>NW_026587556.1:7043376-7201665 GCF_907164565.1 Psammomys obesus
GAAGGAAGGAAGGAAGGAAGGAAGGAAGGAAGGAAGGAAGGAAGGAAGGAAGGAAGGAAGGAAGGAAGAGCTGGAAGAAGGTTGGAGAGTAGTGGGGAACACAGACTTTAGCAGCATAAAAAAAATGACTGTTGTACTTCTGAACTCACAGCAGCTGTGATCACCTCCAGGAAATATTAATACTGATGGACCCTAGCCCTTCCTG
This sequence comes from Psammomys obesus, assembly GCF_907164565.1. Lineage (NCBI taxonomy): Eukaryota > Metazoa > Chordata > Mammalia > Rodentia > Muridae > Psammomys > Psammomys obesus. The sequence continues at coordinate 7,043,582 of NW_026587556.1, forward strand.
GAGATTTATACAAGGAAGATGGTTTCTGGGGAAGAAGTCAAAATTTCTTTAATCATGTAGACACTAATAAGGTACATATGTTCCTGTGAACAAATCCCCAGTCACAATTCCATACAAACACATAAACAACCCTGTTAACCTCATTGGCTTGCAAATGTAAGAAAGACATAAAGTGTAAGATGAGCTGGGAGGAAGCATGGGATAATAGAGGGAATTATTGGGAGTGGGTCAAGAGAAGAGGAGAGGAGCAGAGGAGATGGATATGATCAAAGTACATTATGTATAGTGTAGGAAATGTCCTAAGGACTTGCACACTTGTGCTTGCACCAAGTCTGAACACCCGAGTTTGATCCCCAGAATCCACATGGTATAAGAGAACTGACTCCCTATTTTCCTCTGATTTCCGCACTCTTGCTATGCCACATATGGGTGTACATGCTAGTACACACACACACACACACACACACACACACTTTTAAGATTTAACAATCATATTCTATATGTACCAAATGTTGGTATAGCCAATCTCATAAAATAAACACTAATAGACAAAAGGAAACAGCCTGGGGCAGAGAAAATACTAGTATGTGGCTTTACCATCCACTCTCAGTCATGCAGATAAGATGAGAGGAGACATACTATAGAGGAATTCAGTGCAGCAAGATGGCTGTGATCCAAAGATCTGTGATCTTTGATGAATCAGCTGGAAGGCAGACACATCCTTATACATAAACACCTTTAACCTCAAACAATGAAGGTAAAATTTGTATGAGGCCAAGCAGATCAATTCAGTGAGAAGCTGAGAGAAGCCAGTTTGAATAAGTCAACTTGCAGACAAGTTTGAACCAGAACAGCTGAGTTGAACCAGCCAGTCAGAGTTCAGAAAGAACTAGAAAGTATGAGCTTATTCAGCTGTAAACCTCAGAAGCTGAAAACATTTGAGGCCTAGAGTAGATTATATGGAGTCTATAAGCTTCCAGGACTAGGCTTAGGTTAGCAGATGGGGGCAGTAAGCCTCAAAGACAATTACATATGGAAAAGTTACTTTTACATCTACTCAGTTTGAGGGGCTTTTTGAAACAGTATGGGAAAGAAGAGTTTCCTTTTGGGACATCTGCTGAGGAGGAAGGTCAGCTGAGTGCTTTCTCTGGCTCTCTGAGCTGGCAGGCTTTCACCCCAGCATCTGGCTCCCAAGTCTTTATTGGTAAAATTGAACAATTGACATTTTGTTAAAAACAACAACATACCCTTGTAGATCCCTTGCAAGGATTACAAGTGTGGCCAGTAATGATACAATCCCAAAAAGCAATGAGTCACTTAAAAGATCAGAAAGGAAATTTTAAAACAAAAGCACAATTTAACAGAACCATTGTTTATTTAAAAAAAAAATCTAAGAATAAAATTTATAGATGAGTGTTCACGTTAAAACAAACAAACAAACAAACAAACTGGGTGAAGTGGTGCATTCCCATAATCCCAGTGCTCTGAGTGGCAGAGGCAAGTAGAGATCTCCGTGAGTTTGAGGCCAGCCTAATCTACGAAGTGAGTCCAGGACAGTGAAGGCTATACAGAGAGACCCTGCCTCAATAAATAAGTAAGTAAATAAATAAATAAATAAACAAATCAATAAATAAACTGAATAAGCATCAAATCACCTAATGATGGACTTTATGACCTTTAAAAAAAAAGCCAACTCTAAAATTAGTAGATGGAAAGAATGAATACAGATCACGGTGAAAATTAATGAGATAGGAGACTAAAGCACAGTATAAAGAACTAAGGAAACAAGGGTGGGTCACCTTTGATAATGCAGTGAGTTCAAGGCCAGCCTAGGCTACATGAGACCTTGTCTCAAACAATAAGAAATTAACATAAAAAAAGAAATCAATTAAACAAAGAATTAGTTCTTTGACAATAGTGGGGCAGGAGAGATGGTTCTGTGGTTAAGAGTATCTGCTGCTTACCCATGAGGACCTAAACTCAGATTCCCACCTACAACCCCAGCACTTCGAGAAATAGAGCCAGCAGGATCCCTGGGGCCACCAGACTAGTCAAAAAATGCAAGCACTAGGTTCAGGGAGAGACCCTGCCTCAAAGAAATAAGGCAAAAAAGTCATAAAGGATACCCAACTCCTCACCTCCACACTACACACACACACACACACACACACACACACACACACAACAGACAAACCCTTAGTCAAACTAACCAAAACGAAGACCGAAAATCCAAATTAATAAAATTAGAGGTGAAAAAAAATTTCCAACAAGCACTAAGAGACTCACTAACACTGACAACCACAGTCAAAAAATAAGATGTAAAATATAGGAGAAATGAACAAATTACTTCCTACATATACCAAAATTAGGAAGATATCAACAGGGCTGGAAAGATGGTTCTGCAGCCAAGCCTGACAAATGGAGTTCAATCCCTAGTTCCTCCAGGATGGAACAAAGAAGATAACTAACTCCTGCAAATACATGAAACACTTTCCCCCCAATAACAAATAATTTTTTCATAAAAATAGCTGTAAATAGGATAAACAAATCTACAACAAATAACAAGAATGACACAGTAGTAAGGAATCTCAGAAGGAAAGTCCAGAATGGCAAATTTACTGTTAAAACCTTTAAGGAAGTAACACCGAATACTCCTCATCCTATTCCATTAAAACAGCAAAGAAAGAAACACCAACAAACTCACTTTATTACTTAAAAAAATAAATTATGGCACAACAAAAGAAAATCACAAACTAGGTTTGATGACAAACTTAAACACAACTATATTCAGTAAAATAACTACATAAGCAATTCAACAATACATTAAAAGAGCATAAATATGCCAGGGACTGGCTGCACAATCCTTTAATCCCAGCACTTGTGAGAGGCAAGCAAATCTCTGTTCAGAGTTTCAAGTCAGCATGGTCTGCTAGTTCCAGGAAAACCAAGGCTACACACACACAAAAAAACCCTGTCTCAAGAAATAAAAAACATAAAAAATCATAAACAATAACCAAATTGGTTTCACTCCTTGAATGCAAGGATGGTTCAGTATATGTAATTCAATAAATACAATGTCACATAAATATATTCAAAGGCAGAAATCACTATATCATCTTAGTACATGCAGCAAAAAGGCCTTTGACAAAGTTCAACATCCCTTCATGATGTATCAGTAAAAACAGTCCATTCATAGTAACTTCAAATAGAAAATAATGAAATGTCTGGAAATTAACTCCTAGATCTGACACCTTCACAAAGACATGCATGCAAGCAAAACACCCATGCACATACATAGAAATAAAAAAATAAACAAATCAGTCCGATGAGTGAACAAAAGAGGAGACAGTTCTCAAGGGTTAGAAAGATGGCTCAGCAGTTAGCAGCGCTTGCTGCTTTTCCATATGACTTAAGCATACACACCTGCACATTAAAATTTTTTTAAAAATCCTTACTAACAAAAAGAAATACAAATATTCAAAATATTTTGAATTTTGAACTGAGATTTGTTTCTTGGGCTGGTACTCTCTCTCTCTCCTTTTTTTGAGACAGAGTCTGCTTGTCTCTGCTTCCTAAGAATTGAGATAAAAGTCATGCCACCATGCCTGACTCCAACAAATATTTTAAAAATATTCAACATCCTTAGCCAGTGAAACATAAACAAATTAAAATTACCTTAAGATTCATTTCAACTCACCCCACCCCTAACCCATCAAAATGGCTACCATCCACAAAGAACAGCAAATGCAAAGGAAAATCTAGCAAAAGAATCCTTTTGCACTAATGGTGGGAATAAAAACTGGTACAGCCACTATGGAATAGCTTTTTCTTAAACAGAAATAACTGAAACATACAAATAGTCTAGATGTTCATAAACAAAAGAAATGGGGGTACATACAAAAAACCACACAAAAGGATGTGTCAACATTTAGAAAGTAGATAAACCTGGAAATCACCACATAAAGCAAAATAAACCAGACTCAAAAACAAATAATCATGTTTTCTATCACTTGCAGAATCTAGACTAAAATGATGACATGTATAAGCAGAAATGGAGAGGCTCTGTGGCTGAAGAGGCCAAAAGGGAGAGAGAGGCACAAGATTGATGAGTCTCAGGCTAGCTTGGGCCACACCAGTAAGGTCTGGTCTCAAAAACAAACTGCAATCAAATTCCAAATTTTAAAATGAGAAAAAGAATGTAAGACATTTCTTTTTTTTTAAAAAAAAAAAAAGATATTCAAATATATAACTTAACTTCACAATTCCTCAAAAAAAATGTAAATCAAAACTGCACTGATACATTCAAGTAATAGATGGTTATAATAAAACATACTTAGTGGGTTTGATATAGAAAAAGTGAAGGTCCTCATTCAATGCCAGTGTAAAAATGATGCAGCTTCTCTGAGAAACAGTGTGTGGTTCCTCAAAATATTAAAAATTACATGACCCAACAAATCTCAGGTGTACATCTCAAAGAAGTGAAAACACACTCAAAACCTTATACAAAAAAGGATAATAGGAACATAAATTTTTTTTTCTGGTTTTTTAAGACAGGGTTTCTCTGTGTATAACCCTGGCTGTCCTGGAACTCACTTTGTAGACCAGACTGGCCTCAAACTCACAGATCCTCCTACCTCTGCCTTCCAAATGCTGGGATTAAAGGCATGTACTACCACCACCCAGCAAAAGGCATGAATCTTAATAGTGAAAAAACTAATAGCCCAGATGTCTATTAACAGTAAAATGTAGTGTTCTCTATATAGCAGAGTATTAGTTGAGCATAAAATGAAGTGAAGTATTAATACATTACACAACACGGGCAAACCCTGAAAACCAGTCCAAAAGACCATGTAAGATATTATTTCGTTTAAATGAAATATCCAAATTATATAAATCTATAGACATAAGGTAATGATGCTAAAAGCAGGAGGAGGTAGAAATATAGTGAATGTCAATGCTAATAATCACGGGGTTCCTTCAGGGGTGGATAAAATGCTCAAGATTTGATGGTGAAGAATCTAAAACTCTAAGAATGTAGTGAAAATTAATGAGCTAAACAATTTAACAGCAATTCCACAGCTAGGGAGAGCTATGCTCCACCTGCTTCAGATAAAAGCTAAAACTGGATGAAAACTGAAGTTCAGGAGCTCAAGGCCAGCATAAGCAAAATAGGAAGAACTTGTCTCAAAAAACTTGTAAGGAAAGTAAAATAAATAAAAGATTAAACTGTGTGGAATGTAAATCACATCACAATAAAGACATTATTTTAAAAACTACAAAATAACAAAAGTTTGTACTTAGTCTAAAAGTGTGCTTCCTTTCCTTTAAAGGTTCCTTAAACATATTAAAAAAAAAAAAAAACACATAACTAACATCTTACACATTTGCTGTCACTAGTTTTAGTCGACTGAGCCTCAACTCAGTAGACTAAACTAAATTTTGTTTTCATGTTTCACTGAACCATGACCTGAGATATTTTTAAAGCTAAAAAAGAAAGGTGGTCAAAGCAGCAGGAAACTGTGTCTAATTTGCACATTATACTTATTAGATTCTCTGGTCATTTTAGACCTTGTTTACCTTAAGACATTTACACAAATGGTGGTTGCTGATGACCATTTTCACGTCTAAATCCGGTCAGTATCACTTGCTGGATACTTTGTCATATAGTGTGCTAGATGTTAAGAGCATAAACTTTAAAAAAAAAAAAAAAAACTCACTGGATATAAAATCAAGTGGCTGAGATAGATAGATAGATAGATAGATAGATAGATAGATAGATAGATAGATAGATAGATAGATGCTCAGACTATGGAAGCCAGGTGTGGACAAGTCAAAATACTGACAAAGAAATAGCATATATAAAGAATAAAATACTATTTGGCCTTATAAAAGAAGGAAATCCAGGCTGAAGAGATGGCTCAATGGTTGAGAACATGTACTGCTCTTCACTGGGCAGCCCACAACCCCTCCTCTAACTCTAGCTTCAAGTGATCCAATATCCTTGGACTTCCAGGTGTGCTATACAAGCACACACAGAGACAGAATCATATATACATAATTTAAGGTAATAATAATAATAATAATAATAACAATAATAATGTACTTTGGGGAGTTGGAGATATGGCACAGCACTTGCGAGTGCTTGCTGCTCTTGGCAGAGAATTCAAATTTGGCTCCTGCCTGCAATTCCAACTCCAGAGGATTTGGTACCCTCTTCTGAACTTTCATGCACGCATGTGCACACATACACACACAGGGGAACAGGGTGGGATAGGAGGACAGACAGACAACAAAATCTTTGGAAAAAATAAGGAAATGCTGTCATGTATAATAACGTGGATAAACCTGGAAAGATTAAAGTGAGTGAGTTGTACACAGAAGAACAAATGACCTACGACTTCAGTGTTGAATACAATCTAAGAGACAAGTCTGCCGTTATTACCTTACCAAATGTTTCTGAATGTCTATAGAAGCAGAGTGTGGGATGGTATTTAACAGAGGTCTTAGGAAAAGGACAGACAGGGAAAGGAGAAATGCTCATCTAAGTTAATAACATTTCAGTTAAGAAAAGTAACAGTAATGATTTCACAAAATGATGATTATATAGTAGTGTTGTAGATATTTCAAAATTGCTAAGGGGAGATTTCATATAGGAGTGGTAACGCTCACTTCGATGGAGTCCCAGGGAGTCAGAAAGGTCAGAAAGTGAGAAAGCACTGGGGAGGATTGAGGACTGGGTGTTTTCAACACACAAACATGTGAGGCAATAGATTGTTAAATTATCTTGAAGCTCATATTGTTCCTCACAAATACACACAATCACTACTTATGGATTAAAAATAAAGTGTAGCCAGGCATAATGAATGCTACATAATCCCTGTAATCCCCAAAACTCAGGAGACAAAAGCAGGCAGATAACTATGGGTTGGAGCCTAGCCCAGCACTAGAACAGCTACTGAACACAGCAATGCCCCATCTCAAAACACACACACACACACACACACACACACACACACACACACACAAAACCACTAAGATGGCTCAGTACATAAGAGTGCTTGCCATCAAGCCTGACTACCTGAGCCCAATTCCCTGAACCCACAAGACAAAATAAGTAAAACCAACTTATCCAAGTTGTCCTCTGAACTCTACAAGCAAGCACGCACTGGCACATGAATGCACATAAACACACACATACACACAAAGAAAATAAATAATAATAAATTTACAACAACAAAAAATGTTAATCAAAATGTCAAAAGTAAACAATCATGTATTTAGATTTAGGCAAGGGCTGAACTGAGTCACATGCCTACCCCTAAGGTAATTAATTTAAGAATACTTACAAAGACTGGGAAGATAAATGGCTCAATTGTTAAGGGCTCTAGCTGTTCTTACAGAAGAATCAAGTTAGGTTCCCAGCACCCACAAAGCAGCTCACAACTATCTGTATGTAACTCCGGGTCCAAGGTATCCAATGCCCTTTTCTGGATCCCTAAGTAATAGGCATTCATGGATGCACATACAATACATGCAAGCATGACATATATACACATAAAAATAAATCTTAAAAGAACACTTTCAATTTCATACATTTCTGTAATAACTGAAAATTCTACTATGAGCTTCTATTGTCTATGTAAAAAGATAAAAAGCAGTATCAAAAAAATTACCCTATAAAGAAACCCTGTCTCAAAAACCAAAAAGAGAAAGAGAAAATTACTCCCAAAGAGGTAAAAAAAAATTTACTCTTAGATACTATGTTAAGTATCAAAGCAACCCAGTGAAAGTGCCCCTGAGTAGCTGAAAATAGAGCAACAAAAGACTGGGGAGGAGGGTAACCCAACGGCAACTTTCATTTCCTTTCTCTACCCTTTTCATGTAAATTCCCTATTTTACTAACATGTTGCCCTCTAATACACATTCAGATTACCAAGTCAACCCACAATTTACAAGTTTTTATTTCACTGCAGTAAAAGCAGTAATGTTTCTGATTCCAGCTTGGTACTTTTGCTCACAACATCCACTTCAAAGTTTATAAATCTCCATACATGAGATAAAGACAACCCAAAACAAAAACAATAATCACTACCACCAAAAAAGAAAAGAAAAAGAAAGTGATATCCACAAGGGGGCTGGGGAGAGATATACCAAAACAGGGAAAAGGGTTGGGATTACCTTATATAAGAGTATTAAGCAACATTCACTTTCAACTGCTTTTTCAGAAATAACTGTTTTTAGGGTTTCAAATAAAATTAAGTATGCTCAGAAACTTCCTCCCATAAACAAATGATTTTCCTGGTAAGTACAAGATACTTACCATATACGAGTAGGTCTGAGTTTTTATTTACATGAAAGTGACTGAGCACTCTGTTCATTTTCCAGTAAATTAAGAGTTCTTTTTCATTTTTGGGTGGGGATCTCACTATGCAGTCCTGCCTGGCCACAAATTAAGATATCCACTTGCCTCTGCCTCTCAAATGCTGGAATTAAAGGTATGTGCTAACATACCTGACTGGGATATGTTCTTGTTTAAAAAGAAAAAAAGAAGTGTTCAGTTTATTGTGTATGTTTAAGTGTGGGCACTTAGACCATGGCATGTGAAAGTCAAAGGACGATCTTCCAGAACCTGTTCTCTTCTGAACAAATGCAAGCCCTGTACAGTAAATACTTTTCCCACTAGTCTCTCCCTATAAACCACAATTACTTACACAAACCTATCGAACATGTGAACCGAAATGACAAGTTTCAAGGTGGCACTGTACACACTGGTTTGAGTACTCCGTGAAAAAGAAAAGGGGCAGGCAGCTAAGGAGTTAAGCCACTCCCACCAAATGCATCTCGAAGATTTGTCCTTTTGCTCACAGTCTGGTAGGGACCAACAAATGCAGTCAGCCATTAACTAAGGGAGAATGCAGGACTTTTAACACCTATGTCCACAGCAAAAACAAAACAGACTGCTGTGAGGAGCACGGGGGGGGGGGGGGGGGGGGGAAGCAATCAACATGTTAAGGTCTGAGATAGAGTTCTGAATGCAAATAAACAGCAAATATGAAAAAAAAAGTTTTCAGTCTCTTCTACCTTTTCAAGCTCAGAGAACAGTTATCAGGGAAACACTAAAAAATAAAAGTGATTGAAAATAAGAGTCCTAGATGGGCAGGTGGCACACACTTGTAATCCCAGTACTCGGGGAAGGAGAGGGAGCCGGATCTCTGGGAGTTCGAGGCCAGTCTGGTCTACAAAATGAGTCCAGGACAGCCTTGGTTACGCAAAGAAACCCTGTCTTGAAAAACAAAAAAGAAAAAGAAAAACAAAGAAAAAAAAGTCCTGATAAAATGGGGTCAGATCATTAAAAGCACTAAGTCACAATGTATCACAACGTTTATACCCAATCTTAAAAAAGAGAGACACTATTTAACCATGTAGCAAGAAAACTTCCCTAATAAACCATGGACCGAAAAGGACGGGAGAAGACAGTCAGTGTTAATTTATTCCTAGTGTTCAAGATGCTATGGCAGGACTGTACTGAGTACAAGGCCAGACATTGCTACTGAGTGAGGTCTTGTTTCAAGAAACTGAAAAGGATAGGGGAGGGTGATGACAAAGTGTAATAATGACAGCCTAAATGAGAGCGCAATAGTGTAAAAGTGCCAGGCAAGCCTTTAAGCGCAGCACTTGGGGAGGCAGTGGCAGGATCATCTCAGTGAGTTTGAAGCCAGCCTGGTCTACAAATCAAGTTCCAGGACAGCCAGTTACACAGAAAAAAAAACCTGTCTGGAGGGTTGGCAGAGTTAGGGTAAGAGTGTGGGATGACAACAACAAAATTTTAAAATATAAATATTAGTATTAGAAGGAAAGAAAGTTAATGAGGAGTAAACAGGTGAAAATGCAAAGACTCACCTGAGAAAAGAGCAAGACACAGGCCCATCTTCTTAGAATGAAAAGAAGGACCACAACTTTTGGAAACTTTCTGCACTTACTCAGTATCTTACATTTCTGGTATTTTGTCTATGAATTACATATCAAACCAGACGCATTTTATAACAGGTTTTTTAAGAAGCCTCAAATATTCTAATTTCACATTATTTTGAACAGCAGTTGTAAGAATAAATAATCTTAACCAAGTGCCCCATATAATAGGTGAGTTGGTAAACACCAGTGACTTCACTTATCCCTATTCAGGTCCAGTCATTGGATTCTGCTTAGCCTTGATAGAGCCTCTACCACTGGAAGACACAACCAGCTATACACACACAGTTCATCCTACTGATGGAAATTAACTTGACTTCAGTAACTTCAGGTCAACACCTCCTGCAGCAGATATGTCATCAATAACTAATTACTACCTCCAAAATATATTTTTGGCCTATCTTGTAAAGACAAAATAGAAGAGCCACTCAAAAATTTAAGCTTCCTCATTGTTCTATAAAACTACAATTGACTGGATGGCGCCAGTCCTGGAATGCTTGTTGTGTAACAAGCCAGAGGACCTGAGTTCATCCCAAGCACCACAAAAAAAAGAAAAAAGAAAAAGAAAGAAAGAAAAGAAAAAAAGTTAATAAAAATCACAATCAAGCTGATGAATTGATGAATTTTGTTTCCTGTATTTCCAGGCATGGTCTCAATGTAGACTATGCTAATCATGAGTAACTCCTGTCTCTCAACATCCTGAGCACTGGTTACGAGACCAAACCATACTCTCTGCTTAGAAATTTTCTCTAAAAAAAAAAAACTTTAGGGCTCAGTGATTAAAAGTACCAGCACAGTGGTGCAAGCCTGTAATCGAGCACTTGGGGAGGCAGAGGCAGGTGGATCTCTGAGTTCGAGCGCCAGCCTGGTCTACAAAGCAAGTCCAGGACAGCCAAAGATACACTGACAAACCCTGTCTTGAAAAAACAAAACAAATAAAAGCACTTTTTGCTCTTTACAGAGGGCCCAGGTTCAATTCCCAGGACTCAAGAGCAGTTCACAACTGTCTGTAACTCTGGGCAGGGCATCTGACACCCTCTTCTAACCATGTGACCTCAGCAGGCACCAGGCCATCATGTGGTACAGAGTCATGTATGCAGCAAAGCACCCATAAAATAAAATAGTTTTAAGTTTAAAAAAAAAAAAAGTTTAAAATATTGGGGGAAACGGTCAGAGAAAAGAAATGGACACTTAAGTACCCTTAAAAGGGTACTTTCACAAAACAGGTCAGGATACTACAAGTAGCTAATGAAGTTGAACACATCTCAATATTGAGAACTTTCAAATCAGGTTAGGGTTTTAATCCAAACTGTCCTTGATGAAAATCACTTAAGTCTTTGAAACACTGATTTTCTAGTCCATCAGGGGGAACTCTCACAAGTATTATTCTGGTGTATGTTATACATTTATCAATGCCTACCACAGAGTTCCAACACTAGACTCAGCACCCATTTCCGTGTATTAACACACTTCACATTTGTATAGGCTTATCAAGAAGACGAAAGAATTCACACCCCTCAACAATCACAAAGTAAAGAAAAACACAGCAGGCTGGGCAGTGGTGGCACACACCTTTAATCCCTGCGCTCAGGAGGCGGAGGCAGAGGCAATCGGATCTTGGAGTTTGAGACCAGCCTGAACTACAGAGCACAAGACAGAATCTGTCTGGAAAAAACAAAAAGGAAAAATACAATAAACACCTTATGAGGAGAAATTAGGCTAGGAAGACTGATGAAATGAAATGTGTTAGCTGAGGAATGAAGACACAAATGCAAACAAAGAACAGGTTGTAAGGCAGAAGCCCTAGAACATAAAGAATTTATTCTATAACTAAGTCATGCTCTTACCATGATTTCAATACTATTTTGGGTATGGACACATGTCCTTTAAAAATCTATATTGGTAACTCATTAGTAAGTGGACTTGCAAAATGTCATACTGAAGGTTCTTATAGCATGGCACATGGTCCATATTAATTATGTATTCAAATGAAGCAGGTAATCCAGAATCACAGTGGTAGTTTCTATGTTCAGTCAACTCTATCGCCCCTTCACTTACCTACTCAAGATTATTAAGAATATATACCCACCCAAATACAGTGCTGGCATAAGGAATTCAAGAGAGGGCAAGATAAGCCAGAGGCCTCTGTGGAGTTTATAATCTCCTCTACTGGTTAAAGAGCCAGTCATCTGGCTCCACTAATACACCTAGAAGTAAATAAAACTTTCTGCACCTTGCTGGACAAGTGAACTCATGTTCCTCTACAGTTATGTACATTTGCTATTTTTCTAAATCTTGTTTCTCAAATTACTATTTTAGCCATCAATTCTGGTCCCCAAATTTTAAGCAGGCATTTGACAAGCAACACAATGCATAAACAAACAAACAAACAAAAAAGCCAAACAAAAAACCTGAAGACCATACTCATAATAAACATGTTTTTTAAAAATACAAGCTTTGGCCCATAGAAGACTTGAAAACGTAACAACTATCTTCCATGTTTCAAAGAACTAGTAAAAAAATTTATTCTGTGTACCATTCCAAAGCATTGTAGGTTAAAAAAAAAAAAAAAAAATTGGATGTGGATTTCTGTTTCCATATGAAGATGTTTAATAATTCAAACTATTCACAATTCAACCACTTTAGATTTCTTTAGAGCTTTATACTTTATAAAGGCACTTTTTCATTTATCCCTTGAAATAATAAAAAAAGACAAGTATTACGTATTATGTTTTAGCAAACTAAGTCTTTAATGGTTTTGCTTAAAAACTCAACAAATCATGGAAAAAAAGAAACTGGGCATTGTTTGAACTCAAGTCTAACACAGACTGCCCAAAAATAATGTGTTCCCACCTAGTGATGTATTCAGGTATGAACCACATGTCCAGCTGTCAGAAATGTTGGCCAAGTATTACTGAAAAAGCTTCTTCCAAAATCAGCCCTTTGGAAATAAAGCTGGTCAATACACACACCACAGAAAGACTCCCACTCCCTAGAGAGTGGGCTTTCTAAATGCTAGCTTTATGAGGACAGTAACTTTGTCTTCACTGCAACACTTCAGTGCCTAAACTATCACTGGCTTATATGTGCTCTTAGCTATCTGTTAGGCATACTCAAGCCTTATCATACAAACTCTATTATATATTATCCACTTAGCAACAATGTGGAACAACAAACCTTACTAAAAACACAAACCAGAAACACAAACCCACTGTTAAAATTGCCATTACACACTTAAATTGCTATATAAAATTATGAAACTTAACCTAGCCCGTTTACAAAACAAATTGAATTGCAGAAAACAAAAACTATTTGGCAAAGATAAAATATCACAAGTAAAAAGTAACATCATATAAAAAGCATTACAAGTTAAACTTGCTCTGAAAGTTGTCAATTGCAAATCTCTTAAAACTGGCATTTTTATGTGTACTCAAAAACTGTATAAAGAAAGGTACACATATCATTTGGTTTAAAGGCTTTCTACTCACAACTTTATACAGTTAGTAAAAGAGATTTGCAAAATTCACAGATGCAAACACTGCACTAAGTGGCCAGCATAACCAGTTCTTACAGATATTCATCCACTAGGCATTACCAAAACCTTAAGACAAACAGAAAAATAACCCCAATCCTAAGGCTAGCTTACAATACCCCTAAATCAAAAAGCCTAAAAGCCCAGATATGTTAAGAAATATAGAACCTGCAAGGCCTACAAACTACCAACAGATACGTACGTATCAATACACTCACATTTTGAGACTTATTACGGCATAATAACAGCTATTAAAACTTTACTCCAATTTCCCTAGATTAAAATATCTCTGCAAAAAATTCTGAACACACATTCATTAGGATTATCATTACTATTTAAAAGGCCTAACTAACTTTACAATGAGCAGTTTCAGGTTTATAGTGGCCTGAAAAAGTACTAATTCACTCAGTTACACTATACCACTATGTCCATTTATAATATTGGCAACTGGATATGGAACGTAACTGTCAATTTTTTTCCTCCTTTTTAAAACCGTGACTCTGAACAGGTAAACAGCTACCCAACACAACAGTATCTCAAATATAATTTCTTTCCTCATCTTCAAACTCTATTCCTATCAACGTCTTCGTATGTCGAGTATTAAATTTCACAAAAGCTGCTTTTCCAAACATCCCCGTATTCACAACCTAAAACATATGCAATCCTTTTCTCACTCTGACACCACCACCTGATTCTGACCGCTCTTGACAATTTAAGTTCCTGCACTGCAGTCCAGCACTAAATCAACAACAAAGTAACCTTTTCTCCAAACAGGTTTCAGAAGTAGTAAGAGAAATTAAGACACTCCTAGGGTTTATCCAAACTAGCAATGCTGGAAGAGGAGAGCAGTTTGCAGAAACCTGCTAATAGTTAAAGCAACAAGTTAAAAAACTTTGAACTCTAAGAATAGTCCCTGCTGCAGCTGGTCCCTTGTTCCCTCCGACCCCCACAGGTGTACACACCACCCCTCCCCGCTAGAATCCCTCCTCTGGTCCACAGCTCTGGTCTGGGAAGTGGACCAAGTGGACCAGAGGTGCCCCACCCAACTTTCCCTGCTTCCTAGGGGTGGGGGGTGGGGGGGCGGCAGGACTCACCTGAGCACTGGGCTGTAGGGACTTCGCGAGCGACGCCAGCTGCTGCTGCTGTACGGACTGGGGGACACGTCGCCGCCCCGCTCGTAGGAGCTGTGGCGGCTGTAGCTGGGAGAGCGGCGCCGGCTGTAGGGACTCGGGGAGCGCGGCAGCCGCCGGGAATAGGGACTGCTGCCACCTCCCGCCGGGCTGGGGGACTTGCGGCTCCGGAGGCTCTGCGAGGCCCTGTGGGACACCGGGCTTTCGTCCCGGCCTCCCAGCGGGCTCAGGGACCGCTGCCGCCGCCTGTAGGCCTTAGGCTCGCTCTTGTCCTCCCGGTAGGCCTTGGGCGGCTCCTTGTAGGCCGAGGGAGGCTCCTTGGACGACTTAGTCCTGCTGCGGTGGGCCTTGAGGTCCCGGTCCTTGCGGCTGCTGCTGCTGCTGGACGTGGCCGATGCGCTCTTGCGGCGGCCGCCGCTGCTGCTGCTGCTACCGCTCTTGGCGGCCTCCGTCCGTTCCTCGCCGCTGTGTCCGTGCCGGCTGCGGGCCTTTGAGGCCTCGCTGCCGCTGCGCGTCCCGTCCCGCCGCCGGTGCTCGCGGTGGCGCTCCTTGCTGCGGCCGCTGCTGCTGCGGCGGTCCCGGCGCGGCCTGCGCTCCGACCCCTCCGCGCGCCGCTGCGTGCCGGAGGAGGAGGCCGGACTCCCGCCGTTGCCCCCCGTTCCCCCGGCAGCCGTCGCCGCCGTTGCCGCGCTGGCGCACCCCAGCAGCAGCCCCTGCTCGGACTGGGAGCTCACATCCTCATACTCCACCAGCGGGGTCACACCCCCGCCGCTACTGGCACCGCCACCGCCGTCCTGCTGCGGCTGGGGCAGCGAGAAGACCCGGCGCTTCTCCGCCTCCTGCCCGGCGCGGGGCCCGCGGCGCCGCTTCTGCCGCCCTCCGGGGCGCCTCTTGCCTCTCGCCAGCCGCTTGACCTCCAGAGGGGGGCCCGGGCTGAAGCAGGAGGAGGAGGCCGCGGCGGCGGCGGCTGCGGCGGCGGCCGCGCCGGGGGCAGCCAGGAAGAGCAGAGGCGGCGGGGGCGGCGGCGGTTGCAGGAGCTGCGGCTGCAGGAGCGGCAACAGCAGCGGCGGCTGCTGAGGGGACAGGAATCGCCTCCGCTTGCGGCGCTCCTCCAACTTCTTCTCGGCCCAGCTCAGGCCCCCTCCTCCCCCCAGCGCCGTGTCCGAGCTGCTCGGCATCGCCTAGAGCCCGCCGCAGAGTGCGGCGAGGGTGCGGCCTCCTCCGGGGTCAGACCCTGGCCATGTCCCCCGCCGGGAAGGGGACGGCAGCGGCCACGGAGGGGTAGCGAGTAGCAGGGCCGGCCGGGAGCCGCGCCACGATAATCCGGGTCGGGACGCGCGTCCCCGCTTCCAGTCGCGGTGTGTGCGCAGCGGCCTCCGGGCCTGGCGCGGGAGGATCCTGTCCTCGGCAGAACGCCGGCCGCGCCGGGCGGCGGCGGCGGCGGCGGCCTCGGGCTCCGGCGGCGCAACGCGGAAGTGCCACCGCGGGCCGCGCTTCACTCCATCGTCCTGACGTCGGGGGCGAGCTCGCGGGGAGGGCAGTGGGCGCGACCGCAGCACGCCTCCGTCGCCCGCCGCTGCGCGTCCACGTCGTCCTGTGGCGGCGGCGGCGGCGACACCCCGCGGCGCTCGGACGGGCCTGGGCCTCGCGCCCCGAGGGCACTGCGCTCAGCTTCCGGAGCGGGGGCGCGGCCCGCTGTCCTCCGCCCCTCCACGCGGGCCCCGCGCGCGCCGCTCGCCCCTCCCTCCGCTCCGCGCTCTCCCCGCGGGAGGGCGACGCGACTGGCTGGCGGGCCCTCACCCGCACCACCCACTCGTCGCGCTCCTCGGGCTTTTCCCCTAAGCCCGACGCTAGGGCCGGCGGCGCGCACGCTCGTCACGTTCCGGAGCGCCGCTGGGGAGTGGCGGCGCCGTCGAGGGAGGTGGGAACGTGGGCTCTGCGCGGCAGCGTGCTCGCTCCCGCCTGGACCCGGGCCGTCGCCGGAAGTGACGTGCGGAGAGCCGCTCTGCTTCCGGCAGGGGTGGCACGGAGGAGCGGGGTTAAAGAAAGGAGAGGAGGCGTGGGTCGTGCTGCGTTGTCGCTGGAGGCGCTCCCGGCCGCGCCAGCCATGGTGCTCGTTGCTCGCCTCCA
The DNA here is from genome assembly GCF_907164565.1 of Psammomys obesus. Lineage (NCBI taxonomy): Eukaryota > Metazoa > Chordata > Mammalia > Rodentia > Muridae > Psammomys > Psammomys obesus. The sequence goes on from NW_026587556.1 coordinate 7,060,343, forward strand.
GTGAAAGGTCAAGGCAGGACCCGGGGGAACCTTGACAACTACCCTTAGCGCAGCCTCGGGATTGGAACAGCTGTGAGAGGAGACGAGACTGCCCGCAGAGGGCGAAGATGACGTTAGCCTCACTAGACTCACGTACGCCCAAGTTCAAGGACCCACCGTAACCTAAAAATATACTTGGTGATCGTAGCTTCGAGCTTCCGCGGCACCGAAGTTCCCTTTTTTAAAAGTCTTAACTCAGTCTTGAGAATAAGCCAAATGTCAAGATGGACTGCTGAAAATCCCAGGGACCTTGAAAACATCTTGCCGTAATGGGGGGCGGGGGGGGGCGGTGCTCTCTTTGTACTTTCACCTTTATTTCTAAACCTATGAGGCTGTCAGCTACATGATGCCCTCACGTCGCATCTCTTGCCTTAAGATTGTCCTTCAGTTAGAGGCTACGCATTCAGGGTAATTAGATTAAAATCTAAATGGCATACTGGCTTTGGAAAGAGGCTGAGCATACTGCTCAGTGGTTACATATAGTTATTCCTTAACAAATTTATTAGTTCAGAGCATCAGCTGGTTCACAGTTCTTAAACACTTAGTAATTTAATCAGGTTGACATCAGGTATCACAAACATGGAAACTCAGACCTAACAGTTTACACAAGATACAGGAATAGGTTTGAAATCGAGTTATTTCTGACAAAGACGAGCCTGAATGGATCACCCAGAGGGACCTTCTACACAGCAGGGGGAAAAGAAAAGGGTACTGGAAAATTCTACAAGTATGTTGCCTAAAGCAAATTTCTTCTTGACAGCATTGTTAACTCGCACTTCTTAGTAAAGACTACTCAGAGAATGGCTTTTTTGGAAAAATAAGATCAACTGGCCCCATCATGCTGCTTTTTAAAGCCTAGTGCAATGGCATATATCTATTCCCAATACAAAAGAGGCTGAAACAGGACAAGACAATGATGAGTGCCCACATAATAGCAACGCCCCTCCCACACAAAGATAAATAAGCCTGGAGTAGAACAGAGGATAATGTTTGTATAGCAGTAGAGACATAAGCTCTAGCATAAGCTACTCCACCTAAAAATCATCTGTTCTTGTCCCTAAAAAGAAAACTTGATCCGAAGTAAATGTATTAAGTAACTAGTCCAGGCTGCAAGCAGAGTCCAGGCTGCAAGCAGAAAACAATGAAAATATTTTAGTGGGGTTCTTCCACGTTTCCTCAGTAATTCTTTCTTTGAAAAAAATAGATAAATGGAGCATTTTAAGTTCCCCAGAGATATTCACCCACTTGCTTGTAAATGCTTTTGATAGGATTCAGTCTCCAAAACAATGGAAATGATCTTTAAATCAGGTGTTTCTGTAAGAATACCTGCTACCTGCATAGAAAAAAAAAAACTTAACTTGCCACTTGGAACTCCTATGAATGTATGTGTGCTGTTAGTGTATTTCTCATGTAGTTATTCGTGTTTTTATTGACTCATGATTTTAAAAATATTTTTCTTTGTTTATCTGACAGGTCATTATCATACCACAAAGGTTGTTCTTTATAGTTTGGGGCTGGGCGACGAGGGGGTCTCTGTTATTAAGAGAGTTTGTCTAGTATGCCAAAGCCTGGGGTTTGAGTGCCAGCCACATAAAACATGGGAGTGGATGCCTACGATGTAGGTAGGTAGGAAACTACTATGCAGCTTTGGTGTAGTGTTGAAGATTATCCACAGTTAAACTAGAAAGGCTATTAAAATACAACCTTCCAGTAATAGATTTGGTTTACATATTTTAACCAAACAAAATATTAAAACAGACTGCATAAAAAGGCAGATATAAGAGTGCAGTTTTGGCACTGAAGAGATGATTCAGCAGTTAAAGAGCATTTGTTTCTCTTTCAAAAGACCTGGGTTCAGATCACAAATCCACAAGGTAGCTCACAACATCCTGTGGTTCAAAAGAACCCAATGCTGTCTTCTGGCCTCTGAGGGCTCACACATAAATAAAAGATAAAAATGTTTTTTGAAAATCAAATTTCAGTTACATTAAAATGGGACTAAGAGGTTTGAAAACCCAATTCCAGCACTTTAAAAATAAAGGCAGGAGGATCAAAGTTCAATGTCAGCCTTAGCTACATAACAAATTCAAGACTAGCCTAAAACACAGGAGGCCTGATCTCCTGTTAGGGAGGGAGGGGGCTGTGATATTGCAGAAAATAAAACAAATCTCTAGATATTTGTGTTTTGTAACAGTTTTGTTGTTTTGAGGTAGGGCTTCTTTATGTAACCTTGGCTGTCCTTGTAGACCAGGCTGGCTTCACAAATCAACCTGCTTCTGCCTCTCAGGGTACAGAAATTAAAGTTATGTGACTAGCAAAATAAATGATGTTTTTTTCTTCATTTCCTTTCTTCATTTTATTTATCTATTTAAAGTCCAGGCTGGCCCACAATCTTAGAATCCTCCTGCTTTTGCCTCGTAAGTCCTGGAGTTATAGGAGCATTTGGGTTTTTTCATTTGTTTGTTGTAATTTTCTCAAATTCCATTTCTGATATAGCAAAAAATACCAGTAGATTTTTTTTAAGTTCTTTGCAGTTTCCACCAATTTCTAAGAGTATAAAAGTCCTTTGTCAAATGCTACACAAAATCACAGACATAAAAACTTAATCGTTGTCTTCAAGCTTGTAAATGGTACACAGTTCATAACTAGGCCACAAACTTCACTCCATGATCCTGTAAATAATAATTTTTACAGTATCTGTCAATATCGATTCTCCTTTAGAGGGGTTGAATGGTTTACACTTTTTCTTAGTCTTAAAAAAAAAAACTAAACCCTTAGCCTTCTTATTCTCCATCACAAAAAAAAAAAAAAATAGACATCATCATATTACTATTTAAATTAAGCTGAGGGAACTTTTGAATAAGTGAAGATTCGATGGTGTTTACTGAACACATAGTATGTACCACATTCTATGCTAAATATTTTCTCATTTAATACAGCAGCACTTATAAGATAACCATGTTCTAGGGTTTTCCAGGAGTGCTCCTGGTTAACACTGCTTCTTCACATTAATAGAACTCCCTTTCAATCATGAGTTTTTCCTCCTAGATATAAATCACCATGTCCAACTTCCTGTAAAAATTACCAACAGTTTACAAATGAGAGTAAGGCACACAGAAACTGGCCCAAAGTATACTTTTAGTATGATCCATTGTTCTGTCCAGACTTGAGGAACATGCTCTTCAAGAGTGCTAGTGGTTTTACAATGACGTTACTGCCCCTGGACTTTATACTGAGCCAGTGGTAGTAATATAGTCCAGAATTAAAATAGGAAAGAATAGCTTCTATACCTTAAATGTTTCCTTCAAAATTCAATGTGCTAGAAAGTCAATTCTCAAATCAGATGTTAATGGTAACTGAAGACAGGGCCTTTGGGAGGTAATTAGAATTAGACAAGGTCACAAGAGCTGACTCCCATGATGAAATTGGTAGCTTTAATTTTTTATTGCTTAGTTTTAAATTTTCTTTTCATTGCCTTTTGATTTGTTTATGTATGTGTATCTTTGTGTGTGTGCACCAGGCAAGTTTACATAAGGAAACCCTGTCTATAAATAAATAAATAAATAAATAAATAAATAAATAAATAAATAAATAAATAAATAACAAAAGCAATTTAAGGTAGCAAGAAAGGGCTTATTTAGGTTCTAGGGTAAAATCTATTATTGTGACAAGCCGTAGTACAGGAACTTGAGTTCACAAGCTGGTCACATTGCATCCACAGCCAAGAAGCATAGAATAATGAAAGCTTGTGCTCAGCTCATATTCTCTTTCTCCCCTACTTCCTCCTTTCTCTAAAGCACAGGATCCTAGAACAGCGAATGGTAAGATGGTGCGTTCCACCACAGCAGGTGAGTCCATATCAGTTGACCTAATAAGATAACCCTCCATACACATGCCCACAGGCCCCTTGGCAGGTGTTAGCAATTGAGATAACCTTCACAACTTCTTATATGAGTAATGGTTTGATTATAAACAATATCCCGAGTTAGGCCACCCATAGTGGCTCATATATGCCTGTAACCATAGTATTTGAGGTGTGGAGGCGTGTTTGAGACTAAGGTAGGCTGTGTGACACACTATCCCCCTGAAAAAACATACAAATCGAACAGAATCCACAAAACAATATGTAGATTTTTTTTTTCTTTGTGGTGGTTATTCTTTCTGTTTGTTTGGTTTTTCAAGACAAGGCTTCTCTGTGTAGTTTTGGCTGTCCTGGACTCACATTAAGAGCACTTACTGACTGCTATTCCAAAGAACCTGGGTTCAGTTCTGTGTACCCACATGGCAGCTCACAGTTGTCTTTAAATCCATTTCCAGGTGATCCAATATCCTCACACAGATAAATATGCAAGCAAAAACACCAATGCACGTAAAATAAAAAAATTTTAAAAGGTGGACATGGCACCTCTAATATCACAATAATTAATTAGAAATAGCAACATCACTGTTTTTTAAAACATTTCTATGTAGACCACCAGTAACAAAGATCTAGAATATTCTGAATTCATTAATCCAGTTAATTGTAGCTCAGAGTGGTGGGAAACACCTCTAATCTCAGCATTTAGAAGGCAGAAGCAGAAGGATTGCAAATTCCAGAATGTGCTGCACAGTGAGATTCTGATGTTAGGAATAAAAGAAGGAAGGAAGGAAGGAAGGAAGGAAGGAAGGAAGGAAGGAAGGAAGGAAGGAAGGAAGGAAGGAGGGAGGGAGGGAGGGAAGGAAGGAGGGAAGGAAGGAGGGAAGGAAGGAAGGAAAAAAATGTGTTATGGAAGATGGGAGCACATGACCAGCTGCTAAGGCTATTTGACCCCCTGCCGTTCTGGATAAATTAGTGTTTTTAGTAAAGCAAACAAACAAACAAAAAACCCTCATGCTTCTGAGCACTTCCACCTGAAAGCAATTTACTGGGATGTTTGTGTATATACAGTAAATGTATATTAAGTGCTGTCAAAGTGGCTGCTAACATTGATGAGGGTCAGTTGCTCCATTGCTAGAGAGACCGAACAATGTAAGAATACTTTGAGGGATGAGGTCTACGTGATCATTTCTTAGTGCAAATGTGAAGTATTACTTGATTAGGTTATCTGGGTGGGACCATTCATTGGGCTGGGATCCTGGACTATAGAAAATGGAGAAAGTGAATAGAATACAGGTGTTCGTTGTTCTCTGCTCCCTTGTTGTAGATTAGATATGAACAGCTGGTCAAGCTACTGCCACTTTGACTTCTCTACCGTTATGGACTGTGCACTCTTGAACTGTGAGCCAGAAATAAATCCTTTCTCTCATATGATGTTTTTGTCAAGATATTTTATCACAGCAAGAGGAAAAGAAGCTAAGACAGTTAATTCAGCTGATCTGTACCTTCCACCCTTACTTTCTAAACCTCAAATCCAGCTAGTGTGTGAGTAGAAAAGAGCAAGTATAGCCTAAGGATGCATGGGTAAAGAAGACACAGAAGGGTATGGCTTATTCTGGATCATGTGGATTCACCAGACCAATTGTGGTCTAAAAAGACAAACAAAAAACATAAAATTGTTAAAAATTTGTTTAAGCATCATTTTCCCCTGATTTTCTTAAAGCCAAATGAAATCCTAAATATTTTGTTATAGCCCCTGATCCTCATCCTGCTTACAGAATCATTAATTAATAATAGAGTATATTAATTAATAATATAGTGATTATAAATCAAATATATGTAATACCATATAATATTATATTCTATATTATGTATTATATAATAATATATTAATAATGTAATACCTCTACAAGCTCATCTTAACTTGACTCAGAGTCATTCACATATGATGCTATAAACATCCATTCTTCAGAGATGATAGGAACATTAAGATTAGTTTTTTGCTTTTTCAGAAATAATTTTTGTAATTATTTTGGCAAATTTGTTAGCCAGAAACAGGACATATATTCTGTAAGAAAAACTACTGTCTCTGTTTTGCAGCTACATTGCACTAGATACATTAATTATAGAGATAAATCTATACACTGAAATATGTCATTTTTTAAACATTTTAGTGGAGTAAATATTTTCTTGATCATTAATTTCATGAGAAGGAACCCTATTAGGAGAAAGATTTTTAGGAATATTTGGAATTTCAACTACAAAAAATATCTTAAATTTAACTATATCAATGAGTATATTTGACTAAAGCAATAATATAATAATACACCTTTGTTTTATTAAAATTTGTGATAGGTAAAATCATTAACATCATAAAATGCAGCACTAGTAATACAGGTAACAGAAAATTAATCTCTATTGGAGTTTTTAACTAGCAGTATAAATCTTGTCTTATAAAACATTAGAAAGAAGTATTAGGGTTGGCATTTAAAAATGAATTCAATTTCCCGTTGTTGCCTAGGTGCTTTTCAGGAAGGGTGTCAAGACGGTTCACTGGAAAACACTTGCCTTCATTTGTTTGGTTCATTGTTTTGGTTTTTGAGATGGGGTTTCTCTGTGTAACAGTCTGGCTGTCCTGGAACTCACCCTGGAAGTCTGCCTGCCTCTGCCTCCCGAGTATTGGGATTAAAGTTGTGCACCACCACAACTAGATATCTACATGAGGAAGACACATTTGTATTCCAACTCTATACAGACTTTTTAAAACACACCAGAGACCAAATATAAGAGCTGAAACATGCAGTCTGGAGAAGTAAACACAGGATCTTTTGCAACTTCCAGTTAATATAAAACAAAACTACACTACGCAAATGAAAAAAACATACACAGCAAATGCAAAAATACTTACATTCCTAGGAGTGGTATAGCTGGATCTTGAGGTAGCACTATTCCTACTTGTCTGAGAAAGTGCCAGATTGATTTCCAAAGTGGTTGTACAAGTTTACATTCCCACCAGCAATGGAAGAGGTTTCCTCTTTCTCCACATCCTCTCCACAATGTGTTGTCATTTGAATTTTTGATCTTAGCCATTCTAATTGGTGCAAGGTGAAATCTCAGGGTTGTTTTGATTTGCATTTCCCTGATGACTAAGGATGTTGAGCATTTCTTTAAGTGTTTCTCTGCGATTCGATGTTCCTCTACTGAGAATTCTCTGTTTAGCTCTGTACCACATTTAGGCATATATCCAAAAGATGCTCAAGTATACAACAAGGACATTTGCTAAGCCATGTTTGAAGCAGCTTTATTTGTAATAACCAAGAGCTGGAAACAACCCAGATGTCCCTCAGTTGAGGAATGGATACAGAAATTGTGGTACATTTACACAATGGAATGTTACTCAGCAATTAAAAACAAGGAAATCATGAAATATGCAGGCAAATGGTGCAATCTAGAAAAGATCATTCTGAGTGAGGTATCCCAGAAGCAGAAAGACACAACATGATATATACTCACTTATAAGTTGATATTAGACATAAAATATAGGATAACCATACTAAAATCTATACACTTAAAGAAGCTAATCAAGAAAGAGGACCCTGGGTAAGATGCTCAATCCTCATTCAGAAAGGCAAATGGGATGGACATTAGAAAAGGGAGAAAACAGGGAACAGGACAGGAGCCTATCACAGAAGACCTCTGAAAGACTCTACCCAGCAGGGTATCAAACATATGCTGAGACTCATAGCCAAACTTTGGGCAGAGTGCAGGGAATCTTATGAAAGAAGGGGGGGGATAGAAAGACCTGGAGGAGACAGGAGCTCCACAAGGAGAGCAACAGAACCAAAAAATCTGGGCACAGGGATCTTTTGAGACTGATACTCCAAACAAGGACCATGCATGGGGATAACCTAGAACCATTGCACAGATGTAGCCTATGGCAGCTCAGTGTCCAAAACGGTTCCCCAGTAATAGGAACAGGGACTGTCTCTGACATTAACTCAGTGGCTGGCTCTTTGATCACCTCCACCTGAGGGGGAACAGCCTTACCAGTCCACAGAGAAAAGAAATGAAGCTAGTCCTGATAATACCTGATAGACTAGGGTCAGATGGAGGGGAGGAGGACCTCCCCTATCACTGGACTGGGGGAGGGGCATGGGAGGAGAAGAGGTAGGGAGGGTTGGATTGGGATGGGATGAGGGAGGGAGCTACAGCTGGGATACAAAGTGAATAAACTGTAATAAAAATAAATAATTAAAAAATACTTAGATTCTGAGAATTTTTTTAAATGCTTGAAATTCAAACACCATTAAGAGAATCAAGTGTTAGTATAAAAACTTTTAAAGAGTATGAACAGATGTTTCTCCAATGATATACCAGTAGTCAAAAAGCACATGGGAAGATTCTCAACATCAGCCATTAGTAAAATTCAAATCAAAGCAACATTAAGATACTATTTCAAATACTGTCGCCTACAGACAATGAACAACTTCCTTGGTGGAGGTAGAGGAATTGGCATTTTTATACACTGCTATTGGGAAGATAAAATGTACAGCCACTTCGGAAAACAGTTTGGTAGTTTCCTAAAACATCAACTCTCAGATAACCATATGTGTCAGATTTCCAGTGCTAGGACTACAAACTCACAGCATTTATGTCCATAAAATATGCACACAAGTGCTTACAGCAGCACAATTCAGTATGGACAAAAAGCGGAAACAACCCAGATGCCCAGTTCGTTCATAGAAATGAAATATGGCATATCCATAGGTTAGAATGTTCAGCAATAAAAGAAATATTTCTGTTACATGCAGCATAGATGAGCCTCAAAGTCACTGTATCTGAAGTGCAAGGTAACTTATTACTCCTGTTTAACAGTTAAAAAATAAAACTCAAAGAAATGGTCTTGCTGAAAACCACATAAAAAATAACGTAAAGCTGAAAATTTTTGTTCTTTAATATTTTTTTATTTTATTAATTACACTTTATTCACTTTGTATCCCCCCACAAGCCTTTCCCTCCTCCCCTCCCGGTCCTACCCTCCCTCCCCCTTCTTCACGCATGCCCCTCCCCAAGTCCACTGATAGGGGAAGTCCTCCTCTCCTTCCTTCTGATCTTAGTCTAGCAGATCACATTAGGAGTGGCTGCATTGTCATCTTCTGTGGCCTGGTAAGGCTGCTACCCCTCTTTAATATTTTTAATTTATTCTTTCATAATGTCACACATGTATGATGTATCTCCATCAAACCCATTCTACTCCTCCTTCCATGTCCTCCATTCTCTCCCCAATACAAGCCCCTCCCACCTTCATATCCTCTTTTTTTCTTTTTTTTTTTTCAATTTGGAAAGCAATTAGCACTGCCCCAATTTACAAGAGTGTGGGAACATCCTCTGGAGTATGGAAACCTGCCAGGAGTCACAAGCCCTAATAAAAACTCAATTGGAGTTGCTCCTCATCTTAGGTGTGGGGAGGGGACTTGGGGTTTTCTCACCTACCCGCAGTGGAATGGTGACTAGCTTGATCTTGTTTAAGCCTTGTGCAGGTAGCCATAGCCTCCTCATGAGTATAGCCACCATGCCATGTCCAGAAGACAGCACTTCACAGCATTCCTCCCCCTCCTTTGGCCTGTACTTCTTTCTTCCACATTTTCTGAACCTTAGATGGAGTGAGGGATTGTGGGTAGTTCATTTAGTGCTGAATGTTCGATAGTCACTTGTTCTCAGCTTTAACCAGCTTTGAGTCTCTTCATTAAGCTTCAACCATGGTTAAGAGCAGCACTAATTCATGGCTTTAAGCATAAATGTTTGGAAACGTGGTCATTTAGCAGAACAACAGCATTAAGTTCACCCCTAGGTCCTATGACCACCCTCCCGAGCCATGCTATTTTTGTTTTGTTTTGTTTTGTTTTGTTTTGTTTTGTTTAAGCAGAGGTATAGTACCTGGCATGAATTCCCTCTTGGAGTAAACCTCAAACCCAATCAGGAAGAAGTTACTGTCCTGGCTATTATTAATTGTCAACTTGACAGAGCACCCTAGAGTTCTCTGAAGAACCCTAGAGTTCTCAGTTGAGGAATTGCCTAGGTGAGGCTGGCGTGTGAGCATGTCTTGGGAGGGGTGGTATCTTGATTAGTTACTAATGTAGGAAGCAGCAGCCCAATATATGTGTCACCATCCCAAGGTAGGTGGTCCTGGGCTGTAAAAGAAAGCTAGCTATGCATGAGCCTTTGAGCAAGCCAGCAAGCAGTGTCCCAACATGGTTTCTGCTTTAGGTTCATGTTTGAGCTCCTGCCCTGACTTTTCTCAGTGATGGGCTATAACTTGAAAGCTTAAATAAACTCTTTCTTCCCCATGAGTTGCTTTTGGTCATGGTATTTGTCATAACAACAAAAAGGAAACTAAAACAGTTACCCTCTTATTAACATGCTTGCCATTTATGTTAGTGTTCTGCAGAGGAACAAAACTTGAAGAATAGATTTCCTTCACTGTCATTATAGCTTTCTTCTTCAGGATTCTGGTGTATAGTTGAGACCAGCTGAGATATCCAGCTTCCCATGAAGCTGAACAACTATTTTATTCTTGGACCTTCTGTTGATAGGCTGCCATTGTTGGACCAGCTAGACAATGTCCTGTAAGCCATTCTAATGTGTGTGTATTCTGCTGGGAAACTCATCAAACACCATTAGTAGCTCCAAATAGCCAGAAGGTGAGCTTCCAGTTCAATGGAATATCTTAGTTAGGGTTACCATTGCTGTGATAAAACACCATGACCAAAAGCAACTTGGGGTTGAAAAGGTTTATTTCACAAAAAGTTTCATTTAACAGTTCATCATCAAAATCAGTGAGGGCAAGAATTCAAATATGGCAGGAACCTGGAGGCGGGAGCTGATGCAGAAGCTATGGTGGGATGCTGCTTACATGACATGGCTTGATCACCCTGCTTTCTTATAGAACCTAGAAGCACTACCCCAGGGATGGCACCACTCTTAAAGACTGGGCCCTTCCCCACTGATCACTTATTGGGAAAATGCCTTACAGCTGGATCTTATAGAGGCATTTTTCTCAATGAAGGTTCCCTCCTTGCAGATGAATCTAATCTGTGTCAAGTTGACATAAAATTAGCCAGCACAGCCACCATTCCTGGCTTCCATGGAGGCTTCCCAACCACTAAATCTTGGGGAGTTATACCATGACTGATACTGCAATTTTCATTTAATAATCCATGTCTTCTGGGATCCATGAAAAATACCTCCATTAAAAATCCTTTCTATTTATGGAGCTCCTGTCCTCTCCAGGTCTAACTAACTCCCCGTTCTTTCATATGATTCCCTGCACTCTGCCCAAAGTTTGGTTATGAGTCTCAGCATCTGCTTTGATAAGGAGAGCAACAGAACCAAAATATCTGGGCACAGGGGTATTTTCTGAGACTGATACTCCAACCAAGGTCCATTCATGGATATAATCTAGAACCCCTGCTCAGATGTAGTCCATGGCAGCTCAGTATTCAAGTGGGTTCTCTAGTAAGGGGAACAGGGACTGTCTCTGACATGAACCCAGTGGCTAGCTCTTTGATCACCTCCCTCTAAAGTGTGGGGGTGGGGCAGCCTTACCAGGCCACAGAGGAAGACAAGGAAGCCAGTCCTGACCTGATAGGCTAGGGTCAGATGGAAGGGGAGGAGGACCTCCCTATCAGTGGAATTGGAGAGGGGCATGGGAGGAGATGAGGGAGAGAGGGTGGGGTTAGGAGGGAACGAGGGAGAAGGCTACAGCTAGAATACAAATAGAATAAAATGTAATTAATGTAAAAAAATAAAAATTTAATTTAAAAAAACCTTTTTAAAAATTACATATTAAAGTTTACAAATTGGAAGATTTCCATGTTTTTTTGTTTTTTTGTTTTTTAATAAAACCTTAGTTTTGCTCCATATTCCCCTGAACACTTTTCTTCCCTTGATTTTCCATCCTAATGCTTTTCTAAGTTAGGTTAGGTTATTACTACTGTGATGAAACACCAAGACCAAAACATCTTGGGGAAGAAAGGGTTAATTTGGCTTACAGTGAATAATAACAGAGGAGAATTGGAACTTTACTTACTCAGAATCAAACAAATCCGTTTTGACAGAAAAATAAAAACATTTTTAAAGTATTCTTACAGTAGTGAAAAAAGGATTTTCTGATGGGAAACAGATAAGGGTGGTTATCATCATTATCAAGATATCTCTCAGGGCTGGAGGGATGGCTCAGAGGTTAAGAGCACTGACTTGATCTTTTTAAAGTTCCTCAGTTCAATTCTCAGCACTATGCGATGGCTCACAACCCTCTTTAATGAGATGTGTTGCCCTCTTCTGGCATGCAGGCAGAACACTAGATACATAATAAATAAATAATTTTTTTTTTTTTAAGAAAAAAGATATTTTTCATGTTGTGGTATTTATTATGCCTGGGTATGGCATGGTGCTTTTAAAATTAGCTAAAGCCGGTTGCCTGTGTGGCTGCCTCTGCCAAGTCTTGAGGGATAACTCGGGCACCTGACTAAACTAGGCAGAAAGAGAATGCTGACAGAGGCTGGCAGAAACTTGCTTGGGAATATTATCAACCCTTTCCCTTTTCTGTTTTATGTCTCTTCTGGGTTTGTTTAAGAATGTGTAGGTAGCTAAAGTCAGCCTCACCCTTTATTGTTAAGGTCAGTTGAAGCTTCTTAGGAGTTGGTTTTAGGGATGTAGGGCCTTATTCGTCCTGTAATTTACCTTGTGTCATTTGCTGGCGTGGTCAAGGTTTTGTGGATCATGTGACTTCTGCTAGAAGCATCAGTAACATTACCATCAGCAGTGACTCTCCTCTTTTGTACATTGAGCTCTCCGTGGACTCTCTGATCAAGGCCGGGTAGGTAGCTCACCAGACTAGGTGTCCCATCATTCCTGGCACTTGACTGAACTGGGCCAGGGACCAGAGTCCTGGCTGTCTCTTCAGCCCCTTTATCCTAACTGGTTTTGACAGCTAAGCACAGCAGTTGAACATCCAGAAAGTTACCTCTACCAGTCTCGAAAAATGGATAGAATTTCAAATTTAGCTAAGTTTAAAAAAATTCAAAATTTTAGTTTTCTAAGTAGCTGAAAGTATGATGCAGCAGAAAACATAATCATCTTGCTAAAATTAAAATTACTAAAATTATTATATTAAAATGGTTATATTAAAATCATTTAAGCACTTTTTATGATTATTATCAAGAGCAGATCAATTTTAATTTTTTTTAATTAATTTTTAAATTACTTTTAGATTTTAAAATTTATGTATATAAGGGTTTTTGCCAGCATGTATATATGTTTACCACATGCATGCCTGGTACTCACGGAGGTCAGAAGAAAGCATTGACTCCTTGGGAGAGGAGTTACAGTTGGCTGTAAACTACCTAGTGGGCACTGGGAACTGAAACTGGGCCCTCTAAGATATCTCCTCAGCGGCTCAATTTTTATTTTGAAGCAGAATCTATAACTCAGATTGGTTTTCCACTCAATATATAGCCAAGGATCACCTTCAACTCCTAGTCTTCTTGTCTCCTGTCTCCACTGCTGGGATAACAAAAATGTACTTCATACTTGAAAATAAATCAAATTGTTGATTGAGTGAAGACACACCAGAGTAGTGGTTCTCAGCCTTCCAAATGCTGCAACTCTTTAATATAGTTCCTCATGTTGTGGTGACTCCAAACCACAAAATTATTTTCATTTTTACTTGATAACTGTAATTTTGCTATTATCAATCACAATGTGCATAGCTGACATGCAGGATGTCTGATATGCAACTTCCTCCGAAAGAGTCGTTCAACTCCCAAAGAGGTCACAACCCACAGGTTGAGAACCTCTGCCCTATAAAACGGGAGAAAATCTTTGACAACTATAATCTAATAAAAGATTAATAAGTAATGTGTGATGAATGGGTGTGGGGGCATGCACCATTTATCCCAGTATTCAAGAGTCAGAGGACTGCAGATATCTCTGAGTTCAAGGCCAGCCTGGTATACAAAATTATTTTCAGGATAGCCAGGGCTAAACAGTGAGACCCTGCTCAAATAAAGTAAAATATAATTTTTAAAAGGCTGAGGCACTGTCCTAGTTGCTTTTATATTGTGGTGATAAGACACCGTGACAAGGAAAGTTATAAAAGGATGTATTTAATTTTGGTTAAATGGTTTCAGAGGGTTAGAGTCCATGATTTCAGAGCAAAGGCATGGCAGAAAAAACTGTTGACAGCTTACACTTGATCCACAAGTAAGAAGCAGAAAGAGATGGAAGGGCCGGAGTCTTTTGAAACCTCGAAGTCCCCCCACCAGTGACACACCTCTTCCAAAAAGGCCACACCCCCTAATCCTTCCCAAACAGTTCCACCAACTGGGAACCAAGCTTTTGAACCTTTGGAGACTATACTACTTCGTTCAAACTACTTCAGGACTTGAACAGAAAATTATCAAAAGAGACAATACAAACACCCAATAAATATTTTTAAAGTGCACATCATCCTTGACCATCAGAGGAATGCAAATTAAAACTTCTCTGAGATTCCATCTCAATGAAGTCAAAATGGCTGTCATAAAAAAAAAACTATCAACAAAAGCTCATGACAGTATGGAGAAAGAAGAACACTTAGTCACTGCTTTTCGGAGTTTAAAGCAGTGCAGGCATTATGGAGCTAAATGTGGAGGTTTCTCTAAAAGCTAAAAATAGAATTAATATGTGACCACTCCTGGATATCTACCTAAAGGACTCTATTACAGAGACACTTACTCATCTATGTTTATTGCTGCTCTATTTCAAAAAGCAAGGAAATGAAATCAGTCTAGATGTCCACCAATGTGTGAATAGATTAAAAAAATATGTGAGATGGAAGAAAGAATCTCAGGTGTGGAAGATATAATGGAAGAAGTTGATATATCCATCAAAGAAAATGTTAAATCTAAAAAATTCCTAACATAAACCATCCAAGAAATCCAAGACAACATGAAAAGACAAAACCTAAGAATAATAGGACTAGAGTAAAAAGAAGATTCCCATCTGTAAGGCCCAGAAAATATTTTCATAAAATCATAAAACCAATATAAAATATAAAATATTATATTTATATAAATATAAAACTAAACCTGTTAGAAGAAAAAAGTGGGGCAGAGCCTGGAATTCATTGGCACAGGAGACAACTTCCTGAACAGAACACCAACAGTGCAGGCTCTAAGATCAGCAATCAATAAATGGGACCTCCGGAAACTGAAAAGCTTCGGTAAAGCAAAGGACACTGTCATCAGAACAAAACGACAGCCTACAGACTGGGAAAGGATCTTCACCAACCCTATATCTGACAGAGGGTTAATATTCAGAATACATAAAGAACTCAAGAAGTTAAACAGCAACAAATCAAGTAATCCAATTTAAAAAACGGGGTACAGAGCTAAATTCCTCAATAGAGGAATATTGAATGGCAGAGAAACAAAGAAATGTTCAACATCCTTAGCAATCAGGGAAACGCAAATCAAAACAACCCTGAGATTTCACCTTACACCCATCAGAATGACTAAGATCAAAAATTCAAGTCACAGCACATGCTGGAGAGGATGTGGAGAAAGAGGAAACCTCTTCCATTGCTGGTGGGAATGTAAACTGGTGCTTTCTCAGACAATTAAAAAAAGTCCTACCTCAATATCCAGCTATACCACTCCTAGGCATATATCCAAAAGATGATCAAGTATACAACGAGGACATTTGCTAAACCATGTTTGTAGCAGCTTTATTTGTAATAGCCAGAAGCTATAGCCAGAAGGAAAGAACCCAGATTTCCCTCAGTTGAGAAATGGATACAGAAATTGTGGTACATTTACACAATGGAATAGTACTCAGCAATTAAAAACAAGGAATTGATGAAATTTGCAGGCAAATGGTGGGAAATATAAAAGATCATCCTGAGTGAGGTATCCCAAAAGCAGAAAGACACGCATGGTATATACTCTATTATAAGTGAATATTAGACATGTAATATAAGATAAACATACTAAAATCTGTACACTTAAAGAAGCTAAGCAAGAAGGAGGACCCTGGGTAAGATGTTCAATCCTCATCTAGAAAGGCAAATGGGATGGACAATAGAAGAGGAAGAAAAGAGGGACCAGGACTAGAGCCTATCACAGAGGGCATCTGAGAGACTCTGCCCTGCAATCAAAGAAGAGGCTGAGATTCATAGCCAAAGTTTGGGTAGAATGCAGGGAATCTCATGAAAGAAGGGAGAGATAGAAAGATCTGGAGGAGACAGGAGCTCCATAAGAAGAGAAAAAAAAAAATCTGGGCAAAGGGGTCCTTTCTGAGACTGATACTCCAACCGAGGACCATGCATGGAGATAACCTAGAATTCCTGCACAGATGTAGCCCATGGCAGCTCAGTGTCCAAATAGGTTCCCCAGTAATGGGAACAGGGACTGTCTCTGACATGAACTCAGTGGCCTGCTCTTTGATCACCACCCCCTGAGGGACGTTGCAGCCTTACCAGGCCACAGAATAGGACAATGCTTCCAGTCCTGATGAGAACTGATAAACTAGATCAGAGGGAAGGGGAGGAGAACCTCACCTATCAGTGGACTTGGGGAGGGGCATGGGAGGAGATGAGGGAGGAAGGGTAGGATTGGGAGGGTTCTAGGAAGGGGGCTACAGCTCAGATACAAAGTGAATAAACTGTAATTAATACAATAATAAATAAATTTAAAAAAATAAAAAAAATAATTAAAAAATTTAAAAATGTGGTATATATGTGCAATGGAATTATATTCAGAAAAATATAATTATGCAAAATTTCAGGAAAAATGGATGGAAGTAGAAAGTATTATATCAAAAGAGGTAACTCAGGCTCAAAAAACAAACATGCTCTCTATGCTCTGTCGTATATTCTGAGCTAAACCTCTAAACTTTTCAAAGATTGTTAGGTAGCCAGACACGGTGGCACATGTCTGTAATCCCAGCACTCAGGAAGACAGAGACAGGTGGATCTCTGTGAGTTCAAGGGAGTCTAGGACAGCCAAGACTACACAGATACCCTGTGTTGAAAAATTTTTTATTTATTTTGTAAGTATGTATGTGTGTCTCTCTGTGTGTATGCCATGTGTGTGCTGATGGTCTGCCCTCAGAGTCAAGAAAGGGGTATTGAATTACCTGGAGCTAGAGTTACAGGTGGTTTGAAGCTGCCTAAGATAGGTGTTGAAAACTGAACTTGTATACTGTGGCAGAGAAACACATGTTTTTAAGACTGAGCAATCTCTCTAGCCTCTTAACTTTTTATGTCTGAGTACCTGTGAGGGAGAAAGGGAGGGGAATTGCCAGGACTAGTGAAAGGTAGCCAAGGACAGCGAAAATCTACTTCAGTAAAAAGTTATTCTGTAGTTGTTGGTGGTAGACACACCTTTAATCCCAGCACTAGGGAGGCAGAGGCAGGCGGATCTCCGAGTTGGAGGCCAGCCTAGTCTACAGATTTCTAGGTCAACCAGTGCTACACAGAGAAACCCTATCTCAAAAACACATCTAAACAAAATATTCTATAAAGAAAATCTCAGTAACTAGTATTTATGGTTTATTTAAAATCTAAAAAGATATGATAGAGTAGCAGGAACTAAACATTTATGAGAAACCTGAACCTCCTGATTATGTTCTGTTAGAATTCCTCTTTAAATTTACTTCAACAGGAGCTGGCTGGAGAGATGGGTCAGTGAACACTTGCTGTTCTTTCGGAGGACCTGGGTTCCGTTCCCAGCAACCATATGGCATTTCACAGCCATCTATAATTCCAGTTCCTGGAGATCTGACACCATTTTCTGGCCTCTGTGGGCATCGGGTACACACGTGGTGCACACACTACATGTAGACAGAAAGGGACACACACAGAAAGGGAAAATAAGTAAACTGGGGCTGGGGGCCTGGCTCATCGGTTAAGAGCTGGTGCTGCTCGTGAAGAGGACCTAAGTTCAGTTTTTACCACCCATATCATATCAGGCACCTCACAATTACCTGTAACTTTAGTTCCAGAGGCTCCAATGCTCTGTGCTGCCCTTGGACACCTATGCCAGAGTCTGACATAAGACTTGAATAATAGAAACTGAGTTGGCTACAGATAGCCAAAAAGCTAAAAGACTTTCAAATAAACAGCCTAGAAAGGTAGCTCTCAATCCTTCAGTACAGTTCCTCATATTGTAGTCACCCCTAGCCATAAAGTTATTTCGTTGTAACTTCCTAACTATAATTTTGCTACAGTCATGAATCTAATGTAAATAGCTGATAAGCAGGATATCTGCTATGTGACCGCAAAAGGCCCACAGGTTGAGAACCACTGATGTAGACAGATAGAGCCACCTTTGCTGTAGAACCCTGCTAATGTCTTTTGGAGACTGCTCCTCACTGTCAGTTTGGAATCAGTTTTCCACAGTTGTGAATTAAAAATCAATTCTTTTGCTGAGAGGTGCTGGCGCATGTCTTTAATCCCAGCACTCAGGAAGTAGAGACAGGCAGATCTCTGAGATCTTTGAGTTTCAGGCCTGCCTGGTCTACAGAGTAAGTTCCAGGACAACCAGGGCTACACAGAAAAACCCTATCTCAAAAAAAAAAAAAAAAAAAAAAAAAAAAAAAAAAAAAAACATAAAGAAAAAATCAATTCTTTGTGTCATTTAGTAGAAAAGTTCTAGAAGAATGATCCCTGGCTGGCAACAGATAGTGTGCCCATACCCAGAATGTCCAGACTGTAAAGTACCAGGGGCTGGGCCTTGGTGCTTCCAGAGAGGGAAGGATGATGTACCTCACATCAAAATAGTGGGGAATTCCCTCAAAAGGAAAAGGGGGTCAGACACAATTGCTAGCCAGTAAAGTACAGCTGTCCATTCCAGCTGTCTAGAACGAAAGCAAAATATGTGTTGTTGTGCACGGCAGCTTGCTTTGCTGTAGCGTGTATATTTAGGGCCTCCAGAATGGCGTGAAAGACATGAATTGAATGTGACATTTGTGGAGTTGCCCTTAAGGAATCATAATTTTTATTCCATTCTCAAAGGAATACGTGGAAATTGAGACGTGCTTATGGTAGAAGTTTTACTTTACCAAGTGTTAAGAGTAAAAAAAAAAAAAAAGAAATTACAAAACACACATTTAAAAACATCAAATAAAAAGAACTGAAGATAATTTGGTTGCGTTATGGAAACCTTTGGTGCTCTGCTCTCAGTTATAACACATACTGTACCTTTCTGTGTAAATGGCCTTGATCCTAGAAATTTAAGAGACTTTGAAGACCACACAACAAATTGTAAAAATCTATCAGTTTTGTGGAAACTTTATTGCAACTAATATTTTATGATGACGTAATAAGGATCCAGTCTGGCAAAAATCAAGATCAATATTTTTCTAAGAGGTGGAAGAGAAAAAAAAAATGAAAAATATTGGAGGGGGGAAGGACACAAACTCGAAAGCAGGAATTTAAAAAAAAAAAAAAAACATTGGTGTTTAAATGATTTTATGTAGAAGTGCCCAAATCTGCAACCATCTAAGGTGTCTTTCAATAAATGAATAGCAAAACATCCCGTCACACATATGTTCAGTACAAAAATGATTCAGCATTAAAGGAATGCATTAAGCCATAAGAAAACACGGAGGAAACATAAGTCCATACTGCTAGGTGAAATAAGTCTATTTGAAAATGCTCCAAACTGTATGATTCCAGCTATATAACGTTCTGAATAATATAAGACTCTGGTGACAGTAAAAGATGTGGTTGCTAGGGGGTCAGAGAGGAAGGAAAAGACTAATGGAGGTAAGTGGAGTGTAGGTTTTTTTCAAGGATGTAAAATCACCCCGTGTGACGGGAATGTGGATACACGTCATCACACATTTGTCAAAACCCACAGAATGCTCGGTATGATTAATAATAATGTGTTGGTGTTGCCTTATCAGTTTTAACAAATGTAGCACACTGAGACAAGATACTAATCTGAGAAGAGGCTGTGGGGAGAAGAGGACAACAGGAACACAGACTTCCTACTTAAATCTTCTGCCAAAATAAAAGTGCTCAATATAATTTAATTGTTAATTAAGAGTGAAGTATACACAAATGCAATTTCAAATTACCACAAGCCTTTCAGTTATTTCATAAAAACATCTATCATACTAATTTTATTGGCATTTATTCCAAAAGTGACACGTGAAAAGCTTGCTGGGGAATAATGATGTGAACAGACATAGACGCTTAGGGAGTAATCATCCTAAACCAGTTCCAAATGATCCTCATCTTTTTACTGCTGCTTTAACCCCCATCTTGTGGTATTTGTTACATACCAATAGATACACAATACACTGCACTTGAATTGGTATTAAATTAACAGCTATACATCAAGACACATATATATATGCAAGCAACAAAGTGACAACTCTAGATCTGTACAACTTCATTCAGAGTTTTCTCCTCTCTCTCTGCAGTCAGTGACACAACCGCTACAGAAATTTTTCATGTTTTAGAACTTCTTTTTTTTAAGTTTTTTAAATTTATTATTTATTACAATTTATTCACTTTGTATCCCTGCTGTTGCCCCCTCCCTTGTCTCCTTCCAATCCTGCCCTCCATCCCTCTTTTCTCTCTAAGCCCCTCCCCTAGGCCACTGACAGATGACCCTAGCCTATCAAGTCTCATCAGGGCTGGCTGCATCATCTTCCTCTGTGGCCTGCCAAGGCTGCACCCTACAGGGGGAGGTGATCAGAGAACCTGCCACTGAGTTCATGCCAGAGACAGCCCCTGCTCCCTTTACTAGGGACTCCACTTGGAGACTGAGTCTATGGGCTACATCTGAGCAGGGATTTTAGGTCCTCTCCACACACGGTCCTTGGTTGGGGTATCAGTCTCTGCAGGGCCCCGAGGGCCCAGTTGTTTTTGTTTTTTGTTTTTCTCTGTTGGTTTCTTTTTGGAGCTCCTGTCCCCTCCAGGTCTTTCTATCTCCCCCTCCTTTCATAAAATTTCATGCACTCTGTCCAAAGTTTGGCTATGGGTCTCAGCCTCTGCTTCGATACCTTGATAGTCTTTCAGAGGCTGTCTGTGGTGGGCTCCTGTCCTGTTCCTTGTCTTCTCCTGCTTCTGATGTCTATCACATTTGTCCTTCTGAATGAGGATTGAGCATCTTCCCTAGGGTTTTCCTTGTGTTCAGCTTCTTTAAGACTATAGATTTTAGTATGTAGATTTTCTTAAGAATTTAGAGAGTGTGGTATTAGCTTCTTTTGCTTAGCATAGTATTTTTTGTCTGTTTTATTGCATAGTACTACTTAATATATTCATATAAAAATATTTTCAGATTGAGTCCTGAGTCCATGTGGTATGGCCAAACAACGAGAACACAATTCCTAAACTAAATCCAGTGGGAGTCACACTCAGATGCGATCAAGGGGATTTGACTGCCATAACACAAGGCAGAGGAGGGATTCTTTATTTTTTTATTCTTTGATAACTTCATACACATATATGATGTGCTTAAACATTTTAACTCCCATTACCAGAGAGGGGGTTTGAAACACTCAAGCACCTTTCAAGACCTTCGAGAGCTTATCCAATTTTGGTATGAGGAATGGACTATTTTCTGTTGACTACACATCTAACGAGGTCAATTGCAACTAGAAATCCCAGGAGGGTTTTTGTATAGTATAATATATATGTGTGTGTATAAATATATATGTGTGTGTGTGTGTGTGTATACACATATAGCAGCCACAGTCAGCCCTCCTATATCATTTAGTAGGTAATAAAATACCACACAGACATGTCTGCAGGCCAATTTGATGGAGGCAATTTTTCAGTTGCGGTTTCCTCTTCCCTGGTGATTATAAGTTTGCGTCAAGCTGACAGCAAGCAAGAACAATGGAGAGAGCCTCTGTTGTTATATGGTCCTCTTAGGGTTTCCATGACCAGAAATTCATAGTTTCCCCACAGACGGCAAGGGGGCTCTTATTTAATAACCCGTAGCTTAAAGGAGGAACTTTTTTCCAGCCATGCAAGGTATTTCCTTTACAATGATGGATTTACTTATACTTGGGTTACAAGATTACAGGTTTATGTACAGCTTTTCATATCTCATTCATTTTGGTTGAACCTTCCTCCTGCTATCTCAGTTTTGCTACACCCATATCCCTTCTTTATTTAAACATTTACACCCTCAGTATAGCCTTCTTCCTGCCTTTAAATTACCTGTAACCTACTATATACTTTCACTTAAAATACTCCTAATAGCCTCTTTCTAGGTCTCTGGATACTGCAAGGACTCTAAGTTGAACAAAGAGTAAGAGATTTTGAAGCAAGGATCCCTATATGAGACATAACGTGTGAGACTGGCTTTTCTATGCCTGGATTACCTCACTTAGTAAAATTTTCCTAGTTCCACTCACGTCTACCTGCAGACATCATTATTTCACTTTTCTTTAGAGTTGAATACAATTCTAATAAGTGCTAAATATGGATCTAGTTTCATTTTTCTACATTTGGACATCCAGATTTCCAAGCACCATTTGTTGAAGATCCTGTCTTTTCTCCGGTGTATGGTTTTGGCATCTTTGTCAAGTATCAGTTGGCTGTAGTCATGTGTACTCATGTTTTTGTTTCCTGTTTTGATCTATTGGTTTACATGTTTGTTTATGTACTAGTACATTAATGTTTTTACTATTATGGCTCTGTAATGTGATTTGAAGTCGGGAATGGTAATTGTATTAGTCAGGGTTCTCTAATGGAATAGAAATTATAGTTAAAATATGTATCTCCAATATTTCTTAGTCCATGAGGCTAAGGCTGGTCTTAGCAGTCCTAGTCTGGTACTGAAGGCCTGAAGGATTCCTGGGGAGCTAGTCTTCAGTCTACACTGGAATCCTGAAGAAGTTCATTCTAACATTGACAAAGGAATGCCTCAGCAACAGAATACATGAGTTTGCCAGTAAGTGATAGCAAGTGGGCAAGAACATTTTTCTCCTTCCTTGTCTTTTTATATGGGCTACCACCACAAGGCGTGGCCCTTACGTAGAGTGGGGCTTCCTGTTTTGGCTACTGAGAGTCTTGTGAATCCAACTGAAAGTTAGGATTTTTTTTTTCTGTCAAGAATATTGCAAGGAATTTAGTTGGTATTGTGCTGAATCTGTAAATTGCTTTGGGTAGGAAAAAAAAAAAACCTAAGCAATGCACACTTCAGAAGGCTAGGCTGAGTTAAAGACAAACAAACAAACTCTGAGCTGATTTTTTTTTTTTTTTTAGGAGCATTGAACTAAGAAATACATCGCCTCCTGTTGTTTCTATGGAGGGTACCATTCTGGATGCAACATAAAGACACGAAGCAGGCTTGGTTCTTCTCTGTGATATCATAGCCTTTTGGTGGAAAGCTTGTTTGCAATTTGTTTGTAGGGCATTCCACTAACCCAAAGTATAACATATTTGAGAGTAGGTTTACTGAGTTTCTTGTCTGCAATTCAAAGGTTTGTTTAGTCGTGAGCAACACTTCTTTCAGTTACTCAGTGTGGTGGTTTGAGTGAGCCATGTCTCTCATAGTCTCTGGCATTTGAACACTTGGTCTCCGGTTGGTGGTACCATTTGGAGAGGTGATGGGGATGTGCAGCCTTGCTGGAGGGGGTACATCCGTGGGGCCAGGCTTTGTACTCTCTCATACAAACCACCACATCGAGGCAGGCAGGCTGGACATGAGCGCCCTCAGCACGAGAGTCAAACGGGGATAACGCCTTTCAGGTGCACTTGCCTCTTCCGAGCCTGGAACACGGGCAGAGCCAATCAAATGACAATCGATAATAGTTCTCTTGGAGGAACAGAGTGGTGGGTAGATGTGATCACTCACACAGCCACTCCAAGGACATTAATTGATAGTTTCGTTAGGGGAAAAGGAAATCATCGTGACCTCTCAGCTTCTTGCTCCTGCCACCATGCTTGCTGCCTGCTGCCATTTCTCCACCACACCCTGATGGACTGTTACCCTTCTGGAACTAACTCTGTCATCCTTAAGTGGCCTTTGGTCATCAGGAAAGTAATATGCTCAGCTTACATCAAAGAATTTGAAACTCAGTTTTATTTTTTAAAGTCTAAAGTTTCTTGCTGCATTTACATAAAGTGTAAATTTTCAAAAGGTTACAGCTCATTGTGGTTACCGAATTCTCATAGGCAGAAGGGCCTTTATTGAATGAGTCCTTTCGTGTAATTTTTATTTCCTTGGAACACTCAATATAAAGGAGGTTTGCATCTCTGGGTCCATGTAACTTATGCTCCAACAGTTTGAGAGGCCATTGTCAACTGGATTATTGGATCAGAGGTGCAGAGAGCTGGGCTCAACTTGACATGAGGAAAGCACAGAGGGACGCTTTGACAAGTCAGAGCAAGTGTGATTTGAGGAGGCAGCTTTGCTCTCCTCGCTGGGAGATGAGCCCTGCTCCCTGGACACTGGGAAGAATGACTCTTGGGTTTTATATTCTGACAGATCACTGTGACTCAACAGAAATAAGTTGATTCAAAACAAAATGTTTTAAAGTACTTCTAAAATTAATAAACTTCTTTCAAAGCATGTGTTTACTTTATAGTCAATGACACAGCTTTAGGATTATACTTTGTGCACATTTTCCTCTACGTATTTAAATCCATTTGTAAGTTTTAATGGTTTTCTAAAGTTTTTTTTTTCTCTTAAATTTTGGAATTCAGTCTTCTGGTGAAATGTTGAGAGAAGTGTAGGAGGTAGAAGGTATGAGAGGCCCATTTAGATGCACTTTGGCCTTTTCTAACATTTATTTAAACTCAGCCTCAAAGGTGACATATGCCTCACTTATTTCCACAAAGTTCTCATGATAATTAAGACAGCATGTATGGTCACTCCCAGATGGATTACAAGTAGGTATTATGACCCATGGCACAGAAGAGAGGACTAAGGCTTGAGACATGTAGGTCACTTCTCCAAGGTTGTTTATCATGTACCAGACTGAATTTGTGCTTCTGCCAGGCTTGCTCTGTTTCCCCTGACCTGAACTCTAGATCTTGGCCTCTGTGCTTGGCGCAGAAATCTGGTTTCTTAACATTTCAGCTCATTTTCTTCCCCAGCACAAAAACCTGGCTTCCCTGATCCCCACTGTAATGTTTGTAGTTGCCCCCCTACTTTCCTCCTGTCTTTCCCTTCCCCATTTCTCCTTAATCCTTGTTGCTAAATTTATTTTTCTTTAATACCCTACTTTAGCCCTCATATCACCTACTCTGGAGACCCCTTCTCCATCTACCCCACAGGAGAGTAATGTACAAGGCATGAGACGGTGAGTATGAAATGTAGAAGTACCTCTTGCAGAAGGAGAGGAAACCATTTGCAACCTTAGCCTTCAGACACTCTATCCCCAAGTCCCTTTGCTCCTTTAGAAGTGCTCCTGAGAATCAACTTGAGGATGGAACAAGTCCATCTCCTAGAAGGGCCTCCAAACTCCAGCATCCAATAGGAAGTTCCAATAACAAGTGCAAGTTTTGGTTTCTTTAAAAACTCAGTTTTTTTATGTGAATGTATTTTTTGTTTGTCCCCAAATGTGGGATGT
The DNA here is from genome assembly GCF_907164565.1 of Psammomys obesus. Lineage (NCBI taxonomy): Eukaryota > Metazoa > Chordata > Mammalia > Rodentia > Muridae > Psammomys > Psammomys obesus. The sequence continues at coordinate 7,085,820 of NW_026587556.1, forward strand.
GGAAATGCTTTATCCCCTGCTGACAACAGACTCTTGCGGGGGTGTGATCTTTGTCAGCTGAAAATAGACTCATGAAAGGTACCTGATGTTTTCCAGCTAGAAACTGTCTCATTTGAGGGGCATGGCTTTTGCCAGCTGGAAAACATCCTTTTTGGACTCTGAGAATGTATAAATAAGAACCCACAGACAGACAGACAGAGGACATTTTGCATCACTTGGCATCGCTTGGTTTTGTTTCTCTTCAAGACGCTCTTAGAGAGAAAGGCTCCAGGGAACATTTCGAGGTTGCTGCTACTGTTTGCAATTTGACTGGACTGCTGGTATCCTGACAACTGAGATTGGTATTGCCATAAAGAACCCAATGTCCCTAACCAGCAGGAAGTAGCTAGAAAGGTCTGTGTCCTTTGTCCCTGATAACCTGCTTTATCTTCTGACTAGGGGTTAGGGGTAGAAAGGGAGGTAGAGGTATTTAAGAACCCTAAATAAAGTAGGTTTGTGAAAAATCTAAGCCTACAAACAACTGATGCAGAGAACCGATAGGACCTTAGATTGGATGGAACTCTGCCCACCACCTCTGTGTAATGGTCTCATGTAATGCTTTGTTCCTCTTGTGGGTCCACACTTTTCTCTGTTTCACACAGGGGCTCTCACCTCCAGAGGAAGATTTTCTTCTCTTTTACCTTCTCTTTCTTTTTCATATTCCTCCAGAAGGGAAGAAAGAAAGAATGGGGGCAGCAGCAGTCTCTCAGGTCCCTACTGGGTCAGAACAGCTTCGTATCCTGAGGGTGACCTTTGACAAGATGCTCCATGTCCTTGGTCAGAGCGGTGAGGGTTACTTCCCTCAGAACAGGGTCAAGGCAATTAGACAGTACAGTGCCAGAGGTACAGTGGTGTAGGTGGGTGAGGTTATCCGTGCAGAGCAGGAGCCTCTTCCATGTTCAGTGACTCTTGGCTGCGCTAGGTACTGTGCAATTCACTGGCAATGGCATCTGTTCCAACTCAAGTGAACTAAAGTTAAATGTAATTAAAATTTTCTCGGCCTCATCAAACACATTTCAAGTGACCATTAACCACACCTGACTAGTAACAGAACAGACACAAAGCCTGTATACCATCAAAGAAAGTCCCCTTTTCTCCCTGCTTCTCACGTCTTTTTCTTTCTCCTCCCTTCCCTCTTCTTCTCTCCTTTTCTTTCTTCTCTCTACCCCTGTCTTTTTTATTTTGGAGGGAGGTTCGAGACAAGAGTTTTTCTGAGTAGCCTTGGCTGTCCTGGACTCACTTTGTAGAACAGGTTGGCCTCAAACTCATAGCGATCTGCCTGCCTCTGCCTCCCTGAGTGCTGATATTAAAGGCAGGCACCACCACTCCCAGCCTCTTTTTAATTTTTTGAGACAGAACCTCACTACAGAAGTGCCTCAGCCTCCTGAGTTCTAGGGTCCCAAGCATGTGAGCGTGCCTAGCATACTGCAGAAGGTTCTGGACGGTGCTGCTGTAATTCTTAGCATAACTAAGCTCTACTCTCTGGTGGATACTCTTAAGCCTTCCAACTTCCTCTGTTGTGTAGCCACTTCCTGGAAGTGGAAATATTCCTTCTAGAGGAGAGACACCGGTCAGGAAGCTAATGAACCTAACGAGGCTCAGTAAACTCAGGTGCTATCAGGTGCTTGGGAAGGTGAAGGACTCATGAGGTGCCTTCCTGAGGTTATACACATGGCTACCATTCCTAGGGGAGAAGGGACTCTGGTGGAACTAATTTGCAAGTTGGGTAGGGAGCTCCGAGGATACCACTTTTATCAGTCATCACCTACCGTGGGGTAGAATTTTCAGAATCGCGGCTGCTTTTGAGTGACTACCATTCCTATAAGGCAGCCCTCATCCGTGTTCCTACAAATAGCCCCAATAAACTCACTGGATTACCATACTAGACTTAGGTTGAATTCTTTGTGTGTGTGTGCGTGTGTGTGTGCGTGCGTGTGTTTATCATTGGTGCACTTTCTGGAATGAGTCGATGTTTGAACTTTCCCCAGAAAAGTCATACAACACTATGGACAAACAAACAGGGGCCTCTGGAATGAGTAATTAAGATACACGATGGAGGCTCGTGACTCTGAGGGTGAAGAGTGTGCTGCCCCAATCTCAAATTGACTATCTTTCCCTGTGTGCTACAGGATGGTGTGTTCTTTTGTTACTGATGATAAGTAACCCAATGAGGCTGATTCATCTGAGAGTGGGGCATCCTTAAGGGGAAATGCTACAGCGCTCATCTTCCTCCATGATGTATAGGGTGGCATACCTCTTTGATAAATGAAGTCTGTCACATGAGTTTTTAAGACACTTCAAAAGGTTAACTAGAAAAGATGTTACATTTCCCAAAAATTCCCAGCATGGGATGAGCCTGTGAAAAGGCTTTGGTGGCAGTTTTGTGACCTTGGTGGGTGATAGGACATATCACTGAATCTCAGCCATCTGTCCAGAAAGAACTCACCCACAAAAGGAAGGGATTATGATGACAAGGGACATGTATGTGCTATCTTCTGCATTACTCTTCAGTTCAGCAGGAAAAAAGAGAGAAAGGAAGATGAGAATAGAGGCATTAGCTGACCATTTCTTATAGCTGGCGGGTTATAAGTGGAAACATGATCTGTGCTGATGAGCCCTTTCAGGGTTCCAAAATCCTCGGAACTCATGGGGGAAATAAGACAGTGGAAATGGAGAGAATGAGATAGACGTGACAGAAAATATCACTCTGGTCTGACCTTTAATTCAAATGAAGGGAAACATCCGTAATTCAGTATTCATATGGGTATCTTAATATGGCTCAGTATAAGACGCTGTGACACACAGGAACTACTCAGCATATGAAGTGCTTGGATTAGAAAAGACTTTTAAACAAGCAGTAAAATTGGCCCTTACAGCCTAGCTTTTGAGGGTGTAGAGCATGACAATGAATGGGATTGATGTAACTAACTGTTCAGGCCCCTTGAGACAAAAGCTGTTTAACACTGAGCAGTATCAGGGAAAGATGTCCCGGATGAAGTGTCTCATACAGCTCACTTGGTTATCCACTGGACATTGTAGGGGCATTTTAACCCAACAACATGGCTGCTCTGGCTGGAATATAGACATGCCTTTAATCCTAGGAGACAGAGGCAAGCAAATCTCTGAGTTAAAGGTCAGCCTGTTATAGAGCAAATTTCAGGTAAAGAAAAGCTTAGGTCCAGTGGTGGTACACACCTTTAATCCCAGCACTCAGGAGACAGAGGCATGAGTTCTAGTAAGTTCTGGTCATGCAGTTTGGTTGAGTCAGTGTATTGAGAGACAGTGCCATGCAATGGAGTTCATGGCAGTTCAGTTCATGAAATTCAGGGGCAATTTTACCCAGAAAGAGTTTTATAGAGACAGGTTGAAGAGAGAACAAGATAAACACAAGTAAACACAGAATGAGCCAGAGAATGAGAAGGAGTCAGAAGACTAGAACAGATTGCTAGAGTCAGCTCAAGGTCAAGCAGAGCAATTCAGTCAGAAGCTAGGAGAAGCCAGATTGAATCCATCTTGCAGAGGAATTTGAGCCAGATAGTTGAGTGGAACCAGCCAGCCAGAGTTCAGAAAGAGCTAGAAAAGGTGAGCTTATTCAGCAGTAAGGCTCAGAGGCTGAAAAATATTCTAGGCCTAGATTGGATTGTAGGGAGGCTAGAAACTTCCAGGACTAAGCCTAGGTTAGCAGAGGCAGTAAACTTTGGAGATGACAGTTACCTGAGGTAGATAAAAGTTACTTTTACAGGATATTGTCATGAATACCAGAGACTGGCAGATAATAGGACATGAACAAGCCTAACTGGAGTATGTGTATAAGAATTCTTTCATACTTTCACTGGGTTTGAAAATATTGTGCAGGAGAGTGAAGTAGGACCTCAGAGACCTCAAGACTGGTACAGAGCTTTAGTAGTTTTGCTGAGCTCCATCTTGGTATGTGATCTTTTTTTATAGATATTTTATTTTTTAAAATGATTTATTTATTTTTTATGTGCATTGGTGGTTTTTGTTTGCTTTTCTTTTCTTTTTTTTCCATGTATGTCTGTGTGAGGGTGTCAGAGCCCTTGGACCTGGAGTTACAGACAGTTGTGAGCTGCCATGTGGGTGCTAGGAATTGAACATGGGTCTTCTGGAAGAGCTGCCAGTGCTCTTAACTGCTGAGCCATCTCTCCAGTCCCTTGTTATGTATCCTTATGAAGCAGAAAAGCTCCGGGCTATTATGTTAATTGGGTGTGCAAAGTCCTAAAGCAGACAAAGGTGGCAAGCCAGAGTTTCCAGAAAAAAAAAAAAAAAAAAAAACTGATCAAAAGGTAAACATTGTGCTAGTAAATCTCTGGATTGCTTTAAAATACAAATAACAGTCCATCAAAGGGGTGAAAGAAGGAGTCAATGATAGAACAACGCAGGTGAAAGAGACAAGGCTTTTCCTAGAAAAAGATAATTAACCTCCCAAGTGTGCTGTTGTACATTTTCTTCCCTGAGATAAAGTGTCCTGAGAGTGTGGAGATTATTCACCCAGCCGGGGTTCTTTTAGCAGTCAGGTGTGCCTTAAGGGAAAGGCAATAATCATGGTGTCAGCCAGAGCCTGTTAAAACCAGTGTATCTGCTTCAGTGTCAGGTAATAAGCAAGCGGGGCCTTCCTTCCCTTTGGCTTCAGCCAGGCTTAGCAGCTCTAGCTGGTCCTACAAAGCCCGTGAAGTGTAGATGTTGGGATAAGGTTCCTTGGTGGGTTGGTATCAAGGTGTACCGCTAAGAGACCACCCCATACAACAGATCTAACATAAGAGGTTTACTGGGGGAGAGGGGAGTCGAAGGCCATCTTGCAGTGGCGACATGACATGAGAGAGACAGACAGACAGGCCGGCAGGCAGAGAAGACAGAGAGAGTAGGAGACAGAAAGAACATTAGAGATGGGAGGGGTGGGAGACAAGAGAGAGCCGTGATGTCCAGAGGGGTCTTTTAAAGAGTGTGTGTGTGTTGCATAGGAAAGTACACAACCGTAGCGACAATGGAAATGTGAAGCACCTGGTGGCAGCAGATGATGTAAGCTGTTGGTGCCGAGTCACTGAGAGGCAGGTTGGTGTAGGGAGATGCACAATTGCCCTACAACAGCAACTATGCGGAAGCAGTATGGCTCATGGAGAATGTCTATACAATATGAAGGACTAGATGAGGTAATGTCCCCTATCCATACTGCTGAACCCAGTATAGCTCTTTCCATGAAATAACTGGTCCCTTGTTAAAGTGGAATTGACTAATTTTTAAAGATGCTCACCTAGCTGCTGAAGGCCAGCTAACACTTTCCTGGAATGGATGGTGGAGAGTCTGCTATTATTGCATGTACCTTACCGATGTAGAAGAGGATCTGGAAAAAACAGCAATTAGGCATTTGAATGAAGATGTCCCCTGAAGATAGAGCAGAAAAGGAAACTTCCAGAAGGCATGAGATTGTTGAGTGAAAAGTTCCTAGGTTACCTCCCTAGACGTAGGCCAAAGAGGCTCCTAAGGCCTGGAAACCCATAACGTCTGCACCACCGCTGCTGGTTACATGCCGGGGACTAGACAGCAAGTCTGCAGTGCAGGCCATAGCTGTAAGATATGGAGATATCTCACAGGACTGAGCTGAAAGGTTCCTCTCTGCTGGCTGGACTTCACGAGCCAGAAGACATGGACACGGATGGTGAACAACCAACATTGCAAGCAAGATAAGCCACTGGCATCAATGGTGGCACAACTATTATGAACATAATCAAGGATTTCATACTGGATTTAAGGCTCACGCCACAGCTCACGTTTGGTATTGTAATCTGTGGCTGGGGAGGTGGCTACTATTGTTTCCTGATACAGATGTGATGTGCCTGTTGAATTGCCTTCTACGTGCATTTGTGTCTGTGCCTGTGGAGTCCTCCTGCTGTCGCCATCATATTACCAGGCTGAACGGCAAGCGCCTGTAGATGCTGAGCCACCTTCCTCTTCTAACCTTGATGCCAACTTCTTTTTATTCTTCTCTTCCCCTCTTCCCCCTCCTTCTTTTATTTATTTTTGACATTGTTATTTTCATGTTCTGGATAAAACTTACGATTGTTTATCACTCTCTCTGCTTTGTGTTTGTGGTTAAAGATGTGAGATCTCAGCTTCTTGCTTCTGCTGTTATGCCTCCTTGCCATGATGGGACTCTTATCCCTCTGGAACCATAAGCCAAAATAAACTCTTTGTATTTCTTATTTACATACTTACTTATTTGTTTGTTTACATAGGTACTTACTTGCTTTTGGTTTTGAGACAGGGTCTCATTGTGTAGTCCTGGCTGGCCTGGAATTCACTCTGTAGATCATGCTGGCTTTAAGCTCACAGAGATTGGCCTGTTTCTGCCTTCCAAGTGCTGGTACTAAGGGCGTGTGCCACCATGCCCAACTAAACTCTTTCTTTAAAAAGTAAAATTGCTTAACAAAGAGAACGGTTACAACCATTGAACTTGCAGTTATGAACTGGGAGATTTGTGAAGCATTTCCTGAGAGGAAGCCCGGAAGCATACACTTGCACACCGGAGATGCTGCTGAGACCTCCAAAGGTGGACTGCTGTTGATAGTGGGTAGATAAGTGGTAGAGGAGACATCGACAGCCGGGTCTAGGGATGGAGGGTGGTGGGAGAGCACTTCCTAGCACCCCTGAAGACTAGAGTGCACCCCAAGATCCGAAAAAGAAAGCCATGCTGACTGCCTCCTGTCTTTGGAGTGTGGACAGCCAGACCATGATGAGCCACCTCATCTTGCATCTCGGCTTGCCTGAGATCACCCAAAGATTTCTCTGAAATACGTGATCCTCATCTCTGCCTTTGGAGATTCTAATCCAGCATGATTAAGACTGCAAATAAGGAGGACGGATGTGGAGACCACACAGTCTGATGAAAAGGGTCTCCGGCCTCTGTGTGAGGTGTGCGTATTACTGGTGCGGCTTCCAGGCACAACAGGACCTGGCACTACCCGCAGCCAAGGCGCTGCTAAAAGGCTCTGATAGAGGTAGAGGCTTCAGGGTCTGTGAAGAACCGGGATCTCCGTTATGCAACTGGGGAGGAAGTCATTTCCTTCGACTATCTTCCGGGAAAGGAGGAGGAGCAAGGGCTCCAGGCGCCGCAGGCACCAGCTCTCTAGACAAGCCCATTGTTATTTTTAGCTCACAGTTACTTTATTGGCTCTTCAGCTTTAATTTTGCTTCGATTACACGTTGCTGATAAATAACTTTATAACGTCTATTTCGGTGATTCCAGCGTTAAGTAAAAATTAACAATAAAAAAGCAATAAAAAACAATAAAAAAGGGGTTATAACAGGATTGAAAAAGCAAAACCTAGTCGTTGGATGGAAGAAATGAAAACCAGGGTGTTCATGCCTACGATGAATCACCAGAGGGCGCCATCACCCTGTCTTCAAAAGTTTTCCCAGCCCCAAACCCTTTAGACTTCAGTTAAACAAAAGATTGCCCACAATGATAGGTTCCACCCAAATAGTTCTAAAGGTAGAAGAAGAAAGTGGGCAGCCAGATCCTGAAATAGCCTGCTGGGTCATAGAGTTTCAGTGACATCACCACCATGTAAAAAACTGGCCTGGTTCTAAGGAATCTGAATATATCCTGGTTTGGTTTTATTAAAGATTAAATTATTGTTGTTATTAATTTATTGGTGTGGATGTGTATAAGCCTGCTTGAGTCTATGGGCACCGCAGGCCTGAGGAAGCCTACGGAAGCCGGAAGAGGTCATAGGATCCCTTGGAACTTCAGGTACCGACAGTTGTGTCGCCCTTCTTGGGCGCTTGGAACTGAACGCGGTTCTCCGCAAAAGCTTTCTGCGATCCGGCCGCTGAACCATCTCCCCGGTGCGGTGCCCTGGTTCTTTCCTTGGGTAAATAAGGAACCCAGGAGAGCGGAGTGCGAGGTCGGTGTGGTACACCGCATCCCCCATCCTTCCGCGGGTACTCGGGGCAGGGGAGGGAGGGAGGAGCTGGTCTCCTACGGTGACGCCCCTAACTCCCGGACCTCGAACCTGAGAGGCCCTGTCTCACTGTGTTCGCTGCACCCTCCCTCCCGAGAGACCTGCTGAGAGCCACGCAATAGTCTTTTTTTTTTTTTTGGACCAAACTGAAACTGTGTTCCAAGCCACGAGCAGAGAACAGTATCACTCACTGCGAAGGCGCTCTCTGTCCACGTAGTTGATGAACATAAGTCTAAACAAGAGCGTGAAACAACCCTATATCTATCGAAACCAGGTTCAAAATCCAAAGGAGCCGGTCTGTGGCGGAGGCAAGGAGACGTTTCAAACAGTACTTTTCTGCGAGACGCCACAGTGGTGCTGCCACCCCGTGGACAACCAGAGAATTAAACTTCTCGGTAAAGCTGGCTTTACCGAATGCTTTGTAGAAACAGCTGACGCTTGTATTTCTATCATATTTCCTAACGCGTTTTTGGTACTTCCAAGATCAGTGACCGCCACAGGAAAACAAAGGGTCCAAAGTGAAGAGGCATGAAAAGAGACATGAGAAATTAAGCATGTCTTCTAGGCTTTATGAAGGCAAACGTTCTGGGGATCTGGAATAGTTTCCAATATACATTGTCTCCACAGCAAAGGAGTCACAAATCATATTCAGAATTAGAAGAATAGGAAGCATTTGCTGCGTACTTACTGTTTGTTGTGTCTGTATTTTATATGTGTACTCTTATGGACAGGGTACTTCATTGCTTCATCTATACTTTTATGCTGAACTCCTTTAATCCTCGTTACCGTCCCCTCGAGTTGATGCTATTTTTATTTTTGTTTTACATGCAAATCTCTGAGGCACTGTCCCAGGTCACACAGCAAACAGAAGGTGAATTGGAAGTCCAACCTAGGGAAGCCTGTCCTCCTGACTTACAAGGCTACTTTTTCTCAGACGTGGCCTGAAACAAGCATCATCATCATCATCATCACCTGGAAACAGGCCTACCCCAGGATGAAGCAGAAGCTCAGGATGGAAATCAGGGTGAATCCAGGTGTTGCACCAAGGGAAGAAAGTGCAACTCTTACAAGGGAAAACATTTAATCAGGGCTGGCTTACGGTTCAGAGCTTCAGTCCATTATCCTCATGGCAAGAAGCATGGCCGCATGCAGGCAGATACGGTGCTGGAGAAGGAGCTGAGAGTTGTGCATCTGGATCAGCAGGCGGCAGGAAGAGAGTGAAACGCTGAGCCTGGTTTGAGCCTCTGAGACCTCAGAGCCTGCCCCAGTGACACACTTCCTCCATGGAGGCTACACCTACTCCAATGAGGCCACACCTCCTAATAGTGCCACTCCCTTTGGGCCTACGGGAGCCATTTTCAGTCACACCAACCTCACTGGTAATGGGTCTATCACAATTCCCGTAAGCACTAGTGGGATTTTTTTTTTCTTCTATTTACTCATGATAAATCTACGTCTACAGACAACTCATAACCTACCCGCACCTCTCGGAGAGTAGCGGTCTCCTGCTTTCTCCCACCGTTACCTCTGGGATTGGGCTTGCATGCATTTTCCTCTCCTACCCAAACTCTACTGCCAGTCCTCAGGGAGGAAGTGTTTTACACAGCATGCCACCCTTTCTCGAGTCTTCTGTGCCCTTACCCCGCCTATGGAAAGTATTTACTAGCCCCAAGCTGCCTAGTGGATAAAAATGTTTGCTTCCCACGCCCATGACTTGAATTAATCCGCGAACCTATGGTGGAAGGAGAGAACCAACTCCAGGAAATTGTTTTGTGACCTCCACACAGGCACCACACCATCCATGCATTAACCTCCCCCCCACTCACTACTCCCTGCAGAACAGGCCACTAATAAATAAGATTATAAAAATCAATCACAAACCCAAGGTGCAAGCGAGCCTGTGGAATCCGAGTGGCCGTGGTGAGGGGCGTGGTGAAGGCAGCGCTTTCCCAAGTGCGCCTATCACTAACTCTATTGCTGAATCTCTTCATCCATGTGACACAAAGCCTTTCAACCCCCTCAGCGGGTTAGCTTCTGGCTTCTCTTAACCACTGTGGTCACTTTTATGTCTTGGGATAAGAGGCATCTCTTCCCCTCCCGCTGGCAGCTAGGGAGGCTAGCCATCTGCAGACGAGGGGCCTCAGAGGATACTTGAAGACAAACATACTTGGGGCTGAAAGGAAAAGCAACCCACTTCTACAGCCAACTTCTCAGTGGGCTAGAACGGGGCATGGCAATCCAGAAATACAATCTATATTGTAAGCCCATCATCGTTCCTCCCTCCCTCTTCTTCCGGGTGCCATGAAGGGAACTTGGCTCTAAAGCACATTCCCCATGGCGACTTTTCCCCTTACTGTGTGTGGGCCAGAAACTACAGAATGAATAAGCCACGGGCCAAAATACTTTTAAGGGAGGGAGGGCTGTGGGCCCCTCAGAGTCGATACGGGACACACCCAGACACCAAGATTTCAGCACAAAGGAAATGTTTTACCACAGAGGGGCAGGAAAATGGTGGGCTGCCTCTGTGTCCAGCAAAGGTAGACAGAAAACAGCACGGTTTTTTGTTTTGTTTTGTTTGTTTGTTTTTCTGTTTTGTTTGTTTATTTTGTTTTTCGAGACAGGGTTTCTCTGTGTAGTCTTGGCTGTCCTGGACTCCTTCTGTAGGACTAGGCTGGCCCCGAACTCACAGTGATTAGTCTGCCTCTGCCTTCCTGAGTGCTGGGATTAAAGACAGGCACCACCACACCCAGTTTGCAAGGCTGGGTTTTTAAAGGGGAAGTCTGTGCCAGAGTGAGTTGATAAGTCCTAATTGGAAAGGTTAGCTAGTGTAGCCAAACAATGAATTTTGATTGCTGAACTTTGGTCTTTAGTCTCAAGAATGAGTCAATGGCCAAATAAGGGAATGGGCCTTGGGAGCTAGCTTTAGGAATTTAATACAATTGTTTAGCAAGGGAGAGAGAAAGGGAAAGGGCGAAACTTTTGGGCGCCATGTTTGCCATGCTTGGACATGCCAGACAGTCCTTCAGGTCTCATTGTTGCTGCCTACAAAACTGTTAGTGACTGTGATTCTCCGAGTGTTTCTTTTTGTTCTTGTTTGCTTGTCTGTTGAGGCAAAATCTTGCTGTGTAGCTCCAGGCTGGACAGTTTATAATGCATCTGCTCCCGCCGCTCTCAAATGCTGGATCACAGGTGTATACCATGTGTGCTAAGTAGCATTCTTAAAGTCCTTGTATGTCGTCAGAACAATATGTAGTTTCTCAAACTAGGTTGTAGCATCCCGGCTTTCGTTCAGGAATGATAGCACACAGCCCAGAATGAAAGAAAAGAAATCTAACTGGATTCTAGTGACTATACATATCATAAGTAAATCTTATAAAAAGGAATAAATTAACTCACACACACACACACAAACATAAAGGGAGGATCAGTGTCTTAGTTTCTTTTCAGCTGCTGTCATAAGCCATGACCTGTGGGGCTTGCTCTAGAACCACCATGGATTGAGATGTTTATTGCTTGGGCACCTCCCCAACTTCCTACTGGTCTATGAGCAATCCCTAATGTAACCAAAATGGCGTTTGTGTAACCTCACCCCTAATTATCTCTGACTGGCCAATAAAGTGCTGACACTGGCTGAGCGGGCAAGAGGGTGTGGAGTGAAGGTTCATGTGCTCGGGAGAGTAGGAGCAGATGAAGAGAAAGAGAGGAGAGAGATGCGGTGGGGAGGAGAGAGGACGGATTCCAGAGAAGATAATAACTGCAAGTATTGAGGGCTTTGGGTGGGTGGAAGATAAATTGATAGCAGGGTAGTAGGTTAGATATTAGCTTTTGAATGAACCATAGTCTCCGTGTGCAGTTAGCTGACATAGGAGCAACAAAGCTTTACTAATATATGGATGAATATTAATTATTAAAATTCACCCGCAATGACCAGGCCGACTTGGAGAGAAAACAGCTTTACTAGAGGCCTGCTTACCGTTTCAGAGGGTGAGTCCCTGGCCATACTGGTGGGGCAGGGCAGCAGGCGGACATGGCCCTGAAGCAGTCTGTGAAAGCTTGCATGTTGATCCGCAAGTACGAGGTAGAGAGAGAACTGACCAGGAATGGCATGGCTTTTTGTTTGTTTGTTTTTATTTCACACCTCAAAGCCCATCCCCAGTGACACACCTTCTCCAGGAAAGCCACACCTCCTGATCCTTCCCAAAGAGTTTCACCCATTGAGGACTAAGCATTCAAATATATGAGCCTATGTCGGCAATTCCCATTGAACCCCCCCACAGTTTGGCACAAGGTTTACTATAGGGCTCAAACCCAGCTCTTTCCTGGGGATCTGTGCCTTCCAGCATGGTTCTGAGAAGAAGGCTGCCAACAGCTACTGTTTCCTCAGACTGGACCAGGTGAAAACAGCAGCAGCAATCTTCAAAGTTCACACATTCTTCCCTTTGTGGGTACCCATCGCCCACATTACAAGACAAGGAATATGTTCTACACTTGGCGACAAACAACAGTGATCCGGAAGCCAGAGCACAAGTAGAGTCCGGTCAATCTTCTCATCTGCATGTGTCTGTTAGGTGCTCTGACCTGACCCTCTCAAGCTTACAGTACTTCTTAAAGAGGTGTTTTGGTCAGTCTGTTGCCTCTGGGTTTTTTTGTTTCTGTTTTTTTTTTTTTGTTTGTTTGTTTGTTTTTTGTTTTTTTTCATTTTTTTCCAATTTTATTAATTCTTCCAACAATTCTAGGTAGCAGAGAATTATGTATTCGTCCTACTTCAGAGAAGCCTATACAAAGGCTATATTGGTTAACCTTGTTTTTTTGTTTTTTGTTTTGTTTTAGCTCGGTCTTACAGGTTTTAGTCTATGGTAGATTGGCTGTATTCCGGGCCTCATCAAAGAGTGTATGGCAGCGAAAATGGTTTACCTCATGGCAGGGATCTGAAAGAAAGGACGAGACTTGGATCCTACTTCCCTTTTGAGGGTACAACTCAATTATCCAAATGTTATGGGAAATTCTAGGGTATCCCTTCATAGTTGCCAGATGAGGAATTTGAGTCCCTTCTTGGAACTCATTAATACAAGAACTTAAGGCAGAACTCAAATACTATTAGCTAAAGAATGATTCTATTAGCGTTTAAAAGAAAAACCCAGGGCAAAATACTTGTAAATCTCTGCAGCTACCTGGAGGAGGAGAATGGAGAAGAGGAGGATGAGAAAGTAGGCCACACTGCTGGAGAAAACTGACCCTTCCTCACCCTGCAGAGAAGAATTGCAAATTGCCCCTTGGTTGGGGTGGAACTTCATGTTCAGCAAACTCCCCCCTCCTTCCATTCTGATATTTGGTTTAGTTTGGGATAGGAGGAGGGCTTAGAGAAAGGGTAAGGAAGCCCAAATTACCAGGGAGAGCATGATTCAGCTTTGGAAGAGCAGCCGGTGCTCTAAACCTTTGAGCCACCTCTCTAGCCCATGGTTCAGTTTTGGATAGCATCTGAAAATGACAGAAAAAAGAAAAAGGAAAGGATAAGTCTTTATGAGTCAGAAATCCATCACAGCCTTTTGGACCTGCACTAGCTGGTGGCAGTTATGGAAAGGAAAGGTACAGTATCCCACTAAAGGGATAATTCATCCTATTTCTTTAGCATGGTTTGAGGTGAGCTAGCCTTCCCAAGGGTGGTACCTTCTACCTTCCTGAGGGGTAGTCCCTTGGCTAGATAACTGATGAGCCCATCTGGAATGTTATGTTTCCATCCAGGTCAGAGATTTCCTTCTCTTGACTAGAAGGAAAGCCCATAATAGCTTTAATGCCACTGCATCACAAACACCTCTTGCTAAACCATGCCACCTCACAGTGCTGCTGAGAGGGTGGCAAACCTTTTTAACATATGGATCTTTGGAGGATTCTCTATATACAAATATAGCAAAGGCAGATGATTAATGCTGTTAAATGAAATAATATTAACATTTTACTTGTCATAAGTAAATGAAATAGTGTTTTTTTTTTCCTGAAACAGTTTTTTTTTTCTTCTAAAAGTGTTTTTCCCTCTAAAAGAACATAGGCGCTATTTTTCCTGATTCTGAAAATTAATCTTAAGAACTTCCTTTATTAGCTTGCTCATTTTTCTATTTTGAACAGCAGGATCTGTCTCCACAGATTGTTACTGTCTTGTGTTTCCCCTCGAGCTCATTTTCCGCCTGGTTATAAAGCTTCTAAATGGTTGTCTGTTGTCATACAGACCTGGGGCAGTCTTCACCTGTTGTTTGTAGCCTCCTCTGCATCAGTTTGTTCAATCAGAGGATGTGTGTATACCAGGGAAAAGCAATTTCTTGTTTTGGATCCATAAAGTTCTCAAGAAAATAAACTCTGAACCCAAAAACAGAGTGTATCCTGAGGCACATGCATTTGATTTCTCCAGCCACTAAGCATAAAAATGTCTTCACTATAGGAACATGTTTTAATTTCCTAAAATTGGATTTTTATTTTCAATTCTGCAGAGAATATAGATAGTAAAATAAACAAACAAAGAGGAAAAAACCTCACCAATCTCATGTAAATCACCTTCCCTCTATTTTTTAAAATTTATTTATTATTAATTACATTTTATTCACTTTGAATCCCAGCTATAGCCTCCTCCCACATCACCTCCAAATCCCATCCCTCATTTCCTCCCATGCCCTTCCCCAAGTTCACTAATATGGGAGGTCGTCCTCCCATTCCCTCTGAGCCTAGCCTATCAGGTCTCATCAGGACTGGCTGTATTGTCTTCCTCTGTGGCCTGGAAGGCTGCTCCCCCCAGGGGAAGGATATCAAAGAGCCAGCCACTGAGTTCATGTCAGAGACAGCCCTGGTTCCCATTACTAGGGAACCCACTTGGACACTGAGCTGCCATGGGCTACATCTGTGCAGGAATTCTAAGTTATCTCTATGCATGGTCCTTGGTTGGAGTATCAGTCTCAGAAAAGACCCCTGTGCCCTGATTATTTGGTTTTGTTGCTCTTCTTGTGGAGCTCCTGTCCCATCCGGGTCTCTCTATCTCCCCCTTCCTTCATAAGATTCCCTGCACTCTGCCCAAAGCTTGGTTATGAACCTCAGCATCTGCTTTAATACCTTGCTGGTTAGAGTCTTTCAGAGGCCCTCTGTGATAGGCTCCTGTCCTGTTTCCTGTTTTCTCACTCTTCCTATGTCCATCCTGTTTGCATTTCTGAGTGAGGATTGATCATCTTACCTAGGACCCTCCTAATTGCTTAGCTTCCTTAGGTGTGCAGATTTTTAGTATGTTTATCCTATATTATATGTCTAATATCCACCTATAAGTGAGTATATACCATGTGTGTCTTTCTGCTTCTGGGATACCTCACTCAGGATGATCTTTTCTATTTCCCACCATTTGCCTGCAAATTTCATCAATTCCTTGTTTTTAATTGCTGAGTACTATTCCATTGTGTAAATGTACCACAATTTCTGTATCCATTCCTCAGTTGAGGGACATCTGGGTTCTTTCCAGATTCTGGCTATTATGAATAAAGCTGCTAGAACATGGTTGAACAAATGTCCTGTTGTACACTTGAGCATCTTTTGGATATATGCCTAGGAGTGGTATAGCTGGATCTTGAGGACATGCTATTCCTAATTATCTGAGAAAGTGCCAGATTGATTTCCAAAGTGGTTGTACAAGTTTACATTCCCACCAGCAATGGATGAGAGTTCCCTTTTCTCCACATCCTCTCCAGCATGTGTTGTCACTTGAGTTTTTTATCTTAGCCATTCTGATAGGTGTGAGGTGAAATATCAGGGTCATTTTGATTTGTATTTTTCTGATAGATAAGGATGTTGAGCATTTCTTTAAGTGTTTCTCTGCCATTCAATATTCCTCTATTGAGAATTTTCTGTATTAGCTCTGTATCCCATTTTTTAATTGGATTACTTGATTTTTTGTTGTTTAACTTCTTGAATTCTTTATATATTTTGGTATTAGCCCTCTGTCAGATATAGGGCTGGTGAAGATCCTTTCCCAATGTGTAGGCTGTCGTTTTGTTGTAATGACAGTGTCCTTTGCTTTACAGAGCTTTTCAGTTTCTTGAGATCACATTTATTGATTGTTAATCTCAGAGCCTGTGTGGTTGGTGTTCTGTTCAGGAAGTTGTCTCCTGTGCCAATGAGTTCCAGGCTTTTCCCCACTTTTTCTTCTAACAGGTTTAGTGTGTCTGGTTTTATAGTGAGGTCTTTGATCCACTTTGTGCAGGGTGATAGGTATGGATTTATTTGCATTTTTCTACATGTAGATATCCAGTTAGACCAGCACCTATTCTTGCTTAACAATTAAATTATACAATATTATGCAAGAAACTCCAGTTTTCCACTTGTGTGGATATGTTGAAGTATGTGGTATAGAGGAATTTTAATCCAGCAACATGGCTGCTTTGGCAAGGGATCACATCTAAAGACTTTCCAGGTCTAGGTGATCTGTCAGGAATGGAGACATGCCCTAGATTACAATATGATTGGGTTGGAATACAGACAGGCCCTTAGTACACACCTTTAATCCCAGTGAAAGTAAGATTACTTTATAGAAGGAAGCAGGCATGGCTGAAAGTGATACCTACTTAAGGGGAAGACAAAGTGATTAATCAGAAAAGGATTTGACAGAATGAGTTAGAGACAGGATACACCCAACTCTTAGGAAAACAGACAAGAAAGAGAGGCAACGTAAGAAAGCAGCACAGAGGGAAGGAAGAGTTGGTTCAGTACAGTTCAGTTGAGTTCATGCAGTCAGTGCAGTTCAGTTTCTGGAACTCAGAGGCAGTTTTTCTAAGCAGAGCAATTCAGTCAGAAGTCGGGAGAAGCCAATTTGAATCAGTCAGTTTGGAAGGAGTTTGAGCCAAAACAAGTGAGGTGAGCCAGCCAGCCAGAGTTCAGAAGGAACTAGAAAGGGTGAGTTTATTCAGCAGAAAGTCTCAGAGGCTGAAAACATTCTAAGCCTAGGTTAGGAAAAGGAGGCTAGAAGCTGAAGCCTTCAAGTCAACAGCTGTAACTGAATTAAAATGTGGAAGAATTTGAAATAAAGCAGAAACATGACATGACAAAATAGTCCCTTTGCTCCCCTGGAGAGCAAGTGAGATTTTCACTTGCTGTACAGTTTTTATGTTCCCAGCACAATGAGAATAATACCTTTTTTTTTTTTTTGGCAGAGTTGGATACCAAGCCAGTTGATTACTCTTCAACTGTTCTCCACCCTCAGCCCCAAAGGAGAAAGAGAAAGACAAATGATAAAGGGTCTCTAGGTTGAAAACCTTGTCAGATCTTATGATTTTTTAAAAAATGTATATTGTTTTATAAAGTCAAATATTTCTAGTTGTCTCTGTTTTCTACAAATTAGTCTAGAACAAGCATAAGACCTACACAGGTTTAAGCCTGAGATGAGGAAGTGGACACTGCATCCCACCCCTAACCAAGAAGCTATTTGCAATTGATACTGGCTGAGTGTGGTGGTTTGAATAGATATGGCCCCCATAGACTCATGTGGTTGAATGCTTGGCCATTAGAAGGCATGGCCTTGTTGGAGTAGGTGTGTCACTGAGGGGCAGGCTTTGCCATCTTATATGCTCAAGCTGTGCCCTGTGTGGCACAAAGTCTTCTGCTGCCTTCAGATCAAGATGTAGAAGTCTCAGCTCCTTCTCCAGCACTATGTTTTCCTGCATGCTTCCATGCTTCCAGCCATGATGATGATGGACTAAACCTCTGAAATTTTAAGCCAGCTTCAATTAAGTGCTTTCCTTTTTTAAGAGTTGTCATGGTCATGGTGTCTAAAGAGACTCTGGCCAGCTTGAGCATGGGGATATGGCTCTGGAAGGTCTTGCCCTTCTCCCCAATTTCCTCTGACCTGCTGAAAACCATTAGATTTCATTCTTAAAGCTAGCCTTCAAGGTCTAATCTCTTATTTGGCCACTTCCCTTTCCTGAGGCTGAATACTAAAGTCCAGCTATCAAAGTAAGCCACAATTAAAATCTCATTTGGCTCACCTAATTAACATGTCCAATTAACATTAAAACCTTATCCTTACATGAGGTTTCCCCCTTTACCTTTATAAACTGTCATTTGCCTATGGGCCATGTCTGTTTCCTCTCTATCCAGAGGCAGTCCTTTGTCCTATGCTGAGATAAATTTTTCTGTCCCCTCTCCCTCTTCTCTTTCCCTTCTCCCTGGTCCTCTATCTCTCATCTTTGTCTCTTATTCCATGTCCTTTGTCTCTCTGGGGCAAATGAATCTCCTTCATGCTGAGAACTTGTTCTTGGAGTGTCCTGACCTTACATTTCTCAGTTCTTTTCGACCTGCTAGCCATTGCCCAATCTGAAAGGCACCACTACATTTTTAGGTAATTGTTATAGCTTCATGCCTCTTCTTACAGGTTCTTAAGATCTACAGAGCCCAAAGGAAATCTATTAATAAACAGACTCTCAGATAAAATATAACAAATATAATAAAATGACTTACTTGATTCTGGAAGTTTAAAAGTTCCAAATCTACAGTTGGTCATATACAAACTCAGAAAATCCAGTGATGTGGTTCATTGTGAATCTGAAGGCCTGGGAAGCAGGCAAGAGGATATCACTCATCAATGGCTGAGTTGAAGGCTGTTCAAAGATAACCTCTGCTCAGCCTTTTGTTCTGTTGATGCCTTTTATGAAATGCTGAGGGTAATTTGCTTTATGATTGACTAAAATGCTTAGCATATTCAAAAACACACATCTGCACACATACTTATTTAGACAAATCTCCATCTGGCATATGACCCACTCAAGTTGACACAGAATTAACCATCACATAAAAATAATATTTCCCTTAACAAAATAAATCTCTGGCATAGAAGAATGAGTGGTTTTAATGAGAATGGTCCCCATACAGAGGCTCATATATTGGATTGCTTAGTCCTTACTTGGTGGAACAGTTTTGGGAAGGATTAGGAAGTGTGGTCTTGTTAGAGGAAGTATGTTACTGAGGGTGGAGTCTGAGGTTTCAAAAGACCATGCCATCCCAGTTAACTCTCTCTCTCTCTCTCTCTCTCTCCCTGTCTCTGTGTGTGTGTGTCTCTCTCTCTCTGTTTCTCTTCTTCATGGTTGTTGTTTCAACATATAAATTCTCAGCTACTGCTATCCTTCCATGCCTGCCTGCCTACTGCCAGGCACCTACCATGATGGTCGTGGACTCGCCCTCTGAAACTACAAGAAAACCCCCAATAAACTCTTTCTTCTATAAGTTGTCTTGGTTATGGTATCTCTTGACAGCAATAAAAAAGTAATACGGAGTTGAAATAGCAGAGCATGTTAGAGAATAGATAATAAAATGTGTGCGTATAATACCCAGTGGAGTTTTATTCGACCGCAAATAATGAAGTTCTATTATTTGTAGGAAAATGGGTAATACTAAAGATAATCATGTTAAGGAAGATAAGGCTGATGAGGACAAATATCACTCTCTTATATGTGAAGTATACATTGAAAAAAGAATAAAATATATATGTACAAATGCATAATTTATACAGTAGAAATGTAGGGTGTGGTGTCTGTGTGTGTGTATATGTGAAAGTAGAAGGAGAACTAAATATTTGGGGTGTAAAGAAGCCAGTGTGTGGTGATGAACAAGAGAGTGTAATAGGTAGGAGAATATGAGCAAAGAACTATGATATACATGAGAGAAAATGTCAAAATGACACCCCTTTTGTAGGTCAGTTTTTCAAAAACAACAGAGCATATTAATCTAAAAATATTTTAGACATTCAAAGAAGTGTCTGGTATAAAGAAGAAGGCATATCTGCTCAGTGTGGTCTGGATGTAGGGAAGTCCGGGATGGCATGCTTGAACTGCCCCGAGGGGAATGGAGAAGAACCTGGGGCCCAGGGCAGTAAGTCACATACTCTCTAAGCTGCTGGCCTATTTCCTCATACAGAGAAGAAGATGAATATAAAGCATCATGTGAGCATGATAGTCTACAGGAAGGTATCTTAGAGAAGTATCCAGCTGGAGGAATTTCAGATAAAGAAAATATAGTAGGAATTCTAATTTGTCTAGAAATGAAGTCATTCTCCCCCCAACCCGCTTAGAAGATCCAAAGGGTGCCTTGGAATATCATTTTAGGGACTGTTAAAGGTAGGACCCACACACCCTGGGAAGAGCTAAACAGAAGAACGTTGGGGTAGGGTGACCCTTTGCATGTCATCTAAGCACTGTTTTGTCAGGGCCTCAGCACGTAGTGTCAGCTTCTCTGACCTCACTACTTACTCGGTGAGCCATCTGTGGCTCAGGAGGGCTAGAGCCACAAGGAAGGTCTGAAGCAGAGCCTTGGGCTGTGTTTGGCCACATGGAGGCAGACCGAGCCTGAAGAAGATTCTCACTCACCAGCTGTGTGCATGACATTTGGGAACAGCCCTAATGTCACACCCAGCTGGGGTGTTCTGTGAGAAGGCGATCAGAGGGGCCCAGGTTAATGAGATTTCTTACACAGCCTCCACACTCCTGCAAAGCCATCCTTTACTCTTTTTCCGTTTACAGTTGCGATTATTTTAGAGGTATTTCCACATCATAACTCCTTTTCCACTTGTTTATTTTTCTTGAGACAGGGTTTTACTATATAGCCTGGTCTGTCCTCGACTGTATGACGACCTGGCTCCTGCCCGCAGAAGGCTGGGATTCCAGATGTTCACTCATTGGCTCAGCATTATTGTCCTGCAAATACAGTTACTTTTGCTATAAGAAACAAACCTGCGTTTGTTTCAGGGCGATTGCTGTATTAGCGAAGTGTCTGAGCATAGCGCGAATTTCGCGTTTGCCGACTTGTGATTCTTCTCTGCAAGAAATAGTAATTGGGGAAGAGAGCAGCCTGCCGAACTGAGCAGCAAGGGGAGTTCCCAAGCCCCACACAGCCCCTCGCTTTAATGTCCTCAGCCTGTACAGACGTCCTGCTGTGCTAGAAGCCATGCTCACAGGCAAGATGGATATTTTGAATGAAAGGATTCCATTTCTTAAGAAAGGCAGAACCGCCCGATTTGCATTTCCCCTTTGCAAACTCAATGCTGGCACCTCTCTTCTGGAGCAGTAAAGTCAGAAAAGTGGAGGCTTAAAGAGACAGCACCACTGACTCTCAAATACACGGGAATCACATTTCCTTCCAGCATTGCATTCTCTGGGTGAGAAAAAGAATAAAACCATGCTTCACCTAGCACAGTTGGGGAGGCAGGAGCCTGGACCCAGCCTAAGAGCACAGACCCCTCGCAGGCAGAGAAGTTCTCAAACAGCTTGGCAGCCTGGAAACTCTCAGAGACCCACCAGCAAGCCAAGAACCTGAGCACTGACCAGGTCTCCACTGACCCACGAAAGTAGGCTACTGCTTTTTCCTTTTCTTTTCCCTACTTTCAACTTTTATTTAGTTATTATTTGTGTGTGTGCACGCGTGTGCTTGTGAAGGTGAGCGTGTGAGGTCAGGAGACAACTTTCAGGAACTGATTCTCTCCTTCCTTCCTCCGTCTTGAGGCAAGGTCTCCTGCTTCTGCCCCTCGTACTCCAGGATTGTTGGCTTGTGACCTTGGGATGATCTGTCTTTGTCGCCCATCTTGCCTTGGGAATGCTGGGATTACAACCTCATGCCGTCACCCTGGGGGCTTTCTGGTGTCAGATTTGGGCAGCAAAACTTTTACTCACGAAGCCATCTCCTTGGCCGAAGCTACTGGCTTCAAACCCTTTCGAGGTCAGGAGAATCACTCAAGCCTTGCATATAACGTAAGCAGTGTGAGGACCCAGACAAACTCATGAGCAAATTCTGCATCGTAAGAATCCTTAGGGCCTCTGACCTGGATACGCTCCTTAAGCTTTTGCCGTAATTACTTCCCTTGTCCACGACGTTGCTTTCTGCTATTTATTGAGACGGCATTAGAAAAAACAAAACAAAACAAAAAAAAAATGCAGTTAGCTGTGGTTTAAAAAGATGAAACGGAAAACTCCAGAAGTAATCAAGCCCTAGCTTTTAAATTCTGCATTGCCTGAGTAGCGCTGTGCCCTGCTCCATCCAGGCCCCAGTCCACGCTGCCCACCTACCCGTCAGTTGCTGCAGTTACTAGCTGTCTGGACTATTAGACTGACTAACAGGACACCACTGTGCCTATGTCCAAGCGATCATTATTATATTTAATAATGACTCCAGAGGGCAAACATACTGAGGACGGCAAGTCAGTTACGCCAAACGGAAGCTGTGGTGGGCTTACGTGAAGACAAGCAAGTTGCCAAGTTTTAAGAAGGAATGGGAAAAATATCAGATACTGAGGTTGCTAAGTCCGCAATTAGAGCAAATCATCTGCTGCTGTGAAACTGTGAAGGAAAAGGAAATCAGGATCACAACTCCAACTGTGAAGGCTGTGGCACAGCTGTGTGACAGAGAAGCACCGAGGTGAGATGGGAATTTTCAGTTGTCTTTATGTGTAGAGAAAAGTACGTGGGGGCTGTTGGATTTGGTGAGGTCGTTGTTTTTACACACATGCACACACACGGGGGGGGGGGGGGGGCGGAGCAGGCAACCCAGAGGCTGTAGTTGAACTCCTGATAAATCTCATTCAGAATTATTCCCCCTTTTTCTTTTTTCGAAATTTTTACAAGATTTATTATGTATACAGTATTCTGCCTGCACGTATGCCTGAAGGCCAGAAGAGGGCACCAGATCTCATTGTGAGCTATCATGTGGTTGTTGGGAATTGAACTCCGGACCTCTGGAAGAGCAACCAGTGCTCTTAACCTCTGAGCCATCTCTCCCCCCAGAATTACCCCTTTATACGAAAGGAAACTGCTTTTCAAAACCACTCATAACCTGAGCCTTTAAGTACCAGGTCCTGTTGCCCAACTGGCTCAGGTATAAGGGACACATGAGAAAAAAAAAAAAAAGCCCCTGCATGGTCTCTGGACCAAAATCACCTGGAAATGTGTTAAGAGAGTAATTTGAGGGTCACCAAACAAGAGACTCAGCTCCGAGGACTGTTTCCAAGTGTCCCGCGATACTGAGCATCGTATCAGGGGGCAGCGTGGAAAGGCTGCAGTTTTCTCCTCCAGAGCCTGAAACCTCCATGTCCGCGGTTCTCAACCTGTGGGTTGTGACCTTTTGGGGGCAGAACAACCCTTTTACAGGGGTCGCCTAAGACCATCGGGAAATGGATCTTTACATTAAAATTCAACACAGTAGTAAAAACAGTAGTAAAATTCAACACAGTAGTAAAAATAGTAGTAGCAACAAAAATAACTTTATGGTTGGGGTCACGGTAACATGAGGAACCGTATTAAAGGGTTGAAGCTTTAGGAAGGTTGAGAACCACTGCTATGTCTATCTCCCCCACACCCACTACTGAACCAAGGCAGCCCATTGGAGAAACCACAGAACATGAGGCAAAAGCAGGGTGGGGTGAGCTATTAGACCAGCCCTGGGGGAGGTCCATTCGGCTTCTCTGAATAGTCACACAGTCCGTGTTTGCGTCATTTGTCTGGGAAATCTATCTGTCTTCAGATAAACTGAAGCGGACTCGGCTCCCCCTGTATCTCCCACAGGCCATCTGGATGCCTGTGACCTTCACCCCAGGCCAGATCCGGACACAAGCTGGCTGTAAGAGGCTACAAGAGGCTACAAGAGATGCCATCCCCATTTTCCCGATCCCCACGGCCTGCGGATAGGTACTGGGGATGGAACCTTTTGACTCCTGAAAGCTGAGAATTCCCCGCTTTCCGTAGCAGATATCTGATACCTTCTTTTCTACAGAACCAGGCTCAAACATCTCCTTTTGATACATTTCCTAACCCTTCCAAATCTTTCCAGGAAGAGATTTCCAGCCCTTCCTCTGGTCTCCTGTGATCCAGAGAGCTGACCTCATAGCGTCTTCCTCACTCATCGTTAACTCTCAATGTACTCTTCTGAAACCTTTGGCTTCCCAGGATCTATCTGTTCCTGGCTCAAAGCAAGATGTCAGGAAATGATCCTTAGAGGGAATGAATTTTTTACTGCCTCCTAATCACAGGCTTGAGATCAGCAGAGCATACTTTATGTATCTAGAAGCCCTTAACAAGCAAGGGTGACGGTGACTATGGAAGTGAGCCAGCACATTGGCCATCGCCTTCTGGGTCTTTCCCATGTGGCCTTGAGTAATCTAGACCCCTCCCTGAACTCTCCATCACTTTCACTTCACAGGAATCATCGCAGTATCCCACACTCCTGGTCTCCAAACCCAGGCTAGCAAGTCTTGCTATTAAAGGAAACTGTACAATTTATCACACAGACTTCGGCACTCTGGAGAATGAAAGGGCAACGATGACAGCAGCCAACAGGCCTTACTGGGGGGGCCAGAGGCAAATAGGGAGGTGTGGACACTTTCTCTAAACTGGCCTGGGTGCAGAGAGAAGCTGAATCTGGGGCAGTGAAAGGGGTCTCCGAGCTGGGGCTGCCAGCATTTTCTTTTCTTTAAAAGATTTTATTTATTCTTTATACATCATTCTGTCTGTGTACCAGATCTCACTGTAGATGGTTGTGAGCTACCATGTGGTTGCTGAGAATTGACCTCAGGACCTTTGGAAGAACAGCCAGAGTTCTTAACCTCTGAGCCATCTCTCCAACGCAGCTGGGAGTATTTTCATGTGGAAACAAGCATTTCTCCTTCTCTGCACCATCCCAACATCAGGGAGCTCTTTTCTCTTTGGAGAAAAGGATCTTCCTGTTGTCTGTTCCTTCTCTCAGAGTTCTGCTGCCCAAGAAAGTTCTTGTACACAAGATTGCTGAGCCTTTCTGCTGACCCTACTACAAGTCCTGGATGTGTTTTTTTGAGATCAGCTAACTGGTCTACTATTATCTTTAGCATAGAGCAGTACTTAAGGAATAACTCACACTGGTTGCTCGTTGCCTTCAGCCTGAGAGGAGCTCTGCACCCTGACTTCTGACCTGTGCACGTAGACTTCCTTCACCTCTGTGGAACTTGGGATTTCTCAAAAGTTCTATGCTATCTTTGTGCCAACCATGAAATCAGAAGCTAATGGGACATGTTACTAAGCAACTACAGTTTTTAACAGTTGCTTACAAATAAGAGTCAGTAAGCAACATTTCCCTAAGACATTGAATTTCTAAGTAGTGCTAGCTCACTTCTTTGGCAAAATGTCACAAGAAAACTCCATGGAAGAAGATCCTGTTCCTAAAAGTGATTAAAGATACAGACTGCCTAGGAATAAACAAAATTAAATGCTTAGGAATGGTAAGAAGAAAACTAAAATACCATGCCAAGAGACATAAAAATTTTACAGGAGCCTAAGGACCTACCACAGAGGGCCTCTGAAAGGCTCTACCCTGGAGGGTAACAAAACAGATGCTGAGACTTATAGCCAAACTTTGGGCAGAGTGCAGGGAATCTTATGAAAGAAGTGGGAAATAGTAAGACCTGGAGAGGACAGGAGCTCTACAAGGAGAGCAACAGCTCCAAAAAGCCTGGGTACAGGGGTCTTTTCTGAGACTGATACTCCAGCCAAGGACCACTCATGGAGATGACCCGGAACCCCTGCACAGAGGTAGCCTGTGGCAGTTCAGTATCCAATTGGGTTCCATAGTAATGGGTATAGGGACTGTCTCTGACAGGAACTGATTGGCCTGCTCTTTGATCACCTCCCTCTGAAGGGGAAACAGCCTTACCGGGCCACAGAGGAAGACAATGCAGCCACTCCTGATGAGACCTGATAGACTAGAATCAGAGGGACGGGGAGGAGGACCTACCTCCCTTATCAGTGGACTAGGGGAGAGTCATGGGTAGGGAAGTGGGAGGAAGAGTGGGATTGGGAGGGGAGGAGAGAGGGAGGTACGGGGGAGAATACAAGGTGAATAAACTGTAATTAATAAAAATAAAAATAATTATAAAAATGTTTATTAAACATAAAAGAAAAGTCTCAAAATGAACATGCTGAGTTACTCTATATTTGCCTTAAATCAAAATGTTAGCATTGTTTTTCTGATGTTTTTATTATATAAAGTACATTTATGTAAAAGAATGGCATACAAAGATGGCTCCAAAATTCTGAAGAAAATGTAATAATGAAGAGTAGACTCAGTTTCCCTAAACATCAAAAACCATGGGGATAGTGAAAGTAGTATTACTGATAGTAGCCAAGAGTTAAGGAATGTCAGCCTTGAGGAGGCTAGGATCAGTAATGCTACTACTGGAATCTATAATACATAAATGTATGTATTTACATATACATGTAAATATACATGTGCAAAGCATGCAAGCATGCTAACATGTCATGGATTGTGGCTCTTCCCTCCACTCGCCATGTATATGGAGTATATATGTGCAGCACCTAAAAGCTGCTAACTTGCCCTATTGTCGTCATATAGAAACAACTCCAATCCCTGTGTTGTAAATCAGGGCTCCAGAGTTATTAGCCTATGTAACTTGCAACTTTGTGCCCTTTGACCTGTATGTTCTATTTATCCCTAACTAGCCCTCAGGGACCCCCACCATCTGTAACTATTGGTCTACTTTTTTTATGTATTCGATTTGCTCGTTTTCTTAGATTTTTAAAAATATGTGCATTCCTTTTGACCTTGCAACCCTCCTTGTAGAAACGGTTCCTAAGGAAACAATAACAAAGGCCCCGAAAGACGAGTGTTGAAGTAATGTTTATAATAAACAAAAGTAGGGAACAAACCTAAATGCCTGATGCTAGGGAAACCAGATGAATAATTTATGGGACATGCCTTCCTGAAACACTATCCAGCCAACTGAGATCTCCCAGACCTGCATTCATGGAGCAGGAAAAGGCTCATGTCAGATGGGGGTGCAAAGCTGGTGTCTGTTTGATACTTTCAAATACAACAAGTGCTTCCCCAAGGAGCTTTGGTAAGGGGCTATGTAAATCTTTCCTTCAGCTTTATTGTTTTATCTTTTTGTTTATTAAACTTTTATCTGCAAAAGGTTATTTATTTATATTAAGACAGCCCAGCTGCTGATAAACAGATAATTGCCTCCCTTAGAGACCTGAATTCTGTAGGCAGACCCAGAGCTATTTTGTCCAGCCACTCACTAATCATGCTTCTCTGTGGGCACCACTTCAAGGTAAGGCTTCCTTGGTGGAGTATGATGCAACATGAAGTAGCTCATGCCTGACCTACGTGGTGTCCTGGGGAAGTCCAATCCAGGGGATTTATTTGACTGGCTTTCAGGCTGTGGTCTGGGTAATCCAACAATGGCTGTCTTACCGTGGAAAGGCTGAGAACACAGCAGTTCAGTTCAGGAGACTGGATGCCCCAGCAGCCCCATTCTGAGGCTGGAGTCCTGGAGGACTCCTAGAGAGCCGCTAGTCTTTAGCCTGTGTTGGAATCCTGAAGAAATAGATTCTAATAACAGCAAAGGAATGCTTCCACAACCGGATAAATGAGCTTGCCCGGGAGAGTGAGGGCAAGCAGGCAAAAGCAAAAGCTCCCTTACTCTTTGTCTTTGCAGAAGGAGGGGCCCAGCTTCTAAGGTGGGTCTTCTCACCTCAAAGCATCCAGTCAAGACAAGGCACCACAGGCGTGAGTGCCCAGCTGCCTGAGTTTTTGTTGATTCCAGATGTCATCAAGTTGATTAACAAGATTAACTGTCACAGACAGAGGTACAGATATATACATGGGATAGATTAAGATGTCTTATTACAGAGTACAAAACTAAGCTTTCTGAACTAAACACTTATAAAGCATGCCAGTGTTGCTCAGTTAGGACCAGCAGCGGAGCTGGCTATCATTCAGTGACTGCCAGGCAGAACACTACACTGACCTTTCTTTTTTTCTTATTTTCTCTCCCCTCCCTTTTTCCTCTCTTCTCCGTTTCCTCCCTTCCCCTCCTCTTTCTCTTTTCTTCACTTTATATTTAACTACTCAAAGACTTAAAGCAGTTGAGAGATTCCAGCCTCAGAACCACAGGTCAATGTTTTAACAGGTAGATAACTGAGACCAGAGAAAAGCCACACCAGGAGGAATACAGGCTCAGCTTCCGAGTCTGCGGCTGCTTGTCATCTTAGACAGCGCAGCTCTGTGCTTGGAAAAACTGATGCCCAGGGCAACAAAGACCCCTCGTGTGAGACCTTGTTACTTGTAGGGGTGGGCTGGCCCCACCTCCCTCCCGCCAGTTACTTGAGTCAGTTCTTCTGGACTTGCACAGGAGCTGCACGCTTGCGGGGAATCTCAGCCTCCCAGGGTTCCAAGAACCACAACTCTTCCTGCCTTTTTCATCCTCTTCATAGGAGTTGGGGACTCAGCCACCAGTGTGTGTGTGTGTGTGTGTGTGTGTGTGTGTGTGTGTGTGTGTTGGGAGGTGGATTCCTGTGAAGTCAAAGGTAGGTAGGGCAGGCAGCTTTCTAGCAGTGGGTAGACAGGTATGTTGGACACTTGAAGCCTTTAGTGTGGTAAGGGTTAGGAAGTACAGTGCCAACTAAGGGAGTCCAAAAGGCAACCTCATCTGCTCCCCAGAGTCCTAATGACAGGGCACTTCACAGAATGTAAGAGAACTTTGTATTCATTCTCTAGGAAGGCATCTACACACACACTGCTAATATTTGCTCTGAATTAATGTTCAAACTAGTGGCCTGAGTATATGCAAACTTTCCACTGTAGAGAGGTAGTAATGAGGAAAAAGTAGAATCTAGAGCAGTTACACAGAGAAAGGAGAGAATGGACAGAACCATAAACTACAGGATTGAGCTGACAGGACCAGAGGCCAAGGCACAACTATGAAACTTTGCCTTTGTTTCCCTCCTTACACAATGGCGGATCGAGACTGTACATCTTTAGGATGTAAATCCTGTCTTCTCAGATTTCTGCCGTAGAACAAAACAGTTTCAAGACTCAGTTTCTGGTTTCTGTCAGTGTGTTGCGTTGTACAGATCCCGTCACACCAAGGCACCTAAAAGGTTCATGTTTCCCCCCAAACACACTCTGAAAGGTTCATGTTTCCCCCCAAACACACTCTTCCCCTCCCCAAGCATCACACCCTCCATCAGTTTCCATGCCAACACCATCTTCTGTTACTTTAGAACACAGGCTGTTGGGTGAGGCAGCTTGGAAGGGAGCAGGCTTCACTCAGCAATCTGGTCCTGACTTGATTCTGCCAGAAAAGACTGGGTGGGGTTCAAGGATGGTCGTGGGAGGTTTTCTAGCCTGGAAAAAAGAAGTCTAGTCAGCTGCTGGCAGTGGTGCTTGGAGGAGGGGGAGAGACTAGTGTCAGTGTGGAAAGCCTAATTCCTGCCTGTGAGCCTCCACTGTTTTACTCAGAGATGGCCGGCAGTGAGAAATGTGGGTCTGGAGCCCGAGAGCCCCAGCTGAGGTTTCTAAAACAGTCAGTCAGTAGTGTCCTGGTTTGCTTTCTATTTATGTGATAAAGACCTTCGCCTAAGGCAACTCTTGGAAAGGGTTTATTTGACTTACAAATTCTGGGTCACAGTCCACTGAGAGAAGCCAAACTGGAGCTCAAGGCAGAAACCTGGAGACAGGAACTGAAACAAAGGCCACAGAAAAATGTTGCAGGGTATTTGACCACACTGTGAATCCCAAAATTGTGTTGTTCACTGGAAAAACCTGTTTCTAGTCGTGGTGTGTCTCAGCCCTAGCTCACAGCTTTAATCCAAGACAGGATTAAATAAGGTCAACCATAGGTCAAAAGAGAAGCAAACAGGAAGTTGACAGGAAGTGAACATAGGAAAAAAAAAGTAGAGTAAGAGGAAGTCAGGAGGATGAATAGAGAGACACACTGGAAGTAGAAGGAAGGGACATTCAGTTTGAGGATTGTTTTTTGCTTTGTTTTGTTTTGTTTTTTTGAGACAGAGTTTCTCTGTGTAGCAAGAGCCCTGGCAGTCCTGGACTCAATCTGTAGACCAGGCTGGCCTGGAACTCTCAGAGATCTACCTGCCTCTGCCTCCCGAGTGCTAGGATTAAAGATGTATGCCACCGTGCCCTGCCAGTTTGAGTGTTTTTGAGACAGCATGGAGAAGGAGAACTTCCTTTTCCTTGTGTGCTGTCTGCTGAGGAGAATGGTCAGCTGGGTGCTTTCTCTGCCTCTTTGAGATCTACTTGTCTCTTCCTCCTCAAGCGCTGTGATTACAGGCATGCACCACCTTGCACAGCCAGTATTTTTTTTTTTTAACATATTGTAACAGATTCCTTAAAGCCATTTTTGGATTACTTATTGTCAGTTTACAGAAATACAATTAATATTTTTTGGTATTGTTCAAATCTTGCTGAACTCATCAAATGACTCTAACAATTTTCAGTGGGTTACTCAGGAATTTTGATATGAAAAAAATTATATACAATTAAACTTTTAGCTAAGGGGATGGCTAAGTGGCTATGAGCAGTGATTTCTCTTTCAGGCTTAGATTCTCAGTACCTGA
Source organism: Psammomys obesus (assembly GCF_907164565.1). NCBI lineage: Eukaryota > Metazoa > Chordata > Mammalia > Rodentia > Muridae > Psammomys > Psammomys obesus. Next base: position 7,116,244 of record NW_026587556.1, read on the forward strand.
ATTCAGAATCATCTGTAACTCCAGTTCCAGAGAATCCAATCTCTTATTCTGGCTGCCTTGGGCACCAGGCATGCACATGGTCTAAGGGCATCCATAACAGCAAAACACTGATGCTTAAATTACATAATAATAAAAATTTAAAACTAAACTTTAAAAGTTTTTTTTTTTTTTTTTTGTGGTTTGTTTCCAATTTATACACCATTGCTCTTGCCTACTTTGTCTAGCTAAGTGCCCAGTACAAGGCTGGACAGAAATGTCCGAGTGATGTTCCTGGAGTGAGCATATAGAGACTGTGGAGAGTGACTTGAGGAGCAGGCTGGGCAGGATCGTTGCTCCCAGAGATGTCTGTGCTGACATACCTGGAACCTGTGAACGTCTTAGACTGTATGGCAAGGGAGACTAGGTATGCTTACCATGAAATAAGATTGTCCTATGATTACAGAGTGATTACACGAGTCCTCGTAAGTGGACAGGATGATGGGAAGAGGGCTCACCATGAAGGTAAGGGCAGGACATGGCTCAAAGTGTGTCACTCTGAAGGTGAGGAAGACTGCTGGGAAGCGGGAAGCACAGACAGCCTTAAAAGCTGGCAAAGGTAAAGAGTTAGGATTTTCCCCTTGTCCTAGTTAGGGTCACTGCTTCTGTGACAAAACAGTAACCTTGCCATGACCAAGGCCACTTTAGGAGAGAAGGGTTTGTTTCAGCTTACACTTCCAGGTAATAGTCCATCACTGAGGCATGTCAGGGCAGGAACTAACACAGGGCAGGAACCCAGGGATAGGAGCTGATGCAGAGGCCATATAGGGGTATTGCTTACTGGCTTGCTCCTCATGGCTTGCTTGGTCTGCTTTCTTACAGACATATTGTTAGCTATTCATGCCAACTCAAGTGGTATTACTTGCCATGGACTCTCTTGGTAAACTTTGTTAACCCTCAAGGCTTGCAAGCAGCCAGATCCTGGCCCCAGACTTCTGGAAGGGCATGAACAGCTGAAATAGCTGTAGGAGCTATTCACAGCCCCGAGGTGGGTCAGAGAATGACCAGACCCCACAATACAAAACACAAAAATAAACAAACAAAAACAAAACAAAACAACAACAACAACAAATGCAGAAATCCCCGAGTTTGCCCCAAATATCAAACCACATAATCCCTCTCATCCCAGGCCACCCTGGAAAGCTCTGCCCACCAAGAAACCCTATTAAACCCTGTGTTCTGCTCAGTTCTCTGTTGCTCCTCTCTGAGCATAGGCAGTCACCTTCCTGGGGTTTTCCCTCCCAAAAACATCTTGTGTGAAGTTTGTTGTATGGTGTGACTGTGGTGTTTCTTGGCTCCTGATTGCCAGGATACCTTTTTGAGTAGAGCTGTAACACTTTCGATTGGAAAACTTTCCCTTGCCAGAGCAGAGCTGTTACACTTGCAGTGTGGAAAATATCCCAGCAGCTAGAGCAGAACTTTTATAGGGAAAGCTTTTCCTTCAGAGCTGTGACACTTACATATACACACACTCATACATTCATTCACACATACATGAATACACACAAACATATATATTATTTTATTGTTTAAAACAATTTTAAATATTTTTATTATATTCTTCTTCTCCCCGGAGTCCTTCTACATCCTTTCCCCTTCCTTAGCCACCCAACTATTTTCTTTTTCAAAACAAACAAACAAACAAACAAACAAACAAACAAAACCCCAATATAACACCCCCCAAATCAAGAAAAAAAAACCTATACCAGCCCACAAAAAATCCACAAAAATGTAACCAGATAAAAGTACACAAAAACCTGTGGCATCCATTATATGCTTGTCACCTACTTCTGAGCATGAAGCCTGTCCTGGAGTGATTTATATGCCCCGGGTCGCTCTATGTAGAAAGCTGATTTTTCCCTCTTCCAGGAGACACAAATGGCAGCTCAGTTGTTAATCTGTACCCTAGTGGCTAAGTTTTCATTGATTTAAAAAAAAATATATATATATATATATATGTATCGTGATAAAATATAAGACAAAACAAAAACTAACACATTAGAGTTGGACAAGACAAACCAATAGAAGGAAAAGAACCAAAGAGAAGGCCCAAGAATCAGAGACCCCTCTTTGCACCCTCAGCTCAGGTATCCCATAAAAACACTAAACTGGAAGCCATAATATATATGCAGAGGATCCGGTGCAGGCATGTATAAACCCCGTGCTTCCTGCTTCAGTCTCTGTGAGCTCATATTAGCTTTTCTCATGTTTGATTTAGAGGGTCTTCTTTTCTTGATGTTGTTCTTTCTCTTTGACTCTTACACTCTTTCTACCTTCTCTTCTAAGGGGTTTGATGGAGACATCCTATTTAGGGCTGAGTGGTCCAAGGTCTCTCACTCTCTGTGTAACATTTGGATGTGGGTCTCTGTTTGTTGCAGGAGGAGGAAGCTTCTCCCATGATGGCTGAACAAGGCACTAATGTATGGGTATAGCAGAATGTCATTAGGAGAAATTTTATCACTACATTTTTTTTTCTAGACCAGTATTATTTGGTTCTCCCTTAGGCCCCTGGGCTATCTTTCTCGGGTTTTTGGTCAACCAAACAATTGCTGGGTACGGATTACATCAAGTGGACGGGGTTTCAAGTCAAATCAGTTATTGGCTGGTTACTGCCACAAACCTTGCATTATGATTGCCCTAGCATATTTTGCAGGATGTGTATAAAGGGTTTGTGGCTGGCTTGGTGTTTACATTTCTTCTTTGATAGCATAACTTTCTGTACCAAAGATGCTGGGGTGTAGGCGTAAAGGCTCTACATAGGCAGCATCTTGACATCTCCATTCCAATAAAGATGTTGCCTTCAGCAATAGGGCCTTGCTCTGAGTTTCTGGAGAGCAACTTATAGTCTTGTCAACAGCCTGGGTTGTTTGAGGATTCCATGGGACCCCTTTGGCCAACAACTCAATTGGATATAACCAGTCCCTATACTGGAAGTTTCATTGAGTGACAAGAGATGACCAGTTGGGATTCTGTTTCTCCTATTTTTTGGCAATTTAATTTAGATCACTTTCATGTATGTATATATTTTATTAATTTTGTACTGTATTAGGTTTCCATACTACCCATCAAATACTCCTAAATTTTAGATGTCTCTCCCCATATTCCCTCCTAAAATTTCTTCTTCCCTCCTCTTCTCCACTTGAGTCTCTCATTCCTGGCCTTACCTTTTATCCATATCTATCTTACTTCCTTTTCCTAAAGATATCTGTTACCTCTACTCCTTTTTTTCTGTACTTTCTTTTTTCCCTCGGTAGCTCTATGGATTGTAGCTTGGTTATAGTTGACTTAACAGCTGATGCCCACATATATACATACTGGATACATACTGTATTTGTCTTTCTAGGCCTGGGATACATCATTCAAAATGATTTTTTTCTAGTTTTATCCATTTGTTGGCAAACTTAATGATGTCTTTTTAAAAGGGTGTGTATACACCATTGTGTAAGTGTCCAATATTTTATTTATCCATATTCTGTTGAGGGACATTTAAACTGCTTCCAATTTCTGGTGTTATGAATAGAACAGCAGTTAACATGGTTGAGCAAGCGTCTCTGTGGAACAATGAAGCATCCTTTTGGTATGTGCTCAAGAGTGGAATACTCTTGAGGAACCACCATACTGATTTCCATAGTGACTGCACGAGTTTGCACTCCCACCAGCAATGTATGAGTGTTCCTCTTACTCCACATCTTCAACAGCATGAGCTGTCACTTGTTCTATTGATCTTTGTCCTCTGACAGGTGTAAGATGAAATCTCAAAGTAGTTTTGATTTGTGTTTTTCTGGTGGCTAGGGATATTGACCATTTCTTAAAGTATTTCTCAGTTACTTGAGTTTTTTCCTATTGAGAATTTTATTTAGATTTGTACCACATTTTAAAAATTGGGTTTTTTTTCTTGACATCTAGTTTCTTGATTTCTTTATACATTTTGTATATTAGCCCTTTATTGGATATGTAGGTAGTAAAAATCTTTTCCCATTCTCTAGGGCGCTGCTTTGTTCAGATGATGTCCCTTTGCCTTACAGAAGCTTTTCAGTTTCATGAAGTCCCATTAATCGTTGATTTTAGTGCCTGTGCTAACAGTGTTCTTCTGTTCAGAAAGTCTTTTTCTGTGTCAATGAGTTCAAGGCTCTTCTCTATTTCCTGTCTGTCAGGTTCGTTGTATCTAGTTTTATGTTGAGGTCTTTGATCCATTCGGAGTTGAGTTTTGTGCTCGGTAACAAGCATGGATATATTTGCATTCTTCTACATACAGTCAATCCAGTTTGACCAGCACCATTTTTGAAGATGCTGTTCCTCCCCATCCCCGCCCCAGTGGGTATTTCTGGTTTCTTTAAAAAAAAAAAATCTGGTGTCCATAAATATGTGGACTCATGTCTATCTTCAATTCAATTCCATTAATTAACATGTTTGTTTTTATGACAGTACCATGTCATAAATAAATATCATGTTTTTTTCCCCCCTATGGCTCTGTAGGACAACTTAAAAGTTGTATGGCGAGATCTCCAGCAGTTTTTCTTTTTAGGATTGTTTTAGCTATCCTGTGGCTGTGTGTGTGTGTGTGTGTGTGTGTGTGTGTGTGTGTGTGTGCATGTTTCCATGTGAAGTTAGAAAGTATTTTCAACATCTGTGAAGAACTGTGCTGGAATTTTGATGGGGATTACACTGAGTCAGTAGGTTACTTTTGGTAGGATGACATTTTTACTGTTACTCGTACTGATCTTTGAGCATTGGAGATCTTTCCATCTTCTGATATTGTCTTCAGTTTCTTTCTTTAATGTCTTGAGGTTTTTATCATACAGGTCTTTCACTTGCTTGGTTAGAGACACCCCAAGACATTTTATATTATTGAATCTACAATGAAAGGTGTTGTTTTCCTGACTTCTTTCGCAGTTTGTCCTTTGTATATAGAAGGGCTACGGATTTTTGTGAGTTAATTTTCTGTCAGTTACTTTGCTGAAAGTGTTTATCAGCTGTGGGAGCTTCTTGGTGGAATTTTTTGGGGTCACTTATGTATACAATCATATTATCTGCAAAAAAAAAATCGGTATTTTTAACCCCTCACTCCCTGCTCCATCTCTGCCCCTCAACTCCGACAGGCACTCCTTGGGAACACATAGGCCACTCCTGCTAGGGAAGCAGGTAGGCTGACTGCAGATCTTCACCTCTCCCTCCATCTCTCCAGTCCAGTACTTTAACCTCACGCCCAGATCTATAGCAGCCCTTCCGCTGTAGCCTCTTCACATTTTATGACCACATTTGAAGGGGACTAACTATGCAGATGCTGGTACAACACCCTGTTTCCTCCTGTGTGTGAAACTTCTCCACTGCCCCCAGCCCATCCCTATCCTAAACTTCCCCATCCCAATACTCAGAAGCACATTCTACCTGGAGCCCCCAGTGCCAACATATATCAGGACCTACAGGCAACACCCAGCCACTACACTTTTCTAAGAACCAGAGAGGGGAGAGAAACCAAAGAACAAAACACACCCAACAAAGACAGGACCAGATACCAGCACCTAAAATTACAATCTTTCCAATCTGAGATGGCTAGACACTGGTGCAAAAACATAATCAATAACATCCAGGTCAATATGTCTCCAATAGAGCTCAGCAGCACTACCATAGCAGGCCCTGAATATTCCAACATAATTGAAGCACACACAAGAAAACAAACAAAACAAAAACAAAACAAAAAAAATTCAAACAGCCTTTATGTGTACGATAGAAGTCCATAAAGAAGAAATGAATAAAACCCTTCAAGAAATCTATGAAAACATAAGCAGTGGAAGGAAATGAATAAAACCACTCAAGACCGGAAAGTGAAAATAGAATCAAACTGAAGGAAAGTTGGTAATTAAAACTTTAGGAACTTGAACAGGAACCACAGAAATAAATTTTACCAATGGACAAGAGATAGAAGACAGAATTTCAGGCATTGAAGACATGATAGAAGAAATAGATTCCTGAGTCAACAAAATGGTAAGTCTAAAACACTCCTGGCAGAAAAAAAAAAAAAAAAAAACAAAAAAAAAAACAAAAAACAAAACCCCAGGAAATCTAGGACATTATGAAAAAGCCAAATCTAAGAATAATAGGAATGGAGGAAGGAGAAGAAATGCAGATCAAAGGCACAGAAAATATTTCAACAAAATCATAAAAGAAAATGTTCTTAACTTAAAGAGGAAATGCCTAATCAAGGTTCAAGAAACATACATAACACCAAATAGGCTGGATGGATAAAGTCCCCTTTGCACATAATAATCAAAACACTAAACATACAGAACAAAAAAGATTATTAAGTCTGCAAGGGAAGAAGACCAAGTAACATATAAAGGTAGACCTATTAAAATAACATGTGATTTCTTGGCTTTTTGGGTGCCCAGACAGATGTTCTACAGACTCTAAGTGACCACATATGCCAACCCAGATTACTATCCCCAACAAAACATCCAACCACAATAGATGGGGAAAATAAGACATTACATGATAAAACAAAAATTAAGCAATATCCATCCCTACAGAAGAAACTAGAAGGAAAACTCCAACCTAAAAAAAACCATAGGGAATAAATAATTCCAGACCAGCAACATTAAAAGAAAGCACACACACACACACACACACACACACACACACACACACACACTAGTGCACCGCCACCACCTCTAAACAAAAACAAACAAAAACCAGAAATCAACAATCATTGGTCATTTATTCTCAACAGTAACAGTCTCAATTTCCCAATAAAAAGACACCGATGAACAGAATAGATGCAAAAACAGGACCCATCCTTCTGCTGCATCCAAGAAATACACTTTAACATTACCTCATGGTAAAGGGTTGGAAAATCATATTCCAAGCAAATGGACCTAAGAAGCAAGATGATGTAGCCATTTTTTTATCTGACAAAATCAACTTCAAACTAAACCTAATCAAAAGAGATAGGGAAGGACATACTTATTAAAGGAAAAATCCACCAAGAGGACATTGGAATTCTTTTTCTTTTTAAGTTTGTGGTTTTATTTAAATCAAGTTACTTTAAGTTTTGTTGTGCTTCCCACCTTAATTTCCAATAATGGGGATCAAATCCAAGGCCTGTGTGAGTGAGATAAGTACCCTATGACTAAGCTATACCTCTCAAAGACAGTGGAATTATTAACATTAATTATTAATGCCCCAAACAAAAGGGCACCAAGTTTGCCCAGATTTCCCTCAATGATGGATTGTGGCCTGAGAGATGAAAGCTGGAATAAACCCTTTCTTTCACAAGTTACTTTTGGTCAGAGTGTTTATTACAGTAATTATGACCAGGAGATTGAACCCAGGGCTTTACACATGAGAGTCCAGTGCTGGATCATTGATCTATGACACTATCCTATCCTATTCTTTTGTTCCATTGTTCTAAAACACCCAGAAAGGAACAAAACAAACAATGGAGATGTTTCTTCAGGCTGTCTTAAAATGTTCCCCCAAAGTGTATGGAGACCTTACTGGATTTCTCTCTAGCTCTACAGTGGTTAAATTGTTCACAGTATGGCTGGTGATGCAGCTCAGTGGTGAAGTGCCTATGGCGTCTTCAAAGCCCTGGTTCCGTACCTAGTACCACAAACACACAAAAGAAACATTCTCTGTCTTTCTTTTTATTTTTTTATTAAGTATTTATTTTCTATACATCCCAATCACAGATTCTTTCTGCCCTTCTCCTAATCTCTCCCTCTTCCCTCCCTTCCTCTCCTCTCCCCTTACTCCCCTTCTCCGCAGAAAAGGGGAGGCCTCCCATGGATATCATCTTGTCTTGGCATATTAAGTTGTAGTAAGACTAGGCGCATCTTGTTTTATTGAGGCAGCCTAGTAAGGGGAAAGGGATCAAATGTAGGCAATGTAGTCCCCTGCTCCTGTTGTTCGGAGTCCCACATGTCTCATGTCTGCACTGTTACATACGTGCAGAGGGACTAAGTCTGTCCCACGCATGCTCTCCGGTTGGCAGTTCAGAGGGGGTATGGTGTGAATGGGTCTGCAGCAGTCATTCAGGTGAAATTCTTCAGCTTGGATTTGGACGGGGACAGTAAAGCGCAGGGATATGGTTTAGTTGGTAAAATATATACCACGTAAGCGTGACAACATGAGTTCAATTCTTAGAACACTTGGGGAAAAAAAAGCTGAACACAGTGGCTCAGTTTTGTAATCCCATTGCCAAGAAGGTGGGCATTGGTTGACTCCTAGGGTCTCCCAGTCTAGCCTACTAGGTGAGCTCCCAGGCCAGTAAGACATCTTGTCTGAAAACACAAGGTAGATGCTACCTGAAACCTCTGAGGTTGTCCTCTGACCTTCACATGCTTGTGTATAAACAGGTGCACCTATACACAAGAACACACAGACAGAGAATAAAGGCAGTGAAGAGGTCTGTACTCCACCGATTCTCAAAAACTTCAGCTGTGCACCAGCTTTCACAGTACCAGAAGGTGCTTTGCAAACTGCCAAATTGAGGAAGTCCTAGTCAGCTGTGAAACCATGAGTCACAATGACCAGTGTCTTAGCCATTGTTCTATGGCTGTGGAAAGACGCCATGACCAACACAACCCTTCTAAAGGAAAGCATTTAACTGGGGCTGGCTTATAGTGCCACAGGCTTAGACTATTACCCTGGAGTTTGGGATTAGCAGTAACAATAAGGAGAACTAGGTTTAATCTCAGCTCTCCTCTCTTCACATCCTCTCCTTGTGCATGGTGTGACTGCCCCCAACCCAGGTTCCCTTCACTGGCATATTCCCAGCAGTAACAGCCAGGACATGTAGCCCAAAACATACTACTGAAAACTGAAGGCATATACTGAAGAGGTCTACTGAGATATTCTTGACTCCTGAAGGAATTTTTAAAAAGAGCCTTGTAATGTCTGATGCCCCATGGGCATTTCAGAGTGCTCTGATGGTTCACCCAGTGGGTTCACTAAGGCAACTGAAGTTAAAATGAGACATGGCATTCTGACTTAGTCGAGAGTTTATCCTGACCATCCGGCACTCAGCATCTGTTTCACATTGTTTTATTCTGGCTCTAATATAAATGCTCTCCTCCCCTTGCTGCTTGTGAATTTGCTTTTGCAAGGACGTGCTCATCTAACCCAGTCTATTCAGCCACTGGGTGAAAGGTAACAGGCAGTCACTCCTACCCACCTTTTGAAGCAAAACTGTCTCTGGGATGTTCTGATTAGAAAACAAATACAAAATCTGCCATCTGTTCAAAGCATGTGAAGGCAAAGGAAGTTGAGATTTTCATGACAGCACAGAGCCCATCTGCCAGCAACTGTCAGAGGAGTCTCCCATCCTGAGAGTGACTTATACCTGAACACCCACACCGCTCTGGAATCTGCCAGACGACAAAGATCTTCAAATTGCTTAGGATTCAGCTATTTGTTAAATCTCTGCTCAAGATGCAGTAAAGTGAAACTATCACACGTGAACATCAATTAACACCACAAGCATTTTTAAAAAAGGAAGTTTATTGGTCTTTAAATGGCTCAAATTGCAAATAAACGAACCGGGTAGTGGCATCAGCCTCAGACATGTGCTGCATCTGTCAGCTGGCTTCATAGCACCTAGTACCCCGGGGAGGGAAAGGTCTCAAAGCAAATTGCAATGTTAGTGGTTAGGACCCTGGTTCAACAAGACTGCAATGAGTGCACGCAGCCATGCTGGGCCTGCTGGCTGGGGTTACACAGGGAACTCTAATTTTGCACATGGCCTAGCCAGTAAAAATATTAAATGAAACCCTTTAAGAACAAATATTTATGATAAGCTGAATGTACTATCTAGACAGCAGAGTCCCTGACTGCCCATCTCGGATAACTTCACGTACACACTTGTTTCTTGGAATGCCTGAGCGTCTCTTTGACCTTATGAAGTTAGGACTGGGCAACAAGTAAACTGTTTAATCAAGTATCTTAGCCCCATAGAGGAAAAGAAAAATCGAATAGTGGTTTACTTCCCATTCAAATTATGTTCCTAACAGCATGCTTGAATTCTTGCAGCAGAAACATCACAGGCTGCCATCTGGTCAGCGTGGGTCATGTATGTTCAACTGCTTCATGTTAGGAAAGACAGATACAGTATTCATTATGAACATAAAGAGACTACAAAGACTCCTCCTAACGCCCAAACTGTAACCTCATGAGTACACATTTAGAACCTACAGGTGGCAAGGATCTTTCCTCAAGTGTCCTATTGCAAACCACATTAGCTCTTCTGATGGTCTTCCCTATGCCCTGCTCCCAGGAGATTAAACACTTAAAAGTGCATCACTTGCAGAAAGTGATTACTGAGGACCAGCATCCTACATAAAAGGAGCATTCACTCAAACTTAATTGGTACTGATACTCATAATCTAAAATCACTGTGTATATATGCTGGCCCTTCACCTCTAACTACCTTATAGTTTATTAAAACCAACAAAGGAGCTCTGGAACTCTAAGAACCAGAGTATGGCACACATCTGTAATTTGGTCAGACTCCGAGCAGACGGATGTTTTTCAGGAATCTTCCTTGTAGCTCTACACTGCCTGGCAGGATAAGACTTTCTGTTACCAGTCACGGGGGCAGCGAGTGGCCCCAAGTGCTAGTGAGAACACACCCAGAGTGATGTAACTGGATTATTTTTCAGTTTCTAAATTAAGGCATATTCAAAAATATCCATGAATAAGTTCACACCTTTTTGTAAGTTAATCACCAGGTAATTACTATGCAGATTCACAGATGAATTACTGTTTTACTCTATGCAACAACCATGCCAGCAATGTTGTCTTCTCTTAGATTTGCATAACAACAGTTTAAAAAGTCGTACAGTTAACTGTCATGTTCACAATTGTCATTGTTCAAGGCAGTAGAAGACCAAGACATTTTAAAATAATATAAAATTTAAGCTTTATAATAAACACCAGAGGAAGTGGCTATTCCCCCCACCCCCACCCCATTTCACCTCTTGATTAACAGTTCAAGGAAGACTGCCCACCCCCCAAAAAAACCAAGCTTACACGCTACATTCAGGACTGTGATAAATGTAGGCAATTATGAAATAAGTTGAACTCTGCTTCTTGTTGAAGCCTCACAATTTCTTTTTTAAGTGAATTTGACTTCCAGTGCAGTTCCAATTCATGCTTTTAGTGATACATAACAATTTCCAAAATGTTAAAGTAATTTCAGTCAATTGAGCCTCCAATGGCAATGCTTATAAATTATATTTATTAGTACGGTCAGGATAAGAAAGGAGTTTGGGCTTTGATTATAAAATGCAGCATCTTTCTCTGATTCTCTTGGCTAAACTTTTCCTCTTCTTTTTTCCATTTTTTTCTTTGCTGTCTTCCATCTTTCTGGCTCGAATTTCTCTCATTAAATCAAAAAATACCTAGAAATAAGAAAGTAGAGTGAATGAAATGAGTAACAGCATGAACTCAGTGCTTCTGAATTACAGCAGCAAACCTTGGGGATGAAAGAATCATTATCTAGGAGCTTTTCCCTAGATGGGCCCAAGCCCAGCACAGGATGGCAAGGGCTCAGCCACAGAGCTGCCAGGCCCCTATGAGGGCGTGTTGGTGAATGCCGGCAAATGAAAGCACACAGGTAAGCTGGAGACTTGTGAAAAACAGCAACTTTTCTGAATGATATATATTTCTTGGTAAGCTGTACAACAAACCCCATCTACTTATTGTAATTCTCAAGATTCAAATGAAAACAGTGCTATATAGTAATGATAGGGTCCACGATAAACTCAAAAGACTATATGACGTTCTTTTGAAAGGCTATTCAGTGTTAGTTTATGTGTATGCGTGTTTTGCCTAAAATGTATGTACATATGTGTACCATGGTGTAACTCTCCCCACTCCCTGTGCCTGAGGTGGCCAGAGGCAGTGAATCTCCTGGCACTGGTGTTCAAGATGGTTGTGAGCTGTCATGAGTGCTGGGCACTGAGCCTGGATCCTGTGCAAGAGCAGCCAGCGCTTCTAACAGTTGAGCCATCTCTCCAGGCCATATAAACATATACTTGAGCACTTTGTAATCAATAATTATACTTTGCTAATTTATATTTAGCTGTAATTTTGTTTATAATTAAAAAAATTAACACAACTAAAAATCCCTGGTGAAATAATTTAGATATTAAATTTCAATTACAAATCTGTTCTCTAACAAAGAAAGGCCTAGAAAAAAATAATAAGCAAAGTGTGGGAGAGGAGGGTAACTCTCACAAGCCATATTCTTACATTCTGTTTGGTTTTTAGAGTCTTGCTGCCCTGAACTCACCAACTGCCTGCCTAAGCTTCACAAACATTTGTATTTTCTTCAGAAATTCAGTTACTACTTATAAAAAAAAAAAAAAAAAAAAAAAAACCAAAACAAAACTCCAGTAAGACTAGAAACAAACAAGAAATATAAAGGAGAGCTTGTCACCTGTGGGCACACACATACACCACAAATGACAAAGACCACAATGTCTGACAGGCTTTTCTTAGTAAGCCTTTGGCTCTCAAGGGACTCTAATTAAAAAACTGCAAGGTTTTTTATGCATGGAGAATGGTGCTTGTGTGGGAGGGAGGGGCAGTACATGTGTGTCTGCTTGCACTAGCAAATATGAAACAACCAAGCGATGAACCAAACACTCTGTAGCTTATTAGGAAGACTATTTTCAAGAGGAGATAACAGAACCATCAGGTACCTCTGAACATGCTTTAAGTAATTTTCATCTGGGAAACTTACAATTTTGAACACTAAAACCACAGATGGAACACAAAAATCACTAAAAACTGGAAAGAATGACTGCATTCCTAGTTGATGCCGTGTCATGTAGAGGAACGCATTTTTTCAAGAGTCTTTAGGACACAGCGTATGGAAAATTCACCTTAGGTGTGAAGTCCAACAACAAGAAGGGCCACAATGCCTAGCTTGCAAGAGACTCTAGGTGTGATTCTGTGTATTCACACACACACATGCACTTACACTCATACCCAGATGTACGAGCACAACAGGCACACATACATGAACATCCACACACACACGTCTGTGCACAGACACACTTGTACGCATGCGCACACATGTACACACCCAGAACCCCAGCAATAACACACCAAAGCCAAACAAGTCTTAAGAGTCACTCTGTGGCTTCCTCTGAAGGTAACTCACAAATGCTCTGCGGGACAAGTGTTGCTGTTAGAAGCCAGGATTCCAGGTAAGGACTTGTGATAGTAAATCTAAATGGGTAATAACAATGTGAACTCATGAGTTTTTCTGCTATTAAAAAAAAAAAAAAAAAGGATTTCTTGCCACTGTTCAATGATAATAACTGAAAAACAATGAGCAAATATTCTCAGGTTGAGGCTGCTGAATAACAGTCTATCAAATGAAACCAAGGATTCTTGGGTGAATAGTTGATTTTTGAGCTGGAGCCAGAAACATAAAATTTAAAGGAGAAAGTGTGGATGCTCTATAATGTTGGTGGTCAACAGATACAGGGACGGATGATTACAGGGTAAATTCTGGAGTGGGAAGCATACGGTGCTGAAATACCACACTGCTGGGATTCAGCTTCTCCCAGGGAGTTTGGCAGCCTCAGCTTCTCATTCAGAGGGGACTAGCTCCAGCAAGAAGCTTCCTTTCTGACCAAAGGTCTTTGTGAGAATCCTGCAGTGCTGGTCTCTACTGCAGATAGATTCGGTGCACTATGAAAAGGATATATATGAAGGCTTAAATTTCTCATTTCTAACAAGTGAATAACACCAAGAAACCACCCAAACAAGAAAACATGGTCGGAAACATTTAATGTTGGCACCAGCTACTTTGATGAGTTAGGTTCTATTTCAAGCTCCAAGTGAAGGAAACATCTAGCAGGGAAGAGGAAAAGAAAAGCAGACAGCCAGCACTCCCACGGCCGCAGAACCGTCACCTCCTTTACCACAGTTCCTTCCCTTTCCTCCCATCCTGTTCTCCTGGTTCCATCTCCCTTCCTCATTTTAGGGCAACCCAGTACCTATGAAATTTGGCTTCCTAATTGTACACTAATGAGCAGAGGAAATACCTTTATGCTTAATCAAAATAAAGCCAGGCAAAACAAACCCACAAGTTTATGCCTGACTTGATATATATATATATAGGTTTTACTGTGGCTGAAAAATAAAAACTGACTTGATATATATATTTTACTGTGGCTGAAAAATAAAAACTGTCTTCACCAGTATTTTCACTTTTAAGTATTTAAGTGGCCCTGAGTTCACACCACAGACTCTAAGTTTCAAGAGAACTAAGTAAGAAGCTTTTATAAAAACCAATATATAGAAAGAAATGTGTGTGTGCATAGCTTACAAGGTCGAATACTGTTAAGAAAGCTATCCAGTTCAGAAATCACAAAATAAAACACTCAAAATCTGACTACATAATCTTGTACTTTTTCCGTGGTCAAAGGTAAAGTATGCCACATAAAGACAAGTTACAGATTAGGAGACAAAGATGACAACAAAAGGAAGTGGACAGAGGAGTAATGTTGCTACTATAAAGCAGAGACAGATCAACGGGCACATAGACTTCAGAGTTGGCAAAAGACTGACAATCGCCAACCAATCAAAGCAGGGCAGGTTCACTGGTAATCAGGCCCACCATTTTCTTGCAAGTTCTAAGGGGCTGTTTGAATTGGTCTGGCAAGGCCATATGGAAACAGTTTCTTACAAAGATGATGGGCCACACGGACACTCTTATGGTAGGCATTTTGTTATCACTGTTTAAGAACCCTTGCACCCACAGGAAGTTCAGTGCAGTGCTGTTTGTAGAAGAACTTGTGGGTGTTGGGGAGGGACGGCTCAGGGGCTAAAAGCACTTTCTCCTTTTAATGTTTGGGTTCCGTATAAAGACTCACCACAACTTAAACACGTCTGTTACTGGACAGATGTAGCTCTAGTCTCTTCCATCTATAAATACTGTTCCAATGACTATTACTGTAACTATATTTACATTTGTGTATGATTTTCCGGTAAAATATACTTTAATTTTTTATTTCAACACCTGTATTTATTGGCTTTAATTTTTATACAGTATTTTGATCATAATCTTTCTCTCCTCCCAGTCCCCCCCACCTATCAACTTTATTGTTTCTCTGTCTCTATCTCAAAAATAAAACAAAAGAAACACGCAATCTCTACAAAGGAAAGAAAATACCAAATACCTTTTTTTTTCTTTTCTTTCTTAGTGTGTGCGCATGTTTTTCTTCAGGAAACATGTTCTCAAATTGACTGTATAGACCAGGCTGGTCTTGGCCTCACAGATCTGTCTCTGCCTTGCCAGTGTTGGGGTTAAAGGTGCATGCTATCACACTTGGCCAACCTCATGCTTTCTGAATCAGGATTATAGACTTTTACGTATAAGCAGACAGTTTATAAAACCTTGGATCATGTACAGCAATGCAAGCTTTCTAGAAATGCATTCTCAGGCCCAGATGCAGAACAAACGAAGCAAAATCCTTAGTGGTGAGCCTTAAGGTGTGTGCTTGTTAAGATTAAAGGACAACTGGCCTACACAGCAGGCTTAAAGGGCTCCTCTGGATAGTCATAGAACACAGGAGACAAGAGAGCATCCCACTGACAGTCTCCTAGCCCCAGAGTTGTCTCAGCCCTAAAGACAATCTCCCTAATCCTGAAAAGAATCCTATACAGTTCCCAAGTAGGGTCACTCTTATAGTCACTCAATGTGGGATGATATGGGGATGTAAAGGATTTCCCTTTGCACTTGGGGAAACAAAAGCTGAGAATAAAGAATCATAGTGGTGATGGAGATGTTAGAAGCCTCTCAATTAGAGGTTCTTTCTTCCAGAGGCACCCTCCCTTCAGAGACCTTACATAGCACTAGGCAGGCATCAGTCAGGGCAAGCACATACCGTGCTGGCATGTTAGGACCTAGGGAATTTCTTTTATGCTATTCAGTCCCATTAAAAACAAAGGCAGTAAGTGGATGAGGAATGCTATTGATGATTAAAAAAAGTCCATCTAGCTGTAGTGTCTTGTGTCTGAGAAAGCCAAAGGCAAGGTGAAGTATAACATTTCTAACATGTCTTATTTAAGCATTTAGTGATGATAAAAATCACTCTCTGTCAGGGCTGCTGAAATGGCTTGGTGGGTACAGGTGCTTACTACCAAGCCCAAGGACCTAAGTTCAATCCCCGGTGGAAGGACAGAATAGATTCCTATGAGCTATCCTCTGACCTCCACAGGTGTGCAATGGCATCATCAATAAATTAAAAAAAAAAAAATCACTGTATTAAATCTTAGTGTGGATCCAAGAGTCTAGTTAGTAGGGTAACAGGGCCATACACATGGTGCAGTACAATGAGAACCACAATTTACCTTGTCAACGTTGGCGCGTGTTTTAGCAGATGTTTCCACATAGTTAACATTCCACTGGTCAGCTCTGTTTTTTGCCTCTTCTACAGAAACCTGCCTTTTATCTTCTAAATCTGACTTGTTACCAACCAGGAGAAATGGAACATTCTCATCTTCTTTTACTCTCAAAATCTGCTCTCTAGATAATTAAAAGAAAGAAGTGTTAACACAATGTCTATACATTAAAATCACAAAACAGGGGCTGGAACAATGGCTCTGCCGTCAAGAGCTTGTGTTGTTCTTGCAGAGGATTCAGGTTCAGTTCCCAGCCCCCATATGGTGGATTACAAGCATTCCTAACTTGGGATCTGATGTCCTCTTCTGATCTCTGGGGGTACCAGGCACATATACGGTGTACATACCTACAAGCAGGCAAAACAGACTCATACATATAAAATAAATCTAAAAACAAAAACAAGTAAACCACCCCACAAAATAATACCTAGCTCTATGACAGGTAACAGATGAATTCGTTACTATCTAGCTCTCAGTACTCTGAGAGCTAGATAGTAACGAATTCATCTGTTACCTGTCATCAATTAATTCAGATATATATTCCCTTAAATAACAATAAAAAATACAGCAGAATAGGGGGCATAAGCATGGCAGCAGCAGCAAAGCTGCGAGGAAGCACTCCAGTGCAGGAGACTCTACTCTCCTTGGTTGCTAGGTAAGTGTGAGCATATTTCGTGCATCAGCAACTTCACACATCACCTACTAATCAGATCCAAACCTTACACAGGTAACCTTGGTTATATTTTTATTTATTTTAGCTTTTAGTTTTTCCAGTGTGGGACAGACCCCTCGGCTAGGCAAGTGTTCGGCTACTGTTGGGGGTTGTCCTGATGCTTTATTTTGATGTGAATTACTGGCTCTCAAGATCTGGTTACTGCCCTACTACACCTACATCTTTTGTAAACCTTCCTAAGACATTATACCCAAATGGTTGATTAAAGGTCTATACCTGGGCAGGGCAGAATGTGGGAGGCGTGGTTAATGTTCCTGGGGTTTTGAGGCCAGGAGAATCACAGGAAAAGAAATGGATGGGAACAGAGGAGGAAGGAGGATGCCACAATGAGTTAGGATGGAAAAGAAACCAAGTGGGCTTGGAGAAAGGATGCCAATAAAGGTGTGAAAAGGCCCAGATGAAGAATACAAGTATCTTGAGATTATGGATGGAAGGTAGCCAGATAGGAATGATTAAGGCAGATGGCATTGGATGGGGACTGGGAAATGAATGGTGAGGTTTTTGAGCTTGGCCCAAGGTAATAAGGCAATTATAAAATCCAACAGGTATCTGTGTCTTATTATTTGTGATAGCGGGTCAAATAATACCACTGTGATAATCTTAGGGTTAACAAATAACAATATTTAGCCTAACACTCGTTTTTATTTTCTATATTACACCTCTGAGGTCCATTCTCATTCACACACTCCCAACTGCACACAGCATCTTTTTTCTGCTCCAGGTACTCATTCAGGGCACCACAGAACACTTCGTTTCCTGACACTCCGTTAGTCTGTGTGGACTCTCAGACTATCCTTGTTTTAATGACGAGCTTGGAAGACTTGAGACATTACAGAATGTCTCTCAGTTGTTTTGTGATGTTTTTCTCATAATTAAACTGGGACTCTGGAAGAAGCTCTCAGAGACAGCACTGTTGTTACTGCATTCCAAAGGTCCATCCCATACAGGACAGACTTTTCTGAAGGTAGCTCTTGTATGTAAAGATGTTAAATATTACACCAACTATAAGGTGTCACCAACTATCTCCTAATCATGCCTCACTCTCCTCTGTGAGATGGGACTGACCATGCATTATTTGTACAGTCGCTGAGAGCGTTACAAGTGGATGTCCCTGCAGCTGTGGTCCACAGTAAATCATACAGTCAGTCACAGGCACGCTTACATTACTGGAGGAAGATGCTGAGCTGGTCTGTGTATGTATTTATTTTACAGGTCATAGGATTGAATCCCAGGCCTTGAGCATGTTAGGCAGGAGATGAACCACTGAGCTAGGATTTAGGAATCTCTTTCATTCTGATAAATGCCATTAACCACTGTGGCCTGGCCTTGAACTTGTGATACTTCTGCCTCAGTATCACAGGGAACTGGACTTACTGGTATCTGAAACCCTGTCTGGTCTTTTCAGTTTCAAAATAAAGAAACACGACCAGCTGAATGGTTCAGCTAGTAAAGACGTCTATCCCCAAGCTTGACTACCTGTGCTCATTTTCTGGGACTCGTATGATAGAAGGAGAGAAGAGCGTCCCACAATTTGTCCTCTGACTTCCGCATTCATCCTGTGACATGCACACATAAGCGAGTGCATGCATGCATGCACTCACACACTAAATAAACAAGTGTAATTAGACCTTTAAATCAAGAAACAAAAGTAAATGTCTTAGACTTAGATTATCTTGCTACCACAGACCTGCCATACCACTGAAATTTTTTAGAGGTGCAGAAGTTATAGGACACATATTCATTTGAGTCAGTGAGACCATTACAGGATTCTCTGAGTAGCAAGCCAGCAAAACATATGTTAGTTTGTATAGTTCTGTGGTATCACATTTGCTACCACTCACAATCTCCTAAAAATGCCTATCAACAACTCACTATTCTTGCTACTTAATTTATGATATGTTTGTAGAATTTTGGCCCACTGGTGCATTTCTGGGGCTGGTAACAACAACATTTCTATTATTCTTTTTTTCTTCTGAGAGGCAGTCTCATGGTTCCAGGCATCATTATTACACTGTAGCAAGGATGTCCTTCTACCACCTGCTGGGTGCTGGGCGAACAGTTACATGTTAGGTTACTTTCTTCACAGTTGGAAAACTGAACTAAGATGCTAAGGACAATGACCTACAACTCATCTCTCTAATAGCCAGGGAACTGTGACTTCCTAGTTCTCCTGTGCTGATAAATGCCATTAACCAGGTACTAAAGGAGACCAATTCTAAACTGCAGTGCCCAAACATCAGAAACATGGAAGACCTGGACCCACTGGGCAACATGCAAGAAGATGATTTTTCTTTAAGTGTGTGTATTTATGTGTATGTATATTTTGTGTGCATGTATGTCTGTGTACTATATGCATGCCTGGTACCCATGGAGATCAGAAGAGGGTATTAGACCCCTTGGAAGTGGAATTAGGGATGGTTGTGAGTCACCATGTGGGTTCCAGGAACCAAACCTAGGTACTCTATATGACTAACAACTGGTCTTAACCACAAAGCCATCACTCAAGAAGACGGTTTTTCTTAAGCATTAACAAGTTGTTTTTATTAACTACTTCTCTACCTGTCACAGAAAAAAAATCTCTTAGGTCTGAAATCTTTATACATATTTTGCTTAATGCTATACTTACTTTAATACAAATAATAAAAATTATTATTTGTATTTTAAAAATTCTAAACACCTATTGTTGGTATAATGTTCTTATGAAATGTATACCATTTAACCTTGTTCATTCAAATGCTGATTTCTCTACCCCACCATCTGGTTTCAATCTGGACATTGCATTGTGATGCTTATTCTAAGCACCACCTGTCTCAAGTTTGTGTAAACATGCCACCATTTGTTCTCTGTATTATCAATAAAACAACCAGTCAATGCTGAGCAATGGAGTGAATAGGGTGGGACATCCTGATCTGGAGGGGAGGAGAAGGAAGCGAGTGGGAGAGTAGGAGAGAAGAGATCAGCAGGGAGGACTTAGAACCAGGAGGAGAGATGAACCGGACCTAAGATATGACTAAAAGCAAGTGCAATGTGGGAAATCTGAATGGGAGGGAGCTATGCAGGCTTAGAGGGTTAGGATGGAGTAACTATTGCTCAGCACTGTGCTCTGGGTTAATTAAATAAATCCTAGTCTCTGTGTGGTGATTTGGGTATCCAGCTGGTTTAGGAATAACCAGGATTAACTAAAAGAAATGTTATTAACAACAACAACCTATATTATAAGGAGAATGGCAAAGTGTGACCATGAGACAAATGCTGAGAAATGGACTGCTACAGGAAAAATGGGTAGCATCACTGTGATCCCTGTACTGTAACAGCAGTAGAAATGCTTTACTCTTAAAGACAAGCAGTTTAGTAAAACAAAAAGTGTCTCTGGGTACTTGAAGCTGTAAAACCTGAATATGTATGTGTATATCCACAGTGGCCAGAGTCACACACTGATATCAAAGCGGAAAGACACTATTCAAGACAGTAAACAATTAACAAGTAAGAAGTTCCAGTTATCCCCATTTCTGGAAAGAATGCTGTGTGAACAAGATTAGGGTCAGCAATACCTGAAGTCGGCTGTGGCGGCAAAGGATTCCATTTCTGTGATAGAGAAGACACACAGGAACCCCTCCCCACTTCGGAAGTAGTTGTCTCTAATTGCAGCATAGTCCTCCTGCCCAGCTGTATCTAAGATGTCGATCTGCACTTCCTCTCCATCCAGCACCACCTTCTTCCTGTAGCTGTCTGCTTTGGTAGGTTCATAGTCCTCTACAAACTAGAAAACACACAAAGTACATCCATTTTAAAGTTATTATTTTTTACTCTAAAAACCATCTTATTTAGAAATCACTACTTTTTACCTGTTTTCCCCAAATGGTAAAAACTATATCAATTTTCATTTTAGATAACTGGTCAGCTTCTTTATCTGCAAAAAGACTGAGTTGAGTCTTACTTCTAGACTGTTTACAGCTTAATATTAGCCCATTTTCTTTCTAAAAACACTATACCTACAAAAAATTTACACATATATTTTTATCAAATTTAGCATCCCACTCTAGATGACTCCAAATCTACAAGATTTTGGTACTAGAATTGTGGAAAAAATTTATAAGCCAATGTTTAGATAAGTACCACTAAGTCTTTCTCTAAATGAGACAAGTCAGTACACTATGGACACCACTCTCTAGGAAAACCTTGACCTGTGAGACCCCAACTATCTGACCTTAAACAGTGCCATCTCCACTTCCATTATTATATACACATATTATTCACTTAATGGTTCTTCTATCAGTTACTAGAATTTACCTTTGACAGCAGGGGTCCTGAACGACTACTTACTCTGTTGTCAGTATCCTAAGTCTAGCACAGTAAACAGCACATGGTAGACTAGTGGCTCTCAACCTTAGTAATGCTGCAAACCTTATGGTTGTGGTGACCCCCAAACATAAAATTATTATTTTTTTGTTACTTTGTAACTGTAACTTTGCTACTGTTATGAATCGTAATGTAAATATTTGTGTTTCCTGACGGTGTTCAGTGACCCCTCTGAAAGTCATTCAAGCCCTAAAGCGGTAGCAACCCACAGATTGAGAACCACTGTGGTAGACAGTCACAGTAATTATTTAAAACATAATGTTTTAGTAGCTGTAAAGATTATCACATTCTACCATATTTTTTTTCTAACACTGTGCTTAACCATTCATTAAAAGTTAAAATACTGATGTGGGTTAGAAAGATAGATGGTTCAGCTGTTAAGAGTAGCGGCTGTTCTTCCAGAGGACCTGAGTTCAATTCCTAGTACCTACATGGCAGCTCACAACTATCTGTAGCACCAGTTCCTGTGGATCTAATACCCTTATTCAGACATACTTGCAAGCAAAACACCAATGCTCGTGAAATAAAAATAAACACATAATTAAAACCAGGCCACAGAAGATGACAATGCAGTCACTCCTGATGAGATCTGATAGAGTAGGATCAGAAGGAAGGAGAGGGGGACCTCCCCTATCAGTAAACTTGGGGAGGGGCATGTGTGAAGAAGGGGGAGGGAAGGTGAGATTAGAAGGGGAGGAGTGAGGGGCTTATGGGGGGATACAAAGTGAATAAAGTGTAATTAATAAAAGTTAAAAAAAAAAACATTGAGAACCCCAACATCTTGTGGGAGTGAAACCAATGCCTGGCTCTGAGCAGGCTTTGCTGATGTGTCTGGCCAGTATCACCTTTTTCTGTATACTAGTTTGGGAAATATCTTTGCAAACCTCTTTGAGGACCTTTTCTTTTTTTTTTTCTTTCTTTTTTCTTTTTTTGGCAGTGGACGCGTAGAGTAACACATTCTCAGGATGGGCCTAAATGTGACAGGAAAGACAAGAATTCTCCACAACTGAAGCATGGTGAAACAATAATCACCATTCCCACTACTGGTTCCAGGGTGGTGATTGTTGAGTGCAAGAGCATCATCTTCACCATATGAGGTGTGTGCAGCCAGGACACGATCTTGCTACTGTGGTGCTACTTCCAGAACACCAATGCTTGATCTTCAAAACGGATAGCAATGACAGAGAGTATATGCATGAGGTTCTCAAGAAGCTCATGAGGATACTGGCTGAGGCTGAGCTCCTGGTATCCTATTCTGGTGTTTGCGAACAAGCAGATACCAACTAGACCTCCCCAGTACCACAAAGCAGCTGAAATCACACATGAGCTGGGGCTGTACTCTCTATGCACAAGAACTGGTACATTTAGGTGAGCTGTTATACCAGCGGGGATAGCTCTGTAGAGGATCAGACTGGCTGTCTAAACAGTCTGGAACCAGAAGTGAACCAGACCCTTCCCCAGCTCACTTCTTGTCTGCCCTTAACTTGCCTCTCATGCGGCAAGTGTGACTCTATGGTCCTGCGTGCCAGAGCTGTCTCAGGGGTTGATCATGTATATATATAGTCTACAGTCAGATTCTTATTTAATGTAAATAGTTTCTGTTTCTACTCAGTTTCTGGTACTCCTCTGCAGTATTGCTTAGCCTTCTGATTCTGAAAAGAGAATCAACTCTCTGCTAGTACTGAGAAAGGATCTGGGTGTCAGTGCCTGGAGCCACTGAGCTATAGACCAGTGTCAGGATCCATTCTGGTGATTGATTTTCAACCCAAACTCAGTGCATTAAAAAAAAAAAAAAAAAAAAAAGGAAAAGGAAAAGAAAGACAAGAATACTTCAACACACATAAGGGTGCACATGCCTGGGTAAGCTATGCAGTAACAGTCTTAAACTAACCTACAGGATTGCCTGCTACCCTGTGGGAACAAGCCACCATCATTTTCACGACAACAGTCAAGACCCTGTGACCTGATTGTCTTTGGGTCACCTGCATTCCATAGCTTGCTTGTGCCTGTGGTCACAAAGGCACCTAGAAGTGGGTTAGCAGCCATAGGGTGCAGGGCCTGGCCTTGTCCTTGGCTGGTGAGAGCTGGACCAGATGGGAAACCACATTCCCACCTTATTCTTGGGCTTGCTTAGCCACGCTGGCAGCAGATCAGGAGCTGGTCCAAGCTGAGAGGGTAGGTCCACTCCAGCCCTACATCCTTGAGCATACCGTATCTTCATGTTTGAAGCAGCTGCCTCCCTCAGCCTACAAGGGTCTGATCTGTCATATAAAGACGACCTCTATTTTTTTTTCTTTTGTGTTTTTATAAACACTGAAGAGGCTGTGCTGTTCAGTCTGTCTTGGGGAAACCTCAGAACTGGTTTATTTAGAATGTGGACCATTTTACTGCTTTTAGTCCATAATTAGTAATCAACTGTTTTGAATACTTGTTTTCAGTTGTCACTTAGACAAGCACTGTAATTACAGCTATTAGAATGAAATCTCTTAACTATTCTAAAAAAGTTAAAACATAAATATTCTTGTTTTTGGCTTCCTTGCTGGCAAGAAAGGAACTACTGATGGGCATGGTGGCTCAGGACTGTAATGTTGCCAAGTGGAACATTGAGGCAACAAACAAGCCAGCACAGACTATGGAGTGAGGCCCTGTCTCCAATTCCCACCCAAAAAGGGAAGGAAGGACTAATACAAATATTAGAGAAGATTGGATATGAAATCAACAGTATACAAAATGAAAATGAACAACAACAACAAAAAAATCTGTATTGCGTCAGCCTCCTTCCAATTTGTTGTTTTTCAGCTTGGGGTCCAGAGACCGGCTTTTCAGTTTTTGACTTGTAAAATTAAGTAGGTACGGATGTTGGCGCTGAACTTAAAAGTGGGAAAAATATTACTAGGAGCTTTCAAGTATTCAAAGAATCCAACCAAATAACACTAAAACTAAGCTAGAGGAATACTCTGTCCAAACTCAACCTTTGCTCTTCAGGTGAAGTCGGCACTTACCTCATCGTACATGAACTGCAGAGTCAGGGCAGACTTGCCCACACCACCACTGCCCACCATGATGACTTTGTGTAAGGCCAGAGAATTCTGACCCTTGGGCTTATTTGCAGCCATCCTGTTTTCCAGAGTCTTCAGAGGATTAAGAGGAATCTAAGACAAATGAAACAGGGAGGGGTCAGAATACTCCTTAGAATTCCAGTGAAGGAACAAAAACAATGTCCTTGGGTTCAAGACACCAGCTCTTTTTGCAGGGATTGTAAGCAGACAGTAAGTGGAGTGTACACTCTGAGGGAGACTCTCCATCAGAGAATGCCATAGCAATGAGCTAAGCCAGTGACTCAAGGGCATTTCTCTTCTAATGGATTCTGGAAAGAGCTGTGAGCAAATGTAAAGTCCCCAGGGCAACCACAAGTGGTACGGATAGGCTATCAATTACATTGGAGTATCTTAACACAGAGGATGAGAAAAGGCTAGTGGATCACTTTATTTTCATGTTAACTCATACAGACAACGTTTAAAGAAACGTTCCTCACCTTCAACCCAAAATTTGTCCTGCCTATAAGATGTGCAGGGACAAAGATGGAACAAAGATTTGAGGGAATGGCCAGCCAAAGACTGGCCCTACTTGAGACTCATCTCATGGGAGAGAACCAATCCCTGACACTAGTACTGTTACTCTGCTATGCTTATAGCCAGA
Source organism: Psammomys obesus (assembly GCF_907164565.1). Lineage (NCBI taxonomy): Eukaryota > Metazoa > Chordata > Mammalia > Rodentia > Muridae > Psammomys > Psammomys obesus. Next base: position 7,141,490 of record NW_026587556.1, read on the forward strand.
AGCCTAGCATAACTCCTCTGAGAGGCTTCATTCAGCAGTTGATGGAACCAGATGCAGAGACCCACAGTTGTAGACAGAGCTCTGGAGAGTCCTATAGAAGAGATGGGGGTATAATTGAGGGAGCTGGAGGGGTCATCAAGGACTCCACAAAAGACCTACAGAGTTAACTAACCTGAGCCTATGGGGGCTTACAGAAGACTGAACCACCAACCAAAGAACATGCATGGACTTGTCCTAGGTCCCTTGCAGATCTGTGTAGCAGATACACAGCTTGGTCTTCATGGGGGTCCCCTAACAACTGGAGCAGAGGGCCTCTCTGACTTCAGTGCCTGACTTTGGATCCTGTTCCTTATCTAGCCTCAGTGGTAGAAGATGTGCCTAGTCCTACATTAATTTAATGGGGCCAGGGCGGATTGGTACCCATGGGGGACCTCCCCCTTCTCTGAGATGAAGGGGCAGAAAAAAAGGAGGGGGGCACTGGGAGAAGAGGAGGGAAGGCTTTAATCAGGACGTAAAAGAAATAAATAAATAGATAGATAGAGACAAAAAGAGAAATGTTCCTCATAACTTCAGGAGGAAACAAGACTGCCATTTGCATTAAGCACTTCCTTGAAAAGGTTTGTTGTAAGTGAAGAAACCTCATCCAACAACTAGTAACAGACTTAGAAATAGGATTCCAGCAGTGCATAATTCAACAACCATGTTACGGGGACATCCGTGGGTTTTGGAGTAGTCAGTATAACTTGACGGCTTTAATGTAGCATGCTCTCATTTCCTAGAACGTCCATTTGTTTAATATATTAAGGCTCCCAACCCAGAGTCTAGATTCTTACAGACATTGTGGTGGTGATGGGTACTAACAGCACACAGTTGCTTTTGGCCAGGGTATCAGGTTTTATGAGGAAAAACAGACTGCAAAGTCACAGCAAACACTGAGTGTGGGGTGGCACAAGCAAGGCTTTTGTTGTTAGGTAATCAAAGGGTTACAGCTCTCTCCTTAGAACCTCCTCCACATTTTGGTAACAGCTTTGCTTAGCAGCAGTTCACAGACCTATCCCTGTCTGCCCACTTCACTGTGCCCTGTGTCTCAGGTCAGTTCAGCCAAACCTCTGATTTCCTTCTGATCTTTAACGCTCTTCTGGGCCTTCCACCTTTGCCATCAAGCTTCCTGTTTACCCAGCTACCTCTTCTCAGTTTTGGGGTCTGAGCCTTACCTAAAACACTCAGTTTGAGTCAGGCTTTCTTTTGCCCTGTGTTTCCAGGTAGCAGCTGGTACTCTCCCTTTACAACCCTCACCACAATCCGAAATTGCCTAAGTATATGGTGGTTTAGTACAGGTTTCCTCAGGTATAATATGGCAGAAGCCACTGACTGCAGGGCTGCCACATCTATTTGGTTATGTATGTATGTACTTTTAATTTCATCATTATCACTGAGTTATGTGCTTGTGTACACATGATGTCAGAATGTAGGCATTGCATATGCCCACAGTGGACATGTGGAAGATCAAAATTGGATTAACAGGTTGCCTGGCTATCTTGCTTTAGGTCTGTCACAAGGAACAAAGCAGTGAATGTGTAGTGGACCAAAGATTTGCATCTCAGTGAAGGTCAGGAAGAAAAGAAAGAAAGGAGAGGAATGGGGTCCCAATATCCCTTTCAAGGGCATGCCCCAAAGGAACTAACCTCCTTCTATAGGTCACACCTCCTAAACATTCTACCATTGACCAATAGCACTACAAGTTAGCAATCAAACTTTCATGTCTAAGATAGACTCTATAATAACTGATCCAGATGTTGTTTTATTTGGTAAACATCTAAGGTCGCTTCATACCAGAACATTAGACATACATTAAAGAAAAGAAAATTCCACTAGTGCTAAGTACAATGAATAAAAGAAGGGTCTGTGTGGAGGTAATGGGATAAAAAGCAGTCAAGACTGACTTCTCTGAAGAGGAGACATCTGAGAGCTGAGAACTGAAGTTCATGAAAGCAGTAGCCAATTGTGAGGGTGGAGCACTTCAGACATGGCGAATACAGAGCACAGTGAACCTAAAACATGAAGGAGCTGGCCTGCCCTGAGGATAGAAAAAAGCTTGTGAAGATGAAGCATGGTAAGTACATGAAAGCAGCATGAAGTAGGACTGAAAAGTAGGCAGAGGCAGGGTCACAAAGGCAATAGAGTCATGGAAGAGTATTTGGATTTTACTATGAGCACACCAAGAAGACTGCGGACTTTTAAAGCAGGAGCATGCTAGAATTTCATTTGCGTTTTTAAAAAGATCACCCTGCCTGATATGTGGAGAACTGATGGCACAATTATAAGAGCTGAAAAATAGTTGAAAAACCGTGGTGGGACATGTCTGTTACTTGGAAGATGAGGGAAAATCCAACAGTTCAAGGCTTGGCTACAGCGGAGCTCAAGGTTAGCCTGGATTACAAGCGATCCTGTACCATTCCATCCCTCCCTTCCCAATAGACTTGAAAATACAGGAGTTGTTCTTAGCTGTACAAACAGGGGAGAAAAGAGGTGTGGGCTGCAATGGCAGGCAGTAGCAGACACTACAGAAATGCAGGTTCTGCCCTCTCAACTATTCTCTGGAATTAAGACTATGTATGCCAGGGACAATAACATTTACTGAGCACTCACGAAATGCCAGGCATCGTTTTGACTACACAGTATCTCAGGCTAGTTCATTTATGGACAACCCGATGGCATATGCATTGTTTTAATTTCCAGGTTCAGATGAGTTACATGAGTTGCAAAGGTGACATGCTCCAAGTAGGCAGGCTGGCCTTTCTAACCACCCTGTTGCCTAGGGCATTTGCAATAAGTGACAGCATATTGATTTAACCGAGTAGAGGAAAACAAGACGAACCTCTAAGCTTTTGGCACAAACATATGAATGTGTGGTGATACTATTATTACCAAAGATGGAGCAAGCCTACAAAGAAATAGGTCTGGGCAAGAAATCTCAGCCACTACTTGGGTATGTGATCTAACTCAAGTTTTCAAATAGGGAATTGAAGGTCAACCCACAATTCAAAGTGAGGCTACAGAGACATAAATTTAAATATCAGTTTTCAGATAACATTTAAAGTCACAAAACTGAACAAGCTCTCTCAGGAACAAGATGGAGAAAGAGATGAGAAGTCAAGGGAGGTAAGGGCCCTGAGATAACTCAATAGGCTAGCCTGACTCCTGCTGAATTGGAGAGATGCACTGAGACGAGAGACAACCACAGAATAGAGAAGGTGAGACAGTTCGAGTGACTATGGGAGGACTTAATATCAAGGAAGTGAGATTGAGGTAAGTTAAGAAAAAAGTGCAGAAATGGATTTTTACTTTGAAGAGGGAGAAATGGAGTCCGGTGTTAAGAGGAACAAAGTTTGTCATTTTCTAGTATTGGTAAAGGATGTGTCTGTATGGTAATCATCAAAGCAGGGATAAATCTGATGAAGCAGAAAAAGACCAACTCTAGTATCTAAGTCCACTAATGGAACCCAGAACACAACAGGGGCAGGGGCATCTCTTCCAATGCAATGGGGGATAAGGTCAAGAAAGAAGGAGGGTACAAATGAAAAATGCAGATGGTCTTAGTGATTTCCATTTCTTCAATGGAATGTGACCACAGATAGTCAGAGAGTGAGAATTCAAAAGCAAGCTTGGCTAACTGATCAATAGAATAGAACACGCAGGAACCAATCTAAATATATACTGTGATACTGGGCAACAAAGGTGGCACATTACGGGCAGGGGTAAGGGTGACAGCAATGCAATGAATGGTCTTAGGTCAGTTAGCGAGTGAAAAGAAAAAATAGGCAAGTTGATTACACTTTATTGCCAAATAAGTTAAAGACTGAGATGAATCAGATAAAAACACAGAAGTGCTTTCATAGTCTTAGTAAAGGGAAGTAAAAATACATAACTGTAGAAAATATCTATTAACTCATTTTTATAGTTTATATATAGTTAATGTACATGAAATATACATTTTAGGCTGCTTGTGGAAGAACATGCTATAGCATCAGAACTCAGGACACTGAGGCAGGAGGATTGCAAGTTTAAGACTAGCCTGGACTACATAACAAGATCCTGTCCCATCATACTACTAACAGTAGCAGTTATGATAATAGTTTCCCCATGCAAGAATTACTGTAAGTAAGAACAATGTAGGAAACTGTGAAAAATGAAATAGAATGGCTCTATATAAGTTTAAGAGAAATACAACTAAAAGTATTAGTTGGGATATCTTTGTTTTACTCATCAGATGCATTTTTTTTCCCCCAAAGTTTAGCAAACTTTAGCTCCTTTGACCTATTTTAGTATGGTCAATAAATAAAGTGGTTTTTATGTTTTTGAAGGGCTGTAACCAAATCAGGATTCTGCAACAGAGAACATAGCCTGAAAGCCTAAAATACTACTGGCACTTTACAGAAAATACTTGCCAATCTAAGTCCAGGCTACTCTGTGTCTTCTCAGGTTCACACTGGACCAAAGTCCACTCTGTTTCCAGATGTACCCTGGGCCCACAGGACACAGCAGCTTTGTGTAGGCCCAGGAGGAGATCTGGATTCAGTACGCAATCCTGCCTCCATTTCTGACTCCAGTAGGCTCTATGTCCAAACTTGCCTTCCACAGCTGCTCCAGATGTAAGAGACTCTGCCCTGGCAGCTGGCCTCTGGCCTTGGCTGGGCTCCCTTGAGACACCCCAAAGCCACTCTGCCAGCCACCCTGCCTTGTGATTCTAGTTTGGTGGGCTAAAACTCATACTAAAAGACAACAAACACAACAAATTCAGGAGTTCAGGTCTCACTGTAAAAACAAAAATAATTAACAAACCAAGACAATATGGCCCACCTTAATCACAACTTTCATATTAATGTCCCCTAGCTTAGATGAAATTCAAGACACAGAATTCAAAAGAACTATTATAAACATCTTCAGCTAGTTTAGAACAGTTAAAGAGGCAACAAATACCTGAACTTAAACAAGACAGGAAAGAAAGCACAAATAAACTCCTGAGTGGAATAATGACAATAATGGATATAAAAGCTAAATTCAAAAAAGAGAAACACTAAAGAAAACTCAAACTGAATTGAATCAAGAAATAAACTAAGTCCAATAAAAAAACTCAGTGGAACGCCTCACCAAAAGAATGGATCATGTAAAAGACAGAAGAGTAGGGCTTTAAGAGAAGATATAGAAACTGAATCATTAAACCAAAGAAAATAATAAATTAAAAAAAAACCACACTAATGGAATATGGATGAATTGAAATAGTATAAAAACCAAATTTACGAATTATATGCATAAAAGGTGACAAATGTCAGGCCAAAGGAACAGTTACTATTTTCAATAAAATTATATAAAAATTCCCAAATCTAAAGAGATACCCATCCATGAAGGAGAGGCTCATAAAACACCGAGTAGAGCAGAAAGGAAACTGCCCATCTATAATAGTTAAAACAGCAAAAACAAATACTAAAGTTAGGTACTAAAAAGCTGCAAGAGAGAAGGGCCAAGTCAGAGATAAAGGCAGACTCATCAAAATAACAGCTAATTATTTGATGAAAACTTTTTAAAGCCAGAAGTGCTTAGAAAGATGTTTTCCAAGTTCTGGAAGACATGATTACCAACTAGACTATTACACCCTGTAAAGATAATTAAAACTGAAGGAAAAATAAAAACTTTCTATGACATAAACAGACTAAAGGAATAAGTGACCACTCAGCCAGCTCTATAAAGGATCCAGGAAGAAATACTTTGGACTGAAGAAAGGGATATATGTGTCCAAGATGGCACAAGAAGAATAAATAATACTAAAATTAGTAATCAGAAAAGGTCTAAGAAAACAATACAAAATCAACAAAACAAAGAGTATAAAAATACATGTTTCAATACTATGAAAGGACTCAATTTCCTAATAAAGAGATACAGACTAACAGAGAGGGTTAGAAAACAAGATTCATAGATGAAAAGATAGAAAAGAATACTCTAAGAATGGGAATCTAAAAATAATTATTCTACTATCAGACAAAATATGTTTTAAAACTAGTTAGAGAAAGGTCTTTTCATACTTATTAAGGGAACAATCCTTCAAGAGAACAGTATAATTCTATGCACCAAACAGAGGTGCAATTTTATAAGACAAATATTACTATGTGCAAAACCCCTGATTAACCCAAATTAACCCCAGCACTGTTGGTGACTTCATTGTCACCAATAGATAGGTTACCTGGACAAGAGAAGGGGAAGGTGTGGGGGAAGGAAAAAAAGAAGAGAAAAGGGGTAGAGAGGCCAAGGTGGGGATAGGGGGTGAGAATTAAATGAAACCATAAATCAAACAGTGCTAACAGCCAACTACAAAACATTCTACCTAAACACTAAAGAATGTACATATCTTTGTGAAAGTTCAGAGAACCTTTTCCAAAACTATCAGGACATAAAGTAAGCCTCAACAAATACAGAAATATTGAAATAACTGGGCAGTGCACACCTTTAATCCCAGCACTTGGAAGGCAGAGACAGGTATATCTCTGTGAGTTTGAGGCCAGCTTGGTCTACAGAGTGAGTTTCAGGACAGCCAAGGCTACACACACATACACCAAAAAAATAATAATAAAACAAAAAAAGAGAAAAGAAAGAAAGAAAGAAAGGAAGGAAGGAAGGAAAAGAAAGAAAGAAGAAAGCAAAAGGAAAGGTCTCTTGGTTGGACCACACAGCACACAGCCTCAAATGAGATATCTCAATCATAAGGGATATCTCTATCCCTTATGGCTCAGAAAGAGGTGAAAAGAATGTAATAGCCAGGGGTCATGGAGGACAAGAACACAAGCCCCTCTAAATCAACATGAGCAAAGCTTCTATGAACTCACAGGGACTGAGGAAAGCATGCACAGGGCCTGCAGGGTTCAGCACCAGATCCTCTGCTTGTATACTATGGTTTCCAGTTTAGTGTTGTAATGGGATTCCTGTGTACAACCTTGTCAGTCTGATTCTCGCGCCTTCTCTTGAGCTCTTTTCCTTCTGTTTGCTTTGTCCAAATCTGGTGTGATAGTTTTTATCTTGCTATATTTTATTTTGTTGTATTTTATCATTACTCCTTAGAAGCCTGTCTATTTTTTAAGCAGACAGAAAGGGAGTGGATCTGGATGGGAGGAGAGCTGGGGAGGAACTGGAAGGAGTGGAAGGAGAGGAAACTGTATTCAGGATACATCATGTGAGGAAAAAAGAGTTCTCACTATGCAGGAAAGCCAGAGCTACAATGAGAGACCCTGTTTCAAAAAACAAAAAACAAAAAAATTCTTATCCTCAAAGACATGTGACTATTGCTTCTTTCTGTCTAAATTACTTTACTTAATATAGTACATTCTAGTCTCACTCCAGGTTCACTGAAAAACCCATTTAAATAAGCTGCTTTATTTATTTATTTATTTTTTTTTTACATACGATAAAACTGAAGAAACACAGAAGGTAGCATAATATATGCCAAACCTTCATTTTTCATATGAGGAAAAAGATGCACCAAAAGAAGTTCCAGGAAGTTGTGGTAGAACAGTGGTTCTCAATCTTTCTAATTCTGTAACCTTTTAATATAGTTTCTCATGTTGTGGTGACTCCCCAACCATAAAGTAATTTCTTTGCTACTTCATAATTATAATTTTTCTACTGTTATGGGTCATAATATAAGTTCTGATTGAGAACCACTGTGGTAGAATTAAACCCAGAACTGACCAGGATTCAAGGCAGGCTGACATAACTGGCTTACATAGTAACTGGACCCTGAATGGTAGTTTCCAGATTCACTAACCTGTCATACAAAAAACCGAGTTTAATTTGCAGCAGGACTAGCCAGAATGTGACTTAGTAGCTTCTTACTGAGCAGGGATTTAGAACACACCTTGGCTGCAGTAGGAGCTTTATGAAGACAAAGCCTTGTTTCAGTAGACGCTTTAACAGCTGCATTCCAGTGCAAGGGAATCAGCAGCAGCTCTTACATCACCTTTCTCTTCCCCAGTTCTTGCTGATCATGAATCAGTACCTGCCTCATAACTAATCCCAAGTGAGCCAGCCTTGACTCTAAGGGCTTGAAAAGAAGAAAATAAAAGATGAACGCTCTTTTTATGCTATTTTACAAGAATTCAACCCAAGAACGACAAGCATGAATAGATGAAGCCTGGGTTTCTTTATTTCAAGTCAAATAAATTCTTAGGCCTAATTATAGTTGTTACTCTCATAAACTAAAGGAATATTCAGAACTAAGAAAGATCAAGTAATACTGAATTTTGAATTCCAAGTTACATTTCAGTCAATAGGAAGCAACTATAATGAAGCATGGGACTAAATAAATAAAAGACAGTAGGATAAGAGTTGTTTTGACTTTGACCTTCAAAAACATCCACAGACTAAGGACAGTATCATAAGGACAACAAAGCTCTTCCTATGAGTACTGCCTGCACTGTAACTGAAGAGAAACCTACCTTGAATCCTGACCACAGGTTAAGATACTAAACTCAGTGCCCCTTCCACTACTCTTTTTTTTTTTTTTTTCCATCCTTCACCTCTTAAATGTTGTATGTTAATCCTGATGCATTTTGCAATTACTGCTAATGAAATATCTGGGGACATTTGGGTCAACTACCAAAATAGATCTGTAGATACCTAAATACTGGTACCAAAAATAAGCTCTATTAGGACTGACATGATGACTTAGAATACTCTAATTTACAAAACAACACTTTACAAATATTATGTTTAGATGGGAAAATAAACCCCTGATTATCAAAATGTGACCGACCTCCTCTATGTATACTTTAGAATTTTACTTGCAACAGGTTTACTGAAATACATTAGATAGTAAGTAACTGCACATACACATTTGGACATTATAATAGCCTCTTTCTGCTACACTTTTCTCCATAGACCTGATTTTCTATAACAGATTAGTTAAGTATTTTCTAGGGTTACAGCAAAATGAAGTTAGCAAAATGTACTGCTTTCTTCTTGTGAACTGATTTCTTAAAAATTAAAAAAAAAAAAAAAGCTAAGGAAAAATAAATTGCTTGCCTGGCAAGCGTGGATTTGCAGAAACCAATAAGCAAAAATGTAAAAACTACACATATTCATGGGACAACATACACTGTTTTGTTTGGCTTCTTTCATTCAGTGTAATTCTGAGTGCCATTCCTGTTGCTTGTATCAACAGTTCATTTCCTTTTATTACCAAGCAGTACTCTGCAATATGGACATGCTGCAATTCCTTAACCATTTACCCCCTGAAGGGCATTTCTATTGGTTACAGTTTTCAACATCTGTTGACAAAGGGACAGTAAATGAAGTAAAGATAGGCTTTTCAAAACGGATGTTGAAACAATTAAGTGTACATATGTGAAAATTAGCATACAACCGTATCTCATACCATATAAACAAGTGGACCATTCTAAACACAAAAACTAAACCCACACATCTGGAAGAAAGCAGAGGCATGTGACCCTGACTTAACTTCTTATTAACATCAAAAGCAATATCCATGAAAGATCAAATGGATGAAGTCACTTTCATCAAGTTGAAACTCTGCCCTTGAAAATACAATTAAGAAAGTTAAAAAGATAAGCTATGAAATGGGAGATGATTTTTAACAATTAAAAAATGCTGAGGAAAAGGAAAAAAAAAGTGCAGATTTTGCCTTACTGGCAAAATCTTTCTAGCTCATTACTGTAAAATTATGAAATGAACTGCCTGTAAGTACACATCAAAGAAGCACCAAAAATGGAGAAGACTGGGCTGGTTAAATTCCTTCTCATCCTATATACACATTTTAGTTATTTCCAAGATGACCACTTTAATGCACATTTGCTATAATACTCAGTAATAAGCAGCAATAGTTTTGTGGTTCATACAACTCAATCAAAATGTTCTTAGTTAAAACATTTGGGGGCTGTAGAGATGGCTCAGTGAGTAAATGTTTGCTGTCCAAACCTGGGGACCTGAGTTTGAATCCCCATCAATCACAAGAAAGTCATTGTAGTAAACCCATAACCCCTAGCATTTGTAGAAGGACAGGTGGATGTTGAGAGATCCTGTCCTCCCCTTCCAAGTCAGAGTTTCCCTGTGTAGCCTTGGCTGTCCTGTCCTGGAACTCATTCTGTAGACCAGGCTGGCCTTGAACTCATGAAGATCCACCTGCCTCTGCTGGAATTAAAGCATGTGCCACCACTGCTCAGCTAAGAAAGATCCTGTCTTTTGAGAATAAAGTGGAAAGTGATAGAGGAAGACACCCAACATCTTCCTCTAGCCTCCACAAACATGAGCACGGGCATCCACACCTGCCCACATGAACACACAAAAATAATTTTTTTTTCTCTCAAAGTGCATACCTGTAACCCTTGAGAATAATGAGTTTTAGGCAATCTTGGATAACAAGCAAGACAGTTTCAAAAAAAAAAAAAAAAAAAAAGAAAGCGAGACAGAGAAAGAAAGAAAACTGCCATTTTTTTCGAGTTGGGTAAAGTGAATGTGCCCATAATTGGTAAAGAAAGCTATTTAAACAGAGTTGCTTTTGCACAGCTTTCTCTTCCTCTTGCCTGCTTTCCAGATGGTTAATTCCTCAGTGGTTTCCCAGCATTCTAGAGAAGATTTCTATTAGTGCTTCTCACCATGTAATCAGGATTTACTGGTACAGAGCTGTCTGTTTTAATTCATCAAGTACACTTTCTGTAAAGGACTCTACACACAACACATCTGGACAGGAAATGACCTTGAAGAATAGTTTATTAATAACAGTAAAACTGAGTTATACTCCTGGAGGAACAGGAGCCCTATCTAGAATTCTTCATTAAAAGTATGAATGAAGCTCAGCAGTAAAGTGATTGCCTAGTATGTTAAGGCCCTGGGTAAAGTTACACCACCACTTTCCCAATTCTTCACTCTCACCCCAAAAAACCCTAACTGGAGGGCTGGGCAGAGAAGGAAGAACAAACAAATGAAGGGCCATGAGTCAGGGTGCTCCCAGTCTGTACCTGTGTGTGGAGGAAAGCATGGAAGCTATATTAGCCTTCAGAAGGCTGTTCCTCAACATGCCCCTCCCAACAACACAGAATTGTCAAAGATAATACTGCTAGTTTAAGCCAACTTTCACAGTTTCCTTAATGAATTAATAAAAGCACACATAGAGGACTTGACAACAATGGAATTCTATTTTCTGATATGGCAATCATTAATTCAAATCTCTAGCAAGTGGTGAGCCTCTACAAAGCCTTTCTCTTTATCTTATATACGTTCCAGCAACACAGTCTATGACCTTTATATTAACTATTCTGTTTGCAAATTATCTCAGCATATGAATATCCCAGTCGTCTTTGAGAACTCAATAAATCCTCAATTTAGAAGTTCTACTATGGGCCTGTTTAAAAAATATATATTATATACCTTTGTTAAGGTAACTGCTTTTGCTGAATATGTATGTGAATTATTAGCAAGAACTGATATTTAGAAGGATATAAGCTATCATGATCACGGTTGTACCTAGGGGACTAACATTTGTTTACTGTAGTACTCATAACAAAAGGATTTAATTATGAAAAGCCATACAGTGAATGACAGAAGACATTTAGTAATGATGTTGAGAGTTGAGTAATGAGAGAGAGGCATAGTGACACACAACTATAATCCCAGGAGAATCTTAAATTCAAAGCCTGGGCTGCATATATATAGTAAGACACTGTCTCAAAAATAAAGCTCTGAATATCAGTGCAAAATTTCAGGAAAATGCAAAGGCAGCTGTGAGGTGGTCTGAATGGCCCTCACAAGCTCTGTTTAAATACTTGGTCCCCAATTGGGGGAGTGTTTGGGAAGGATTAGAAGGTGAAGCCTTGTTGGAGGTGTGACCTTCTAGCAGGCTTTGAAATTTCAAGACTCTTGCCATTCCTAGTGCACCCTCTCTGCCTCCTGCTTGTCTATCCTGATGCGAGTTCTCAGTTGTCACTGCCAACATGCTTTGTGTAGTCATCATAGACTCTAACTCTCTGAAATTATAAGCCATTAGACATGTTTTTATAAGTTGCCTTCATTATAGTGTTTTATAACAATAGAAAAGTAACTAAAACAGGAATTGGTACCAGGAAGTGGGTATTGCTGTGACAGTCTGAACCAGGTGGTTTCCCTAGACAAATGCAGAAGACTTTGGAACTTTGGACTAGAAAAGTGGTTAAATGCTATAAGCAGAGCTTAGAGAGCCATTATAGAAAAGCTGGGAAGACAGTAGTGCTGAGAACAGCACAGACTTTGGAGGATCAGCTTAGGTTTCAGAGGGGAACAATATTAACTGGGCTAGAAACCATTCTTGTGATAGTCTGGCAAAGAATGTGGCTGCCTTCTGCCTTTGTCCTAGAAATCTGCCTGAGGCTAAATTGAAAAGTAATGGGCTAATTTCTTTGGCAGAGATTTCAAGACAGCCCAGTGTTGTCTCTGTCACATGGTCATTACTCTTATATAGATCTACAATAAAAAAGAGCAAGTGGGTCAAAAAGAAATACAAAAGAAAATATTAAGAGAAAAAGAGCACCTGGAAATTTAATGTTGGAGCCAAGGTGTGTGCTAAGAGACAGGGAGATTGAGGTGAGCCCTGATGTGCACTGGGATAAAAGGAGGGGTGCCATCAGGGCAAAATCTCCTTCCCCCAGCTCAGTTTCCAACATGGGAAAAGGCCTAAGCAAACTTCCGCTCCCAAAAAGCAACAAATGAAAGCTGCTGCAAATGTGATTACAGGCCCTCAGACTCCATTCCAAGCAGGCAGCAGAACTCAGTAATGTTGTCCATGTTGTTCTGGCTTTACAGTCATGAAGACACAAGAGAAAGAGGATGTGGAATCTTCCTGTGTAGTTAAGGAGGCTAGACATGTGACAGGGGGGGCCCTACACTGGCCCCTGAGAGACCATTTTGTGAAGCTATGGAAGTGAAGCCTGGATTATGTCAGAAACCCAAAGATGCATTAGCAGAGCTATGGGTCTATCTGCCCAGTAGAGCTGCACAGAGCAGTGGCACCAGCCTGGGAGATGTATTGCAGGCAACAAAGCCAGAAGGACAGAGCCATATAAGTAGCCCTTTGACATCAGACACGGAGCTACCAGGATTTAGATTTTGCCCTGGAATGTCTTTGCCTTACTTTCTTCCAATATTTCTTCATTGCACCATCCCCGCCCCATTTAGGAATAGTATATTCTGTGTCACTGTATGTTGGAAGCATGTAATTTCCTTTGTTATTCTCATAAGCAGTTACAGTTAAGAAACTGCCCTGAGCCTCAGAGGAGACTTTAGACTTTAAAACTGTGTTGAGGCTGTGAAAGACTATGGGGACTTTTGAAGTTGCACTAAATGCATTCTGCATTGTGATATGGCCAGAAGCCAATGGCGGCTAGGCAATAGAATGAGATTTGAATGAGAATGGTGCCTAAAGACTCATATGTTTGAATACTTGGTCCTCAGTTGGAGGACTGTTTAGAAAAGATTAGGAGTGGCCCAGATGGAGGATATGTCACTGGGGGTGGGACTTGAATTTTTTTAAGTCTCTTGACATTTCCAATGTGCTCTCTCTGCCTCCTGCTTGCAGATCTAAATGTGAGCTCTCAGCTATTCCTGCCATCATGCCTTCCTTTCACCATCATGGACTCGAATCCTCCGAAACTGTAAGCCCACCTAAATACTTTTTTGTAAGTTGCCTTCTTGGTTGTAGCTTGTCACAGCAACATAAAAGTAATTAATACAGAAGTTTGCAAAAAGCATTTATGTAGGGACTTTATTTTTAACATATAAATACAAACAAAAAATCAGCACAATAAAATTTCAGTAAAAATAACCTGACTAATTATACAAATAAAATGTTTAATTTCCAGGACATTTTGGATATCTGCATTTCACTTTTCTAACGTGAATGTTATTCATGAATTCAGAGAAGAAAAGATTTGGTGAAAATGAAAGAAATTTACAAATGTTTATGACTATAAAATAACCAAACTGTCATAAATATCTACTCTGGGCAACTACAGAAACATTGGTCACATGGCAATGCTGAGAGAACACAACTTAAAAACAATTTTATTAGCATTAATTAGGCCAGTGTGGGTAATTGTTTCTAAGAAGGCTCTCAACCTATGTTATACTGGGTTGGTATGTGTAGCCAATACAATATAGTTGAGAAGAAGGCCTATCATTTCTAGTACACAGTTACAAAGGACAAAGGCTTCTGTTCTGGTTGTTCTCTCACTGTTTTATTTGGAGGAAACCATGTTGTGAGTAGTTCTGTGGAGAGTCCCTAGCCTCTAATAGAAACTAGGAAGCAGAATCTCTAGATCTAGCTAAGTCTCAGTTGAGTGCTGCCTGATGAGGTACGGAGTGAGAACCATATAGCTAAGCAGACATTGTATTCCTGACTCAGACAAGGGGTGAGAGAAATAAATGTATGCTGTTCCAAGCAGCAAAGACTAGGGTGGTTTTAGTACAGCAATATATAACTATACAGCTAGTTTACAATTTTAGAGGCTGTTATGATTCGGATTAAAATGTCCTTTAAACCTTCATGTCCTGAAGGCCTGACCTCTAATACAACAGAGTTAAAAGGTAGACCTTCTCTGACGTAACAGGACTGGAATTCTAATCTCATTATCCATCGTGGAGTCATAGCTAAATAGACTGTTGGGGAGAAGGTGATGAAAACTTAGGAGACTAAGTCTAGTTCCTCATTTCCTTTTTCTTTTTCCCTCCCCTCCCCCTTCCTTTGCTCATCCCCATGAAATGAGTGACTCTACTTTGCTAGATACTCCATGTCATCACATTCTGCCTCACAAGGGCCAGGAAATGATTTTTCTTCCTTTTACTGGGATTGAAGGTGTATGCCATCACCAGCCAGCTCTCTCACATCATCTTGAAGAACAGAAACTGCTCGGCTCTACTTCCATTTTTTAACTCATTGATGTGTTCCTCTCATTGTCTTCCAAGCCAATTCTTACTGGATCTTGTTAAGGACATCAATGATCTCTACACTGCTAACATTAATGTCAGTTTTCAATCTTCATCATTCTTTACATGTTGGTAGCAGGTGACTAAACACTCATTTCTTATAAGAAACAGAATTGCTTATAAGAATTGTCATGCCGATGGAAAGCTAATAGAGACTAAGGACTTCTTCACAAGGTGGTAGCAATTGACTGAAACACTCATTCCCTTTCCTATAAGCAAGGGAATTCCTTTTAACAATTATCATGTTGATGGCAAGCTAACAGAGACTAAGGACTGTCCAGGAACGAAACTAGAAAAAGGTGGTAGGCTGCAAGCCAGTTTGTTCTAAATTCAATTGAGTTCTTATGTTTTGACTAAAATAAAAGATACTTGAATACATTCTTGAAAATTTTCAGTTCCTTTATTTGATTTATGCTTCTTTGCCTCCCCACTTGTATTTCAACCTCTCTTCTTCAGCTACTATAAATCTAAAGCCAACAAGCTTTCTAGCAAATACTTAAAGCTTTGTAGCCTCGACTCAACTCTGCCACTGGGACTCCAAAGCAGTCACTGACAATACCTAAGTGAAAGAGTATGGCTGTGTTCCTGATTTTATCTTAAAACCTGGCAGTGGATTTGGCTCTTTGCCCCTTTTATAAATGATCTTGGTAATCCTAACACTTTCACTTATACAGCAGACCCCATTCACTGCAGCTAATGAAACAGACATCACTCAACAAAACTGTCTTCTTGTCATCCATCCACTTGTTCCTGTCTCTGAGATGGATCCGCTCCCTTCATCTTTTTGTTTGTTTTTGTTTTTTGAGACAGGGTTTCTCTGTGTAGCCTTGGGCATCCTGGAACTCATTCTGTAGACCAGACTGGCCTTGAACTCAGGGAGCCATCTGCCTCTTCTTCCCTAGTGCTGGGATTGAAGGCATGCGTCATCACCATCCAGCTCCCTTCATCTTGAAGAAGAGAAACTGCTCGGCTCTACTTCCATTTTTTAACTTATTGATGTATTCCTCATTGTCTTCCAAGCCAATTCTTAGTGGCTTTTATTAAGGACATCAATGATCTCTATGCTGCCAACACTAATGTCAGTTTTCAATCTTCATCATTCTTCACAGTTGACTAAAACAGTCATTCCTTTTCTTATAAGCAATTTCCTTAAAAAAATTGTTTACTCATATATATGGATGTCTGTATGTAAGCCAAGTGTGTGGCTGAGTGCTCACAGAGGCCGGGGGGGGGTGCTGGATCCCCCGGAGCTGGAGTTATAGGTAGTTGTGAGCTGCCTGGTATAGCTGCTAGGAACTGTATTCTGGTTCTCTGGAAGAGCAGCAAGCTCTTTTAGCCTCTGAACCTTCTTGCTAGCCCCTCATAAACCATCAAACAAAACAAAACAAAACAAAAACTTGACTTTCAGGTTAAAACAACCCATTGTTGTTTTCCACCACCAATTTCTATTTACCCTTTTTACTTGATTACTTCACTCTAAACATTGCTTCAGTTGAACCTCCTCTTTCTATCTAAATTTAGCCAAGAAGGATCACACTCATTCTTGTGCTCTTTGCATAACAACAAAATATTTAAGATTGGGTAGTCATGAAACAAAGGAATTTACTTTTCATGTATTTCAGGCTGTAAGTCTAATGTCACAACACCACAGGTTGTTATTTAGAGATGACTGTTCTTTAAGATGGTGCCTGCAAGATGACAAACACTGTCCTCATACAGTGGAATAGCAGTTTCCTCCAGTCCTTTTATAAATATACATATCCCATTTGTTCTGGGTTTTCTCCCTCATGGCCTAATGTCCCCAAAGTTCCATCTAGTATCACTTTGTCTTGTGGATTGAGCTTTGGAGGTGACAAACATTTAAACCACTGTAGTCAGTATGGAGATACATAAAGAGACTCATTTATATTTCAGATTTCATTTCTCCCCTAATGCCAGATTTACATTCATTTTCCTACTCAATACCTAAGCCAGCTGTCTAATAACCTTTAACATAACTATTTCCACTCCAAGCTACCAAAACTGAGTTCTTAATTAATCTACCTCAATAGGTCTCTCTTCCCTTTCTCTCTATCAGTAAAGGGAAGTTCCACACATCAAGCTGATCAGGCTAAACCTTTGGATTCACTATCAAAGCTCAGAACTTACCTGCTAACAAATCCCTTAAACTATATCTACTCCAAGACTCCATGTCATCAGAACAAAGCCCCACAGTGGTCTCTAACTATTCTATATGCGTTTGCTATCCTTTATATGGAAAGGAGATAAAACACGGCTCATTCTCTTATGTCCTTTAAGATGCTATCTTGTAGAACGTAACATCCATGTGGGCAAGGATTCTACTCAGTTTGTTGTCATAGCTCCATCACTTTGCATAATTCCTGACATACAGTAGTCACTTAATGTTTGTTCAATGAATGAATGAAGTGTGAAGAGGCAATGTGTGTTCCTAAAATTGATGGCAACTGTCATTATACATATTTACATGTTAATATAATACATATTTATATTAATTTTTTAATTTTTCCAGTATTTAAAATACAATCAAAGCTCTAATTATACACTAAACCAAAAAGAGGGCTAGAATATGTAGCAATGGGTCTAGGTTCTGCTGCTGACCATCTAAAAATTCTGGTTTACTGCTGCTCATAAATCTTTACAGACCACATTTTTCAGGTTTATAGCATAAAAATATTGAACAGAAAGCCCTCAAACCTTTAAAATCCACAACATTCTACAATTTAGATTTAGATAAATTAATTTAGATAAATCTAATTTATTTAGATAAATTTAAAAAGTTATCATACATGTATGTGCCTGTGAAGGTCAGAAGTTGGTTTCCTCCTACCTTCATCTGCATCCCAGGAATCAAATTCAGGTAGGCTTATGTGGCAAGTGCCTTTAAACCTCTAAGCCATCTCATCCTCCCAGCTGTGACTTTAAAGACAGCATCTATAAAGGCATACTGATCAGAAAGTAAAATCTGACTTCCTGGGAAAATGTCCTGATACTAGCTAGTAAGATGGCAAAACAAAGCCTATTATGGGATTAAAAACTTACCTCTCAGTCTTTACTTACAACACAGATAAAAAGGTAGAAATTTTTGGTCTTTTTTATTTTTATTTTTTGTAATAAGCCACATAAATAGAACCACAAAGTCATTTAGAGTGCTAGAAAATACACCATAAGTAGAATGGCTTTTAAACAACAAGCACTTATTTCTCAACACTTCAAAAGCCAAGGTCAGGGAGACAGAATATGTCTGGTTCATAGACAGCTCTCTTCTCATCATACTTTCATGTAGTATGAGGATGAAGGATTTTTCTGGGGCCATATAAATCCTGTGTTTGAGGGATGACCTAATTACCTACACAAGGCTCTACTTTCTAACCCTATCATATGAGAAGTTGGAGATCAATAGCTGAATATTGGGGATACATAAACATGCAGTCCATTGCAAACATAACCAAGGGCACACAGCTAACAAATGTCTAAGCGGGAATTCAAAGGTGGAGCTAGAAAAATCCCAAAACTACACCCATACAAGTTTTCATTCTAGGAAATAATATATGGAAATAGCTATAGACACCTAAGAAATACTCTGATCAGAGATAACCAACTAGACTCTAACAAGTTTACAAAAGTCATCTTGAATCATACAAAGAATATTCTCAGGGCAAGACCTCTCAGGGCAGAGTCAATATAATTTCCTCCTAGATGAAATTGTCTCATAAGTCAATAGAAATGTTTAGAATTCTCAATCCATACTGATATCCCTGCTTGTTTTTAAGGGAAATGAAGCTAAAATCCGAGGAAAAATGCCTACTGTCTTCTA
This sequence comes from Psammomys obesus, assembly GCF_907164565.1. Taxonomy (NCBI): domain Eukaryota; kingdom Metazoa; phylum Chordata; class Mammalia; order Rodentia; family Muridae; genus Psammomys; species Psammomys obesus. Next base: position 7,160,340 of record NW_026587556.1, read on the forward strand.
ATATTTTATAGTATTCATCAAAATACTATAAAATACTTTTGTAAAGTAGGAACCAGACAGATGTAAACAGAACTTATAAGACTATACAAGGAATTATGTATCTTGCCTCAAAATTCAGTATTAACAGTTAAAAAGACTTGAGGTGATAGAGCCCATCTGTTTCCAACTGCTACTGTGGGACAGCCATATGCTTAAATTGATTAAAACAACCTGAGATCTTTCTCCTACACTCCAAACTTCAGTGGATGGCATTACCATTCAATGATGTTAGGTACCCACACCACAAACATGAAGTTACTCTTGCTGTACCTTACTAAGTCTTCCTGTATAAGTCGGCCCAATCCTTGGGATCATGCCTCAGATCCAGCCACACAACTGTACTCAGCTGGGGCTGCTCTAAGGATGTTGTTATCCCAGGACAACAACATCTGTTTTAAGATGTTTCACTCGGGTGGTTGTTGGCAGACCTCAGCTCCTTGTCACTTGCCCTCTCCACTGGCCTACTTAAAGGTCATCATGACGTGACAGCTGGCTTCCTCTAGACTGGGTTATCTATCTAAGGCAAAGCAGAAGCTTCACTGCTTTTAAGCCTTTGAAATCACACTGTAATATTATTTCTCAATAGTGTTTTGGCTCTGCAAGTTTGCCATTATTTATTGTGAAAGGAACCACACAGGATTTAAATATCAAGAAACAAAGATATTTGGTGGACATCTTGGAGATAGGTACCACAAACAACTTTACTAGAAAACTAGGAAACATTGCTGAGAAACTTAAATAGTAACTTAGATTGTTAATGTAAGAGCACAGTGATAGTTAACATCACCAATTTGACCATCTCTAGATTATGTAGACTAGATTGCCTTTGGGTATGCCTGTGAGGAACTACCTAGGTTTGGTTGATTAAGGTGGAAAGGCCCACCTTAACTGAGGGTGGGAATAATATTATAAAATTCTCTTGAATTAAAAGAATTTGAATTAAGCACAAGCATTCTTCTCCCTCTGCTTCCTGAGTGTGGATGCAATATGACCAGCTGCATCAAGCTCCTGCTTTCCATGATGAACTGCTCCCCTTGAAGGGTGAATCCAAATTAACCCTCCCTTCCTTACATCCGTTTTGTCAAGGTACTTTATCACAGCAATGACACAAGCACTGAAGACAAACACTCATACTGTAGAAACTGGTCAGTCAGTTGGTCTTTTTTTTTTTAATTTTTATTTTATTTAATTTTCTGAGACAGGGTTTCTTGTTTTGGACTCCCTTTGTAGACCAGGCTGGCCTTGAACTCACAGCAATCCACCTGCCTCTGGCTCCCAGAGTGCTGGGATTAAAGGCGTGTACCACCACATCTAACCCTGGTCAGTTAGTTTTAAATTTCAGAGCACTAAAGCTCTAAATGCCCAAGACAATACTGAAGAACAGAAGTGAAGAGTAGGCCTGTTTTCGTTTTTTCTCCACCACATGGCTGCTACTTTAAGATTTCACACTCTATGGATAACAGGTGCATATCCGTTTGCTTCAAATGTTACAGAAAGAACAACCAATGGAGACTGAAAAAACAAAGCAAAACAAAAAACCCCCAATTGCTATCATTTTTCTCTTTCTCCTTTCATTTATGAAACTGTAACTGCCAATTCACCCCAGTATGGGTATGAAGAAAATTCATTAATGACAACTTTCATCTCAACATATGTTCACATGACTAGCTTAAAAAGGAAAAGTCCTTTCTGAATGTTTGTGCCTTCACTTCCCACACCTTGACAAAGTCACAAAATGAGTTTGACTAACATAACAAAAAAAGGCCACAAAAAGAAACTTGTGTTTTACCTGTGGCCTACCTAATAATTGTAATATTACAGTATTACAGTATTTTTTATGAGTTCATTTTTTTTATGTGTTCAGTTCTAAATCCTAAATGATGTTAAAAGTTACAATTATGACTGCAATATTTCTAACCAAAAGGTACTTCACATTTAAGATCCAGTTTTCACAAAGGTTTTGTTATATCACACTTAATTTATTAATATAATGAAAACAGCAGCAAGTAATTATGTGTGTGTGTTCAGGACAGGGTTTCTCTGTGTAGCCTTGACTGTTATGGAACTAGCTCTGCATCCACCCTGGCCGAGAACTAACAGAGACCCACCATCTTTGGCTCCCAAGTGCTGGGATTACAGGGGTGTTGCCACCACCACTACCCTGCCAAACAAACTCCCCAAATTAACAGCACAGTTCTTTTAAAAATTCTGGATGGCCAAAGATCTAGTTTGTTCTAGTTTGCTTTCTGTTACTGTAGTAAAATACTTAGAAAAAGCAAATGAGGGGAGAAAAGGGTTTATTTCAGCCTACATTTACAGATTATAGCCTGTCATGGAGGGGAATTAGGCAGGAACTCAAGACAAAAACTTCAGGCAGGAAATGAAACAGACACACTGCTTATACTGGCTTGCTCCCAGGCTCATGTTCGGCTACATTTCCTATATAGCCTAGGCACACCTGCCTAGGAAAGTTGTCACTCAACAGTGGGCAGGACCTTCACATATCAATTAGTAATCAAGAAAATGTCCCATAGACATGTCCAAAGGCCAATTTGATTGAGGAGGCAATTCTTCAACTGAGGTTCTCTGTTCCTAGCAGGTGTGTTGACAATCAAGATTAGCTATCTAGTGTATAATCACGTTCTTGTGGGTTATAATAAATCTGAAGCACTTTCCCCTGGATTCAATGATCCTAGAATATGGAATTTTTAATTCTTCTACTTGTGCTTTACAGCCTTTCTGTCTTTTGCTTCCCTTTCATACATGCCCCTTACTCAATACTACTGCCTATATACCTGCCTTCATCCAGTAGCTTTCTTTTACTCCTAAAAATCATGCAGCAACTACCTAGCAGGCACACTTTTTGTGAAATATTGTGGCCTAACGACTTTCCCAACCATCAAATGAGTAATAATCTGTACCACTGGGGCTTTGGAATTTCTAATCTGAATGCTGAAAAATATTTTTTGAGAGAGAGAAAGAAAAAGAGGGAGAGAGAGAGAGAGTGAGAAAGAGAAAGAAAGAAAGAAAGAAAGAAAGAAAGAAAGAAAGAAAGAAAGAAAGAAAGAAAGAAAAACTATATCTTAATGGTGCAGTCTTAAACTTCAGTGATTTTCTACCACATGATCTGTGTTTGGATAAATAAATGGAAACACTGAATCTGAAATTGCCCGGTCAAAACCCAACCACAGAAGGCAATCTATAGATTATAGGGATTTATATTTAGGCTCTAAAACTTAAGCTTTGAGTAAGTGAATGTTAATTATAATAGTTTTAAAAACTAGTATGTTTACAAAGTAAAGAGACGAACTGATGGATTATGTGGGAAGCACAAGTTTTATAACTACCAGCTTCTATTAGTTGAGTAAGGTATATGACATGGTAAATGGCTACTTTCAAGTCTGTTATCAGATGTACAGTTAAACACGGCCTTAAGCATGTAATCCAGAAAGACAAATAAAGAAAAAGAGAAGCCTCAATAAAATGCTTCAGCACAAAATGTTTGCACTTTCAAACGCAAATATCCCCATATAAAGCACATTCCACAGCACCACTATAAGTGTTTAACAATGGCTAGTGGCTGGATAATTGTATGTGTGTGTTTTAATAGGTATAAGGAAAAAACTCAGAAAATATGCCTCTGGCCTAAAGTGGGACAAAATAAAGCTTCACTAAGTGGATCCAGGCCTCCACCAAAGAAATCCATACATGAGTCTTGGTCCATTAGTTTCTTCCCATGCACACAGGTAACTTCCCAGTTTCTTGTTCCTGAAAGCCTAAAACCTTTTTTTGTTGGGGGGGGGGTTCTGTACTTCTCCACAAATACATTATTCTTTGTTGAAGATGCTTCATTAGCCACTACTGTGTTATTCTTCATTGACTTCCCTCCATGATGTGTGTCACATACATTAATAAGCTTGTTTTTCCCTGTGTAACTGTCTTTTGTTAGAGAACCCCTGACAGAGAAGCACTAAAATGCTTCTCCTGCAGGAGGAGAAATACACTAGATGACCTTTTAAATCCTTCCCTTTTACATGCTGAAAATAAATCCTGAAAGGCAGTATATTGAAGAAATGCAAAATCCATAGTATCCAAAGCTACTTGTTCAACTTATATGAACAACTACTTGTACTACTGTGTCAAGATTTAGATGATACTTCAAGTGAAAAAAAAAATGTGGTTTTGAGTAGGATTATCAGCTACATCAACAGTCCTCATTGTCGCCATAGCCAGTCATGAAAACAAACTGGGAATGCCTTATTTTTTAAAAATCTTTTTAAAGGTGGTTCATGTAACATATGGGCACTGAAACAGCTTGCGAACCTCACTTCAGTGAATGTGGAAGGGTGGCAAACTAATTATAAAAGATTAATTTCAGCAATCTGTAGGAATGCAGGGACTCCAAGCCTATTCAGAGAGCTAAAGAAAGCAGATAAAAGCATGGGTAGGATAAGCAGGGCTGAGCCCTAATCACGTTTCACTGTTAACTTGGATGCCTTCACCTACAAGGAGGTAAGAAACGTGAGACATTTATCTTAAATCACATGTTGACATGTATTTCAAAAAAGGGCTATCCACAAAGTCCAATCAGAGCCAAAATCAATCTGGTAACAAACATGTTTTTATTTGTAAATACTTCATAATTAGCCAACCTTCTACTCACCACAGAATGATATAACACCGTAAGAGAAGCACACATATGACTTGTCTGTGCATTATCTTTTCCACTTACAGAGGGAGTTACCTATCCACTCCTCACCCTACTACAATAAAACTAAATCAAGAGCTAGGCAAGAGGCTGAGCAATAGACATGCAAAGGATTTAAGAAACGTCCATTTTTATTCCAACTCTCAAAAAACAACTTCATAGCAAATGAACAAAATGTACATTACACATCACTCATGGTTAACATCATTACAGAATGCCAGCACTCTCCAACTAAACCATTTATACTAAAGACACATTTCTAACAAAAGGCTAATGTACACATGCACACACACACACCATTCTTAAGAAAAAGAACATACACACAAAACTCAATAATAAGGTATCAACCCAATTTAAAAAGAGAAATAGGGAAAAAGCCTGGATCAGTCATTTCACTAAAGAAGTTATAGAATGGCCTCTACGTACATATAGAGATGCTTAACACCTTGGTCATTAGAGTTATGCAAAATAATCACAAGAAGGGCTAAGGATTTAGCTCGGTCTGAAGAGGGCTTGCCTAGCAAGCGCAAAGTCCTGGGGCAATCTTCAGTATCACAGAGGTGGTCATGAACACATACAATGCCAGCACCTGGGAAGTGGAGACACAACACAACCTCACAAACAGAATTCATGACCATGAGGTATCATTTTATATCCATCAAAATGGCTACATAATACAAAATGATAATTAAAAACAAACTATAACAATGGCTGGCAAACATGCTCTTATGGATGAGCCCTCAAAAGTTGGTAGTGGGAATGAAGAAAATAGTATGTTGCCAATTTAGAAGACAGCTTGGCAGTTTCATAAAAAGTTAAGAATAAATGTACCACCCAACCCAGCAATTATACCGCTGGGTATATTCCAAGAGAAATGAAAACATGTTTTTATAAAGACTTTTACATGAACATTCACAGCAAGATTATTTAATAATAATTAAAAACATAAAAATAATCAGATATCCATCAACCAATGAATGCATGAGCAAAACATATCTATAGGATGGAATATAACTCATCAATAAAAAAATGGGAAAACTACTAATACATGTACAAAACTAACAAGCCACAAAAATAAATTGTTTAAAAAAAAACAGTACAAAAGACCAGATATTATATGATTCAGTATTTATGTTTTGTCTAGGAAGGGGAAAGGGAAAATTCCTAGAAAAGAATATAAAACAGTAGTTGCCTAGTCCTTGGGAATGGGTATAGGGACTAAATTGGGCATATACAATCCTATTATGTTTCAGGATAGGGGTGTGGAGCCTTGGTTGGTAAAGTATTTGCCTTCCAAGTATAAGAACTAGAGTCTGATCCCAAGAAATGTGCAAATGCCAGGCATTGTGGTGGGCACCAGTAATTCTAGTGCCTGGAGGTGGAGACAGGAGGATTACTGGGGCTCCCAGGACAATGAGAGACACTGTATCAAAAGTGTTCCAGAGGATGACACCTGATGGCCTCACACACATGGACTCAGCCAATGCATGTACCTACACAAGGCACACACATATATATAAAAAAGCATAATCACATACAAAAATAAAAATGCACACCAAAACACATACTTTATATTATCAAAGTTTGAAAACTGTGTTTCAAAATGTTTTAATATCATATTGTGCTGATGGTTTCAAAATTCAGGAGTTATTTAAAAAAAATCACATAAACTTTAAGTGGATAAATGTTATGTTATATAAATTATATTCTCTAAAAGTTGATGGATCAGGGGTACAATTCACTCAAAAAGATAAGAGACTAAAGACATGATTGGGAAAAAGGAGTCATGAACTCTGACTGGGTCCTAAGACAAGGGAAACACAGCTATTAAAAACATTGAGACAACTGAGAAATAGTAATCTGAACCAGATACTAGACAGTATTGTGGAAGTATTTCTAACTTTCTTGGGCTTTAGAATATGGTAGTTATGTAGAAAATTGCCTTTATGCTCAGAAGATGCAAGCAAAAGAGCACAGAGATTAATTTCTCCATTTACTTTGAAATAGCTAATCAATGAATTAATCAAAATATAAACAAAAACCCTTAACTTCCAAAAGAAAGGTAAATGTAGCAAAATGAAAATCAGGGCTGGCATGTAGCACACCTGCCCAGCAGGCTTGAGGTTCGATCCCTAGCACCACACTGAATGGATAAATGAACGAATAAATTTAAAATGAGAATCAGTAGATGGTGAGTATAGGTGTGTTTGTATGTACTCAATGTACTGCTCTTCTAACTTTTCTGTAAGTGAAAGCTTCCAAACAACACTCCAAATGGAACTCTCACTTCAATTTATTTTAATGACTTTTTAGTTTTTGGAGACAGGAACTCACTACGTAGCTCAGGCTGACTTTCAGTCTTCTTGTCTCAATATCTTGAGTGATGAGGTTACAAACACATGTGACCACACCTGTTTTCTCATTTGATCTCTATTATATTTGTTTTACATTTCCTTCCCTCCCTCCCCCCTTCTCTGATGTGTGTGTGTGATGCAATTCTGGCACTCTGAGTGAGGGGTGGCCAGAGGACATTGTGGAAATGGATTCTCTTGCACCATGTGGGGTTTGTGGATGAAACTCAGGTTGTCAGACTTTACTCACTGAACTATCTCATTAGCCCTCACTGGAACATATGGAACAAATAGGAGATAGACAGAGGTAAGGCATGGTGGTGTGCTTATACTTGTAATTCTAGTACCATCTCAAAAAAGAAAAAAAAGCCAAAAAATACCATGTGTATAAAATTAGTTAAGTTTTATGGTGGTTTGAACAGGAATGGCTCTTACTGACTCATGAGCTTGAATGCTTGGCTATAGGGAATGGCACTATTAGGTGTGGCCTGGGAGTACATGTGGCGTTCTTAAAGGAAGTATGTCACTGTGCAGATGGGCTTTGAGGTATTCTATGCTTAAGCTATGTGCAGTGTGACACTCGGTCCCCTTCTGCTGCCTGCAGATCAAGATGTAGAGAAATGGCTCAGAGGGATGGAGAGATGGCATAGTGGGTAAGACTGGCTGTTGCTCTTCTGGAGGATCCAGGTTCACTTCCCAGCACCCAGCTAGCAGCTCATAATGGTCTGTAACTAGTCTGATACTTTCTTCTGGACTCCACAGACACTGCACATAATGCTGCACAGACAAATAAAAACAAATAAGCAAATATCCCTAAATAAAGAAACACTTAAAAAAAAGAAAAGAAATGGCTCAGATGCTAAAAGCACTGGCTGCTCTTCCAAAGGTCCTGAGTTCAATTCCCAACATGGTAGTTCATAACCACCTATAATGAGATTTGGTGTCCTTCTCTGGTGTGCAGGCAGAACATTGTATACATCATAAATAAATAAATCTTAAAAAAAAAAAAGATGCTGAACTCCCAGCTACCTCTCCAGCATCATGGCGGCACACAGGTAGACAAGCTTCCCACCATGACAATAATGGACTAAACCTCTGACTTTAAGATAGACCCAATTAAATGTTTTCCTTTAAAAGAGTTGCTGTGGTCATTATGTTTCTTTATAGCAATAAAAGCCAAAATAGACAATTTTCATGTTTAAATATTTAGTCCTATTCATACTTAGATGTATATAAGATGAAACAATACAATTTTTGATTACCCCAGTCATAATTTGGGCTCTCCAGTTTCGTAACCAACATTACACTATTGACTTAAGAGACACAGCCAGTATCCCCTATGAATACTCTGAACTCCTCCACCTGAGACATTTGGTCTTGCTACTTGCTAATCCACAAATTCCATCAATGTATTATAACATTTTAAACTTTTAATAGTGTCACTACAGAGATGGCTCAGCAGGTAAGAGTATTTGTTGCTTTTCTAAAGGACAGAAGTTCAGTTCCCAGCATCCATGTCAGGCAGCTCAAGTTCCAGGGGCTGCAACACCTTCTTTGGCCTATTTGGACAAACTCGGATACACACGGGCACATGGGCACACACACATACACACACAGCAGATAAATACACTGACATAAACACATATACATATTATATATATATATAATTAAAGTTTCAATTGTATGAAATTCATCAAAAAGTCTAATATAAAACATAAATCTTGTAACCAGACATCATGGCACAAGACTTTAATCCCAGCACTCAGGGAGGCAGAGGCAGGCAGATTGCTGTGAGTTTAAGGGCAGGATGGTCTACAAAGCAAGTCCAGACAACCAAGGCTACACAGAGAAACCCTGTCTCAAAAAAGCAAACAAGACAAGACAAAACAAAACAAAACAAAAAACTACAAGCATTGTTAGTGAAAAAAAAAAAAACAAATTGAAATTTACTTAAAGTTCACATTTATACTTCTTATGATAAAACATTTTTAGCATTTGACCAAAAACTAAGACTAAAGTAAGAAGAAAAGACATGATATGCTAAAGCATAGATTACTTCACACACACACAAGACTGCTTAGACAAGGTACCCTAGCAGATGAAAGAATATAGAAATTATACCTACTACAATGGCTATGAGGAAAAGTTGGACAATAACAAGTGTTTATACAGATGGAATAAAACTGGAAACACAAACTGTTGGTTCTTCCCTATCTTCACCAAATGGAATAGGTACCTTAGGGGATACTCTGGCCATTCTGCAAAATGTTAATACTAGGTCAGCAGACAGAGTTTAGTGGTAAGAAACTAACACAAGCCTTCAAGCAGAAGCACTCAAATATCAATCTACAAGTGAATGGATAAAGCACAGCAGAGTCACACAATGGATTACTCAACCATATAAAATGAAGTATTCATATATGCTACAATGCAGGGAATCCTGAAAAACACTATGTTAATCTAAGCAGTCAGATATAAAAGCCCAATTATGGAATCCTAGAACATCCTGAATAGGCAAATCTGTACAGACATGAAGTACAGTAGCCAAAGGCTGCAATGACAGCTAACAAATGGGCGCAGCTTTCTTCTTAAGGGGCAATAAAAGTGTTCTAGAATGAGTACTAAAGGTAACACAACTCTCTGACCATACTAATATGAAATTTAAAAAAGATGAGTTTATGGTAGATGAATTACATATCAATAATCTTTTAAATAATGTTGCCTTCTTTATTGCAAAAAAAGGGAACAAAAGAACACAAAAGGACAAGTCACAGAGAAGCAAAGCAAATGACCGATAAATATACAAATTTCAAACAATTTTAACAAGCCAAAACAGGCTCTAAAAAAACAAGACTGAATTTTCTGAACTTAAAAAAAAAGAAAGAAAGAAAAGAAGAAGGGAACAGTTTTTTTTTTATTTATTTGGGACTAAGTAAACAACAAATAACAAAAGTAGCAAGTAATAATAAATAAGGTAAGGGGTGTAGAGATTATATAACTGCAGCACATAGACAGGGGACTCAGGGAGACCTCGGAGAGTAACTAGTAGGGCTGTGGGAAAGGTAGCAATTATTGATGCACTAAATGATCAGGGCTGGTGTCCCAGAAGCTAAAGTAGCAGAAGACAGAGATTTCCTTTCACAGACTGAGTATCTTAGGCAAAAATGGTGAGTGGAGCCAAGTGAGATGATACATGCCTGCAGTCCTAGCATAACGGAGGCAGGGTTCACAAATTCCGGGCCAGATGTTCTTGAAAAAAAAAAAAAGGGGGGAGGAGCGAAGAAAGAAAAAGAAAAGAAAAGGTAAAGGAGAGATTTCTCTGGCTAGAAGGCCTTGGAGAGAAAGCTAAAAAAGAAAAAGGACAAAAAGTCACAACAGACTGTATTAGGACAGCAACACGTGCCAAAGAGTGAGATCTGAGGTTCTCCAAAGCCCCACCCAAGTCAAAATTCCAGGCCAGTGAGGCAGTAAGATGCAGAGAAAAAGGGCTACACAGGTCACAGGAAAGCAGAGATGCACAGCAGGGTATGGACCAAGATGTCTGGCAAGATGCTATCCACCTAGAATATAAGAGATTATTAACACCCTGACAGCATTCCTAGGACAGTAAAGATAAACAGGCCAATGCAAGGACATCTAAGGACAAGCTCTGCAGCCCATGGTCCAAAAAATATCCTCCTACCATCGTCTGGGAGAGGAAAGATTTAAACGACAGTGGGATATGGACTGAACACTCACACATGGAACTATATAATCTTGAAATTATATGAACTGGCATACCTTAGTGGTAGAGCACCTGCCCAACATAAGCAAGGTCCTAGGTTCAATCCCCATCATCAAACAAAGTTATTCTGGTTAAGACAGTGATGTACACCTATAAACCCAGTATTTGTGAGGTGGTGGCAGGATCAGAAGTACAAGGTCATCCTTAACTACATAGCAATTCCAGGTCAACCTGAGCTACATGACATTCTACTTCAAAAACAAAACAAAACACTACAGGAAACATGTTTTCTATATGAATTACACAGCAGTGAAATAAACACACTCTTCAGGCCTTGGAAGACTGAGCACTGGTATATATTGTTATATGAGCAGAATATCTGTAGGATGCTGGACCAACACCCGATTTCACATCATTCCAGGCAAAGGTCTAGGCCTGCTTAACTAAACTGAAGAAAGGATAACCTCAAAGTCAGATGATCCTGTCTAGAACTAACCCATAGCTTTATACTCTAGGTTATCCCTGGATACACTCACCAGATTACACATCAGCTTTGCTATATGCCCTAGAGAACCAATGATGCAAGCCAGAGCCGCAGCAGGACAAAGTGAGCTTCCAACAGGAGGCTGGGAGAAGACAACAGTAAAATCTATAAGAACATCATAGAGAAGCTGGATGAAAACAGGATCAATTTGTGACCTGGGAAACCACCAAGCAGTCCTAACCTTGCTCACCATTGTAGCCTGCTGCTCCCCCTAGGAAGCCTAACCTTGACTGCCTCTCAACATACCTGTCTATAGGTAAGTGTCTCCGAAAGAGATAGCGGAGAACTGCAATCTTTGAAATGCATTATCTGTAAGTAAATTAATATCCAGGTATGATGTATGCATCTGTATAGCCACTTAATAGCCTTCTAGAGACCAGCTAAAGAAACTAGACAAGTTAAAACACGTGAACACAGAGAAGAAGAAGTTGTATTTACAGATGATGTGACAGTATCTGGAAAGCCTAAGAGAAAACAATGTAAGTTATCTTGGTAAGATAGCTTAGTAAGAATTTGGCAAAGTATCAGGAACATGAGAAGAAATCAACAGAATTTATCTGAAAATAATAATCAGTTTGAAAGGTATCTGAAAAAAAGAACAAAGATAAAATATGACTAAATTTAATAAGAAACATACAGAAGTTGTATTAAGAAAACAGGCAGTTTCTCAAAGACACAAAAATAAACAAGAAAATACAGACATTGCTTTGTTCTACATTAATGTTAAAATGTCTCAATACCATCAAGATGTCAACTGCTGCTAAGTAAACCCATAACTGTAATATAGTTCCAGTAAGAACAGGAACAGAGTTAGGCAAATTAATGCTAAAATTCACAATGAAACACACACACACACACACACACACACCCCAGAAGAGCAAAAGAAACACTGAAGAGAAGCTGTGCAATTGTGTGTGGGGAAGGTGGGGGGAAGTACCCAGTCAACAATGCATCAGATCTCAATGAGATATAAACTTCTATGACTAGAGTGTTGGTACTGCCACAGCACTGGTCAGAAAAGCCAACAGAGTAAAACACGCCCAACTCCTAACAGCATGTGTCAAAGAGAAAAATACTGGTTTTCATCCGTGGCAATGGATAACTACATCAATATTTGAAGGTGGTAAATTAGATTCATCTATCATACCATATACAAAAATATGTTCTACATGGAACTATACAGGAAATAAAGCTGTATAGTAAGAAAGTATGAATTTCTCTACAATCTAAGTGCATAGAAAAGCTTTCTATGGTTAGAGCTCCAGATGAAATAGGTTTAAAATGAATGTACTTAATTAAGCAAAAGAAAACTTTTCATGGTAAAAACAACACCAAAGGATGGCTAAATATTTTAATATATGCCAAAATTAAAAGCTAATGTTCTTTAAAAATTTTTGAAAAGATGAAGGAAAAAAATTGTACAGAAAGCCAGGCTAATAACAATAATAAAATGGTTCTTATGCATATTTAAAAAGTATTCAATTCACTTATAAAAGAGAAATACAAAGAAAACCCCAGCCAAGCATAGTGGCACACGCCTGGAGCTCAGTTCTCAGGAGAACACAAGACTTGAAATAAGCTGCTAAGAGCATTCTCCACAGTGTAGTAAGTACTGGAATAGAGGCCACGGAGGCAGAGTCTCCCCTCATCCCACAACCTAAGGGTGAGTCTCACTACTTAATCCAACTTACAATGGTCCTGCTAAAGCTAGGAATTACAGGGGTGCCCACCACGCCCAGGGCTACTCCTACTTAGCTCAGTCTTAAAGATTTTTTTTTCTTTCTTTCTTTTAAGATAGGAGTCTGGGGGATGGAGCTTGGGGGAAAGCTCAGCTAGGTCCAGACACAATTCTTGGAAAAAGTGTAACCTAACCAGAGTTTGAAGGACTAGCAGTTTACTAGACTTGGGAAAAGAGTGGAAGAAGTCCAGGAAGGGAGAATAGGATGATCTGAGTAAACAGCAGGATTCTCAGGTCGGAGCACAGCTGAAACTGTGCTCATGGAAATGAATGAGACCAGTGAGTGAGGTAGCTAAGTGGCCCTTCTGGAAGGTTCTATGCACCAGATAAGGCTAATGTTCAAAAGGAGCTGCAGAAGGATTTCAACCAGTGGGGAATGGTGGCTGTTTTGAATATGAGAAGATTACCAGGAGGCCAACCGTGGGCTAGCATGGGGTGTCAGTAATCAGAATAAACCCAGACAGGGTGCTGTATAGAAAGCACCGCGAGTCACTGAGCAGCCTCCACTGTCAATGGGTACTTCCACAGCTATCTGACTGGGTTAAAAATGATACAGAGATCTTGTGGCTTAGATGACCACCATCATAACCTTTGTGGAAATGGGATTTTGTCCACCTTCACATGGCATCTGACGTCAAACTCATAATCTTTGGTTTGACTGTCAATAATTATACTATGGAATATGGACATTTAGTTTCAAAACCAAATCAAACAACAGAATTGGAAGTCAGAGTTAAGGAAATTATGTATGTCAACTATTTTGTCTCTGAATCTAATATAGGTTACTGTGCAGGGCTTTCAGGAAAATAGCACAATATTTTATTTCTACATGACTTCTTGGTTCTGTTTCCCTTCAGCTTAGAGTTTTGGTTTCTTTGTTTTGCATTCAAGAATATTTATTTTAACCTGGTGGTGGTGGGCCACACCTTTAGTCCCAGCACTAGAAAGGCAGAGGCAGGCGATTTCTGAGTTTGTGGTCAGCCTGGTGGTATACAGAGTGAGTTCCAGGACACCAGGGCTACATAGAGAAATCCTGTCTCAATAACCTCCCACCCCCAACAAAAAAAAAAAAAAAAGAGGAAGAAGAAGAAAAAATATTTAATGGTTTATGTAGTTTCCTCTTGAGTTTGAGGAAATAAACCTTCACTTTCATGCATGATTAAATCAATGATGAAAATGCCCTTTAAAAATGTACTCACTCAGCTTTAAAAGCGAGCAAGGAATACTACTCATTGTGGGTTAGAGAAGGCGCTTCGTTCTTGAGAGGGATAGCCTCTCCCTTCCCTTCTTTTAAACAAAGGGATGGACATTCCTCCAGACAAAGCCCGTTAACAGATATTTTTTTAAGTACACACTTCCAGGGGAAGAGGCATTCAGACCCAAAAAGAGTTCTACAACTCATTCATTTTTTAAAAACATTTTCCTACTGTCCTATATTGATCCCACCTACACTAGTGGAAAAGGGAACAAGGAAACAAACATGCTGTTAAACAGGCTATGGCAGTCATCTCAAACAGGTGCTGCAGAAGTAAAAAGCCATCAAAGATCCCGTGCTAAGTTCCTAGTATTCTACCAGGACACCAGCAAGAACAATGTCTGACCACATTTCATCTTGGCACACAGCAGACTGTATGTAGAGTACAGTCACATTGTGTTTACAAGTACCCTGGAGATACAGATGCCAGGAGCTCTCACTTGAAGCCCTTGGCCAGGGTCACTGGTGACTCTGGGACATACTTCATGGCTAGGAATGTTAAGAATAGCATCGGTTTTCTGGAAGCTCAGCTCAGTCTGAATCACCTTTCCCTTGACTTTTAGGATTAGCTGCAATTTTCAGTGCTCTTGGAAATTGTTACTGTACTTTTAAATCCTGGCTCTACCGCATGCTAGCTTGTGAGTTGGGCCTCTGGCCAAATAACTTCACTTAGTGTTGAGGAAGCCCACCCATCTTGCAGAGGTAAGAAATAATACAAGCAGTAGTGGTTTCATTACAATCCTCTTAGTACAGTGCTTGATGGGCAATCAAAATACTACAGCTATTACTACCAAAATGGATGCCGAATTAGAGATGGGAAATCTAACTTCTACATAGTAATGTTACAAAACTAAAGGCTTTTCTCCTCTCAATCTAAGAACTATAATATTTTATGAAACAATGGGAATGTCTCCTACCCCTTCAAGATGTTAACTATGTTCCCTAAGTTAACATCCACAGCTTCTTGTTCCAGTATTTGCAAACTGATTGTCCTTGTAACTCATTTATGAAACAACACAAGAACCTATTAATGTGGTGGACCCACATATAAGAAGTGATATTGTTATACTTATTTGTGCTCTGTAGAAACGGTGCTTAGAAAGCCAGAGCAAGACCACCATATACTAGAGGAGGAAGACATCAGTAGCTTGACACCCCTACACTGAGAATAATGCAACCACCCATAGGCCAAAATATTCCCTTAAAAATGGTAAGCACATTCTTTCCTATAATTAGCCTCCCCAAACCCTAGGAGGAAAGTACTGTAATGAAATACTACTTCAAAATAAATGTTACACACAACTACACACTCAGCAGAGAGAGAAGCATGTGGATCTCAGAACAGAAACATCAAAGTGCCAAGGTCACATCGGGATGTGGGAAGACTATGTATCCATGGCAAAAAAAAAAAAAAAAAAAGCCACTCTGAGCACTCCTGCTCTTCACCTTGTTTCCAAGCAGCATCTACCCTTAACGTCCTCTTTTGATTGAGACTCCAAGCAGAAATCTCTTCCTTATAACTCTGGATATACTTTAAAAGTAATCACGTAACAATGAAATATAAATTATTATATCGTCTAGTCAAAATCTCTAAATATTTTAACCCTTCCCAGGACAGAGTTGTGAAAAGCAAATTCTTCCTGAGTTGCGCTTTGATCTTCTGGAGAACATGAAGACAAAGCAAAACTTTTTATGCTCCAACAATCTCAAAGGAACAAAATTGTTTGGGGCCTTGCTAGAGATTGAATCTAGTACCCTTTGCTTGATAGGGCACTACAGTCATTGAGCTACACTCCCAGCCAAAATTAATTGCTCTGGAAAGTGACTATGAGATCAACTACACATCCATTCATTCAGTGAAGAATTCCAAGCAATTTACATGGAAACAGAGCGGAAAATGAAATGGCTCCTATTCTAAAAAAAAAAAAAAAAAAAGCTATAGAAACATATTAAGGGTCACAAGAGTAATTTACAAGAATATTGTATCAATAGATACAAACAGCATAAATCAGTAAGATACTCTTTAGACATTTTAACAAGCATAAGCCAAAAGAAATGCCTTCACGATGTTAGTAATAAATTTGTTACCCAATTTGGGGGACATGATTAAAGCTGTAATTTATTTACAGGAAAAGAATGTACAGAAATAAAGGCTCTCCCTGCACACATACCCAAACTGCAAATTGGGTGCTTTCCAGCTTGACAGGTAGGGCGTGGCACTAGAGTTCTCACAGTAGCTCAAAGACACTTGGATGAACTCTCACAAGTCTGGACATTCTGGTTTCCAAGCAAAGGCTAGTTAATTCCTTAATTTCCCCCGAAGTCCCCCAGCAACACAGCCACCTGAGCGCCACCACGCCCGCCCACTCAAACACGCATATACCCAACTAACGCACACACATCTTATCTTTCTACTCCCGGACATCTTTCAGGAACCGAGCGCGGAAGATACCTCCATCACACAATACCCTTCCCTTCCTCTTCTAGAGGCTAAACCTGTACGAGAGGAGCCCGTGAGCATTCAGCGGAGAGTCTAAAGACTTCGGTCTAAAAAAGCCATTCCTTTAACTGGCACCGAAGACTAGCGGAGCAGCTCGGAAAGCAGCTGCTCTGTGCCGGCAAGGAGTGGATTGAAAGCGAGGGAGGACAGGGGCGGAGTACGGCGCAGGGACTGCGGCTGCAGCGGCCCCAGGTCGCGGGCACCGCCCGGGCGCGGCCCTGGGAGCCACCGGCGCGAAGCAGGTGACCTTCTGGAGAGGCCGCCCGCTGTCGGGGCGCAGTCGGGTTTCAGCCCCGGCGGCTGGCGGGACGTGCAATCTCGGCGGCCGCGGGCCTGGCCCGTCGGACACACCCCCGCCGCGGCCCGGCCTCCCCGGCCGGCGGGTGCTCACCTGCACCGCGAGCCGCTCGCCCCGCGGGCTCTTGGGCCTCGGCTGCGCCGATCGGACCGCGCTCGGCGCTGCGCTCGGAGTTCCGCGCGGGGCGCGGCAGGAGGAGTCGGGAGAGCGGCGGCGGCGGCGGCCTGGGCGGCGGCGGCGGAGGAGGAGGACTCCGGCGCTCCGCTCTGGGGAGACCCACCCTCCTCCCGGCCGCTCTGCAGCAGCCGCCGCAGATCACTTCCGGGGCGCGGGGGAGCTGGGCGGAGCGCCAGCCCGCACTTCCTGTCCGTGGGGCCGACTAGGCCACGGCGGCGGCGAACAAAGGCTGTCCCTTCGCGGGCGAGGCGCGGGGTGGTTAGCCTCCCGGAGGCCCTACGGGAGCCGACCCTCTGCGTCCGCGAGGCGCAGTCACCCACCAGGGCCCGGCCGGGGTATCCGAGCCGCGGCGTCTTCGTCTCCCCAGTACACGGAGTGTCTCCTGGGGGAAATTAGGGGAGGGGGAGGCCGCCATTTTGCTCCTGGGGGCTGCTAGCTTCTCTGGCAGGCGTCTTCCTGACTGTAGCCTGCCGGGTGGCTTGTCGCAGATCAAGTCTTGGGAGGTGGTTTGGTCTCCTGTCCTCGTTGGAGGGTCCTGGTGGTTAACCTGGATTGGAGAAGTGGCTTCTGCGGATGGGCTTCGGGTTCCTTTTGGAGAAGTCTCCTTTCGACACTAGATGTGGCACTGACATAAGGCGGTGGCTCCGTGATACACTGATTTAATGTCTTAAATTGGTACTTTAACTGAACCGGTTGTTTTCTTTAAATCTTCCCACAAGTTCGAAATAGTTTGCCTAGCGTCGGTTATCTGCCGTACATTCTTCCTGGACTTTAAAATACTCGTTTCCCTTGAACCCCACATTGAGAACCAACGGCTTGGTTGGCAAAACCACTTACAGGCATGAATGCCCACTCAGTCAAGTGGGCAGTCAAGAAAACAAACAACTGCGTCTAGACGTGTGTATGAAGGGAAGACTTGATGACATTACTAGGTTAGAGCTTTAAACTTAGCACCTTTTTCCGGTACAAAACGAAGATAGTAAATCCCGATCCAAACAAAGGGAATCCCCACAGAATAAGTACCAGTCGTTTGTGGAGAAGAATTAAGTAGCACTTTATATCTTAACGTTAAACCTGGGCTGCTGAGAGAGATGAGGCTGCAGAAGGAGATAGGAGTCAAGTCATGAGCTGTCTTTTGTGCTGTGTCTTGTAAATTCCGGGAGTTAAATGGCTAGACAGATTAAACTTTAAGCTGTTTGTAAATGGAGGACAGATTAATGGGAATGGGGTCTTGAGCAGAAGAGTAAGCAGAGAGTAGATGGTGAACCATTGCAGAAGTAGAGAAAGAAGGCTCTTCATGGCAGTGCCCATGCAAAAGAAATGATTTCCTAAATGAGGAAGCTGTACAAGCTGAGCCGTTTTTGCTGGGCAGCTGGTGGGTAAGAGAATGGAAGTGAATGCTTTGCCTCTGGAGAGATGCAGGATAAAGGTGTATTTTCTGTGTGTGTATGTGTGTGGTTTTTGATGTCTTTATACTGTCATATCCCAGGCTGGCCTCCAATTGGTCATGTAACTGAGGAGAGGGACCTTGAACTTCAGACCCTCCTAACTCTAACTCCCAAGTGCTGGCAATACATACCTGCACCATCAGTTTGAAATGAGTGGTTTTATCTAATGGCAGTTGCTGTGTTGTGGATTCAACGGGGCTGGAAGAGCTGAGGTTAGAAATACGACAGATTTACATTACCACATTCAAGCAGATACAGTCTCACTTCATTGAGCACAATTTCAAAACTTTTTCTCCTGTCTGCCTTTACTTGAAAAAAATATTAAATACCATATTAATACATCTCACTATAGATATTCTAATATTTTCCTAATACCCAATAATCTAATGACTATAAAGGTCAGGCATACCAGAAACAGAAGTCAATGTTAACTCCTATATAGTCTCACAAAATCAGGTGAAATATTACCTATGTTGGTATTTGTAAAATAATAGTTGATTCGAACTTACACTAGTCACAGATCAAGGGTTGAGGACAGAGGACTTCAAAAAAGCTTCTGAATGGAAAACTAGATCGAGCTATAGAAACACCATCAAAGACTACCTCAGGTTGATCAGACTGTCTCAGCCAGTGCTTAGCTGTTCACAGCTCTGTTAACCTAGCGTGATGACAGAAATTAAACAGTTCATTTTGAACAGGAGCTTCAGAAAGCTGTAAGAAACAAACCCCTTTATATAATAGCTGCAGTAGCCAGCCAAAACGAAATTATTAGTTTTTATTCTATTATAAGCCAGTAGAATAGTGTTTTTGATATAGTGATAAACCCATTTACCTTAGTTCTTAGATTACTTAAGTGCACTTTCTCAATTTTCTTAGAATAGAGTACATTTAGGTGTTTTAAACTACTTATAGCTGCATGTAGTGGCTCAAGCCTGTGATCCCAGCATTTAGGAACCTGAGACAGAAAGATTATGGTAAATTTGAGATCAGCTTAGGCTACATAGCCCTGTCTCAAACAAACAAACAAACAAACAAACAAAAAACCTGTATGAACTAAGAATGAGATCAATTAACTGGAGTCTTTTTTGCCATTGCTCTTCCCCTGCCACCCTCAGTGTTAGAATCTTGAGCCCAGTGTCCTTCAACCCAGACTAAGCTCGTAACCTTCTGCATAGCCAAAGATGACCTTGAAGCACTGATTTTCCTGCCTCCACTTCCCAAGTGCTGGGGTCACAGTCACTTGTCACTCCACCTGCCTTGAGCACTTTCTGTTGTTCAGCCTATCACCCTAGCAAAGTTTTGTAACCTCTCTGTGCTTTAGTCTCTCTGCCTCAAAAGAAAGGCAATATCTTTTCAATTAGTCTGCCTCTTGGAGACACTGGAACAAAAATAACAGTATTATAAACTCTAGTCAAGAATTTAAATGAGCAGAGCAATGGTGGCGCCATTAATCCCAGTAGAGGCAGGTGGATTTCTTAGTTCAAGGCTAGCCTTGTCTAAGAGAGTTCAGATGGCCAAGGCTCCATGGAGAAATCCTGTCTTGAAAAATAAATCAAAAAACCCCCAACAACAAAAAGAATTAAATGAAAGGGCATCATAAGTATGTATTACTAATTGAATTAATATTGACTAGAACTGAGGAGTATCACATCAGTAATGTCAAGTAGAACGCAAAAGCATTCATTACTAAATTTGCTCTGTGGGCCAATCAAAGAATATAAAAGATCTTTTTGAACAGGCTTACCTTTTCTCTTGAATTACGAATTTTGTTACTTGTGAGTCAAATCTTATACATTAGCATTTTAGTATAATAAAAACTGGAAAGTTTTAGTAGACAGTTGCTTTGTTCATGCCTATTTGTAGGTTATAAATGCTTTAGAGAATATAAAGTAAGTGTGATTTTTGTGAGGCATGGGAATTAATGACTAGCTAATGTAGTCACCTGAGATTCTGTGTTTAAAATATTACTCATTTTCCATGGAATAATAGGAATGTACGTTGACCTGCATGCTTACCTGAAACTTAATGTGAGCATTCTTGTGAACCTGACATTGGTATCACTGATTAGTCAAATGTATAGTGACAAGTGCAGTGCTGTGACATTTGCCCCACTTGGTAGGTTTTAGATTTATAGCATCAGAGTTTCCTCAGGGAAAGATGCATGTATTATAAACATTTCAACATATTTTTGGCTAAATAATGCATATCTACGTACATGTTTATTATATACCAAATTATAAAAGTAGATGAGGAGGATACACTAACTATTCACCTTGAAACAACACTTAAAAAAACAAAAAAAAACAAGCCTAAGATGTATTAGGGACTAAATAGAAAAGTGGTTAAAATGGTTGGTTAATAGTTTGTCATCAATAGTGAAAAATATCAGAGTTCATGTTTAAGAAGTGTTATAGTTATGAATATTTTAAGACACAGTAAAAATTAACTTTATGTTTTATTTTGTCCGACAACACCTTATGGGATATTTTTGGTTGTTCTAAGAATTTGGCCCAAAAGCTTTAACAGAATGCCTAAGTGCTCAAATCTTTATAATTTTCAAATAATAGATCAGAATTACCCTGAGTTATGCTTGGTTTTAATGTCAGCTTGCCACAGATTAGAGTCACCTGAGCAGGGAGTGGAAAGACCCGCCCAGGTTGTGGGTGGCATTTTCTGGTGGCAGTCCAGATAAAAAGTATGGCAGAAAAAAAAATCATCTTGCATTTTGCTAGCTTGGCCTTCCCTCTTGCTGAGTTAATTTGCCCTGTTGCAGCTGCTGCTGATTCCTTCTCAGATACCAGAATAAGCATTTCCAAACTTTCATCATTGACTAAGGGCCAGGGTTTCTCCAGTTACCTTCTAGGCTACCGATGCCTAGAAAATCCAACTAATGCCTCTGAGAATCTGAATTGCAGTGTTCCTTCTAATACTTCCTACCACACTCAGCTAGATATGACAGTTATGTAAGAAGATTTTAGTCTTTTGAATATTTCTATCTTATTACTGAATGCTTGCAGAGTCTCTAAAATTCCGCAAAACTTTTATTTTTAAATGTAGACTATAATTGTTTGTTTGTGGCTGTATCTTCCAGCCTGAAGATAAGCACGTTGTTTTATTTATCTTTGTATTCTTTGTGGTATTCACAGTATACTCCATAAGTACTCAGAAATATCTTTAGTAACAAATAAAACACATATTGTATTTAGTTGAATGGGAAAGAAAACCCTACTTTTGCTTTAAAATCTTTGAGAGGGACATCTGTGTGCAGATTTCCTGTATATTGGGGTAAAGATTTTTCTGTTGCTGTGATAAAATACCATGATCAAACATGGTGAAGTGTCTTGGTTACTGTTCTGTGGCTGTGAAGTGACACCTTGATCAAGGCAACTCTTATAAAAGAAAGCGTTTTATTTGGGACTTGTTTATAGTTTCTGAGGGTAAGTCCATCATCCTAATGCTACAGGTCGGCAGGCATGATGCTGCAGAAATAGCCAAGAGCTTTACATCCTGATCTGTGGGCAGCAGGCAGAGAAAGGCAAGGAGACCAGGCCTAGAGTGAGCTTTTTGAAACCTTCCTCCAATGATCTCATCCAACAAGGACACACATCCTAATTCTTCCAAACAGGTCATCAGCTGGGGACTGAGCATGCAAATATGTAAGCCTATGGGGAACATTCTCATTCATTCTACCATAAAAGGAAGGGTGTTATTTCATCTTAGACTTTCCACAGTCTGTTGTGAAGGAACTCAAGGCAAGAACTGAAGCAGAGGCCTTGGGGCAATGATGTTTCTTGGCTTGATTCCTGTGGATCGCTCAGCCTTGTTTTTTTTATACAATTCCAGATGACCTGCCTAGGGGTGCACCAACCACAGTGGGTTGTGCACACTCACATCAGTCACTACTCAAGAAAATGCCCCTCAGGCTTGCCTGCACACCAATTTGGTGAGGTCATTTTCTCAATTGAGGATCCCTTTCCCTGTATGACAAGCTTCTGTCAAGTTTCCAAAATAATTATAATAATAATAATAACAAGAAGAACAGGTAGTTTGTTGTTTTATACTTTATAGTAGGACTATTGCCTCAGTTTCCAGATTAACTTTTGTTGGTATCATGCCATGGACATAGGTAAGCTTAAGTAGGGGCTAAGGATGGATATCACTTGTATGATGCCATAATTTGAATATATCTATCTAGTATAGGTATTATAGATGGCCTCACTGATGTGGCCACACTAGTGAGAACAGAAAGAGTTCTGACAGCTTGAGACCTTATAACATATTCCTCCATGCCTACCCTGAATTATAAAAGTAGATGAAGAGGAGTTACTTTCTATACAGTTGAGAGGAAAGACTTGTTCAATGATTACCAATGAAACTGCACATCAGAGTTACAGAAATTCAGACTCCTTGATTCCCACCCTAAACATAGTTAAAACATGTTGCCTAAACTAGAAGGCATTTAGTCCCTAGGTTCGGAGGAATGGCTGGGAAGCTCTGGTTCCAATTAAGACAAAGATTGTACAGAGCACTAAATAGAGCCAATAACTGCCCTAAGGCACATGAGTCTCAGAAATATTACTCTCAACAAGCGTGGCTGCCTTCTTGGTGTCTGCATGATATTATAGAATGGCGAGGTGAGACAAAAACATTTTTTTGTGATTGTTTTAGCAAATTCTGTTGCATAATTTTAATATTTAATGCAGTAACATCTGTAGAATCCTTAGAACTATAGCTGGTGTGTAGTAAGGATAAAAAAGACAAGTTTTTATTATCTCGTTCTAATTGCTTTGCTCTGGGTTAAATGAGATAAAATTCCATCAGATGTTAACATTTTCTGTGTCAAAAAATAGTATAAATAAAGGTGGTAACATTCCTTCATTTGTTACAGGGAAGCTTTGATTTACATAAATGAAGTTGTCTTTGTATTGTTTATTTTAATATGCTCTGATTCAAATTTTTTGAGATGATTATGTGTGTATGTGCACAGGTTCTCATACAGCCCAGAATGGCCTTGAACTCACTGTGTAGCCAAGGATGGCCCTGAATTCCTGATCTTCTTGTTTCGAACTCCCCAGGGCTGGTATTATAGGCATTCCCTGCCATACCTAGTGTCCCTTCAAATTTATTATGAGAAATTTTAATAATATAAAATAAAATTTTAGATCTATAGTTGTGTAGTATTTTGTCCTCTATAGTTTAGGTACATAAGGTATTTATTTACATTATCCTTTTGCATTGTATTACCTAGAAACTATTATCTGCCTGAAATGATCTTCCATTTCCCTTAAATAGATACACTTGATTCTATTTAATTCTCAGCAAATTTCTTCATTATTTTAATACTGAACAGGTTTTATGCTTGTTAGTTATAAATAATATTATTCATTTTACCACTAGAAATGAAGAATGAAATTAATGTTTAAAGTGCTCTTTGATGCATTTTGACAAAGTATGAAAATGACCTTTGATCAGCATCTGTGAGTATCAAAATTGAGATCCACTTTAGCTTTTGTTCAATTTTATGTTATTTTGCAGGGGAATTATTACATCTTTGCATCAGTTTCTAGTTGTTCCTGTGTCCACAGAGGGAGATGGATATATGTGTCAATATAATACCTTCATATCTTCATGCAGAGTTCTAATTTAACTTAAATGAACCTTGTTAAAATAAGCTATTTTATAAACAGATTGGTTTTTCACAGAGAAGTGCAGAAATAAAGACAGAGCAGAAGAGAAAGTATTTATAAAATCTGGATGGATCTAGCAGACAGTGAATTAAACCGGATCAGAGAAGCCAGAGAAGCCAAAGAAGCAAATGCTGTTAGAGAGGAAGCCACTGTTTAAGCTCAATCAAGGAATGGGGATAAGGTCCCAGCTTACTGAACACTCAATGTATTTCAGACCTGTACTAGAAAAGAAGGAAGGTCCCCAAATGTCCCTACTATGTAGGTGGTGTGAGTCTTGGGAGTCGAAGAATATAATATTAATAAATAGGACACCTGAATAAATTTTGTTGCTTTCTTCTTTGTAACGTATTGCATAGTTTGTTGTAAGAATTCACTGAAAAATTAAGGATGCATGTTATTGAATATACTGAAGCTAACATATTGACCTTATTCATTCTGTAGGCCCTTCTTTCTTTTTTATAGTAAGAGGCCATTTTTCAATCTGTGTTTTGAATTCCAGCTATCTATACTCTCATTTCTTTGACGTGCCTTCATCATGCTTATTCTTCTAGCTTCTCATTCAAATCACCTTTTCCACTAAAGAATAACTTTGAAAATTGTCTGTGCTTGCTGTCTCCTCTTTCTCATCTCTCAGTTGTTCTTCAGTCCTTTATAGTCAGGCTTTCACCTTCAAAACTGCCATGGAACTATTACTTGATACCTCTCAGTTCTTAGGCTTCAGTGACGTTGGAAGCTGCTGGTCATTTCTTTCCTTTTTGAAGCAATCTCTTCAGGCTTCTCTGATACTAGACCTCACTCTTTGTTTCCCTTACCCTTAGATGTTTCAGTCTTTGTAGTTCTAAGGAATTCTAAGGCTGCTATGTGTAGCTAGGCCATATACTTTTTTTGGGTGAACCCATCTATGCTATGGCTTTATCTTTTTATGTCTTAAGTCCTTATTTTTTATAATTTCGTACATTTAAATTGTAATAAAATATGCGTTCCTTCTGCTACCTCCAAATGCTTTCATATTCCTCTAGCATTTTCTGTCCCTTCCATGTCAGTAAGTTCAATTAGTGCTGTATTTGTGTACATGGGTGTTAGGTTGTCTACTGGAACATAGAAATCTTATCAGTTGGCCATATTCCCAAAAAAGAAAATTTCTCTTTGTTGTAAAAACTATTGGCTATCAATAGCTCCTCACTACTAGGTGGAGCTTGAGATGATCTACTTCATCCAAACCGGAATTTTGGCTGGTTTGATCTAATTATGGTCTTTTGAAAAATAATACAGCCTCTGTGAGTTCATACATGTGATAGCCATGTTATGCCCAGAAGACAGCACTTCACAGAATTCCTCCCCATCTAGCTCGTGCATTCTTTCCACCTCCTCTTCTGAGATGTTTTGTAAGTGCTGTGTGTGTGTGTGTGTGTGTGTGTGTGTGTGTGTGTGTGTGTGATAAATGTCCCATCTAGGGCCAATCATTTAGGCTCATTCTCACTACTTCCACTGAATAGACATCTTCTCATTGACTAGTGTCCACTGTAAAAAGTTTTTTTGACCAAAGTTGACAGAAGCTCTGGTTTATGTGTTAGATTTTGTTTGGCTTTGTTTTGTTTTTTGGTGTTTTGAGACAGGGTTCCTCTGTGTAGCTTTGGCTTTCCTGGAATCACTCTGTAGACCAGGCCATTGTTGCACCAGGAAATACATCTTTTCTGGAAGATCAGTATTCAGTATTGTAACATGCAGGGTCCAACACTGGACAAGTCCACTGATGTCTTTTTTTTTTTTTTTTAGTCCCAGCAGCCTGAATAGTACCTTCTGACAACAGGAAAGCTAGCTACCAAGGAAGAAGTTTTCCTGGTCAGTTTGAGATTGATTTATCTATGTCTTGCAGCCAAAGTGTGTGGTGTCTCCAGCAATAGGGCATCATGTTGTCCCAGTGGGTAACCAAGGGCAATGGCAACAGCTAGTGTTTTGGAGGTTTCTGGGACCTCCTTGACTACTAACTTATTAGGAGATATCCATTGCCTTGCACTTAATAACCCATGTGTTCTGGTTGTGACATTGACCACCCCTGCGAGTTCCTGTTGAAAACTTTTAAGTTGTATTTTGAAATTATCTTATTAACTAGTGGTATTCTATAAGGCTATTTCATATATCCTTTGTTTTGATTAATGCACCCATTACACTTATCTCCTCTTAATCCTTTAAGCCATAGTATTTTTTTTTTGCTCATCTTTCATTTTACATATATTTATTCTTCCTCCAATTACTTCTTAAAACTGGGTTGTGAGGCTTCCACAGGGCACTGGTAAGCTTGATGCACACATAGACATTTCCCTACCTATTGTCTCTTGTGTGTTTTAAAGGCATTCAACTCAAATGCAACATGTTCAAACTGAATCACCAAACTCGGAATTGTGAAACTTTTCTCTTAATTTTTATTTCTTCAGTGTCCACTTAACCCCCAGACCTTCCCTCTTGCTATATGTCAAAGGCACTAATTTCACTCTTGTTTCTATAATCATTTTTTTAAATTTTTAAAAATTAATTTATTTTTATTAATTACAATTTATTCACTTTGTATCACAGCTGCAGCCCCTCCCTCATCCCTTCCCAGTCCCACCTGTCCTTTCTCTTCTCCTCCCATGCCTCTCCCCAGTCCACTGATAGAGGAGGTCCTCCTCCCCTTCCATCTGACCTTAGCCTATCAGGTCTCATCAGGAGTGGCTGTATTGTCTTCCTCTGTGGCTTGGTAAGGCTGTTTCCCCCTCAGGAGGAGGTGATCAAAGAGCCAGCCACTATGTTCATGTCAGAGACAGCCCTGGTTCCTCTTACTAGGGAACACAGAGACTGAGCTGCCATGGCTACATCTGTTCAGGGGTTCTAGGCTACCTCCATGCATGGTCCTTGATTGGAGTATCACTCTCAGAAAAGACCCCTATGCCCAGATTTTTTGGTTCTGTTGCTTTTCTTGTGGAGCTCTTGTCCCCTTCAGGTCTTTCATCTCCCTCTTCTTTCATAAGATTCCCGGCACTCTGCCCAAAGTTTGGCTATGAGTCTCAGCATCTGCTTTGATACCCTGATGGGTAGTCTCTCAGAGGCTCTCTGTGGTAGGCTCCTGTCCTGTTCCCTGTTTTCTCCCTCCTCTGATCTCCATCCCATTTGCCTTTCTGAATGAGGATTGATCATCTTAACCAGGGTCCTGCTCTTTGCTTAGTTTCTTTAGGGCAGACAACTTCCTGACCAAAACACCAAAAGCACAGGCTCTAAGATCAATATTTAATAAATGGGAACTCATGAAACTGAAAAGCTTCTGTAAAGCAAAGGACACTGTCATCAGAACAAAAGGACAGCCTACAGACTGGGAAAGGATCTTCCCCAACCTTATATCTGACAGAGGGCTAATATCCAGAATATGTAAAGAACTCAAGAAGTTAAAAAGCAACAAATCAAGTAATCCAATTAAAAAATGGGGCACAGAGCTAAACAGAGAATTCTCAATAGAAGAATACTGAGTAGAAGAGAAACACTTTAAAAAATGTTCAATGTCCTTAATCATCAGGGAAATGCAAATCAAAATGACCCTGATAATTCACCTCACACCCATCAGAATGGCTAAGATTAAAATCTCATGTGACAACACATGCTGGAGAGGATGTGGAGAAAGGGGAACCCTCCTCCATTGCTGGTGGGAATGTAAACTTGTACAACCCTTTGGAAATCAATCTGGTGCTTTCTCAGACAATTAAGAATATTGCTACCTCAAGATCCAGCTGTACCACTCCTAGGCATATACCCAAAATATGCTCAAGTATACAGTAAGAACATTTGCTCAATCATGTTTGTAGCAGCTTTATTTGTGATAGCTAGAATCTGGAAACAACCCAGATGTCCCTCAACGGAGGAATGGATATAGAAATTGTGGTACATTTACACAGTGGAATACTACTCCGTAATTAAAAACAAGGAAATCATGAAATTTGCAGGCAAATGGTGGGATCTAGATAAGATCATCCTGAGTGAGGTATCCCAGAAGCAGAAAGACACACATTGTAAAAATACTTATAAATGGATATAAGAAATATAATATAGGATAAAATACTATAATCATTTTCTTAATTCAAGCTGTTATTATTGCTATATAGAATCTAATCTTAGCCATGCGACCACGAAAGTCTGGGGAAAAATATGATCTTACACACCTCTTCTTACATTTTGTGAATACTTCATTAATTTTAGGATAGTTGAAGTCATCTTTCTCACTAAGGTGGTCAGGAAGTGTATCTGTTTTGTGTACTGCTATTGATACCTTGTTGGTCCAGTACTGATTTGTTCTCAGATGAATGGACCATAGGAAAATATTTGAAAGTTAAGTTCTCTCTATATAGTAAGAGAAAACTTTAATCTCATGCTTATATGTGATACATGTATAGTTTGTTGGGTTGTGGTTCATCATGATTAGGAACTCTGCCTTTAGGGGCATCACAATTTCCACAGACAGAGGACCTTTCAAACATTGCTTTAAATTTGCAGTGGCATACTTCCATTCATGTACTATTCCTGTTCAAAGTGGATAAACAAACCACATGGCCATATGGAGAGGGAAACAATGGTTTCTTAATTAATATAGTCACTTCTAGTTGCATATGACATGAATTTGGTTTACTCCTGCTTAAGGAGTGATGAGGAAAACATTCCTTGATTTATAAAAAGGATAATGAGAATTGCTCATAAAATTGAATTAATTGTATCAATGAAAAAAGGAGGAATGCATCTAGACTTCACTGATTGGGAACCAAGACTGCCCAAGTCTTGTCTCTGTAGGTTTGCTTCATCTTCTATCACAGAATGATTGGCTGTCCATAGTGCCACTGGCTCCTACCTTTGCAGGGAAGGCTACATTTTTGCACATTCTTTTTCCAGTTTTCTTAATAAATCTGGACCATAGGAGTTAGGTATGCATTTTTGGACCACCAGTTTGTAAACCAGGTAGTAGAGGCAGAGAACAAATTCAATCTCCCACTCCTCAAGAATGGAGGATTATGATGGCTAATTTATGTGTCAACTTGGCTAGACTGTAACCAGTTCTTTTTTTTTTTTTTAAATTTTATTTTTTTCTTATCAGTTACATTTTATTAACTCTGTATCCCAGCCGTGTCCCGATCCCTCATTCCCTCCTAGTTCCTCCCTCCCTCCCTCATCTCCACCATGCCCCTTGCCAAGTCCACTGATGGGGGGACCTCCTCCCCATTCACCTGATCCTGTTTTATCAGGTATCTTCAGAACTGGCTGCAAAGCTCTCCTCTGTGGCCTAACAGGACTGCTCCTCCCTTGGGGGGTGGGGAGGCCAAAGAGCCAGTCATTGAGTTCCTGTTAGAAATAGTCCTTGTTCCCCTCACTATGGGAAACCAATTGGTTACTGAGCTACCACAGGCTACATCTGAGCAGAGGTTCTAGGTTACATTCATACATGGTCCTTGGTTGCATGTCAGTCTCAGAAAAGACCCTGTGCCCAGATATGTTTGGTCCTTGTGGAGCTCCTATCCTTTCGTCATCAGACTAACTCCCCTTCTTTCTTATGATTCCCTGTACTCTGCCAAAGGTTTGGTCATGAGTCTTTGCTTTGAAAACACTGCTAGTTAGAGTCTTTCAAATGCGCTCAGTAGACTCCTGTCAATGTTCAATGCACATCCCCTCTGTCTTTATTTGCTCAACCATGTTTATAGCAGCTTTATTTGTAATAGCCAGAACCTGGAAACAACCCAGATGTCCATCAACGGAGGAATGGGTACAGAAATTGTGGTATTTTTACACAATGGAATACTACTCAGCAATCAAAAAGGAGGAAATCATGAAATTTGCAGGCAAATGGTGGGATCTAGAAAAGATCATCCTGAGTAAAATATCCCAGAAGGAGAAAGACAAACACGGTATATACTCACTTATATAGACCTATAAGATATGATAAACATAATGAAATCTATACACCTAAAAAAGATAATCAAGAGAGCGGACATGGGGTAAGATTATCAATCCTCGTGTTGTAACCAGTTCTTAACCAAACTCTAATCTAGATGTTTCTGTGAAGGCAATTTACATGTAGCTGCTGTTTACAATTGCCAGTTCAAGTAGACAAGACTATCTTGGCAGCAGGCAACTTTATGTAAATCGTTCTGAAACAATAAAGTATATTTCAGTTTATAAAGATGACCAAAGAGTTATATCCTTTAACTATTCAAAAATATTGGTTATTTTGATTATTTTAATGCTATCTTGGTATTAGATCTGAGATGTAATGAGGTATTTTTTGTTTTGTTTTGTTTTTGCCCCTTAAAGCTAAATAGAAAATCTTGGGCATATCCTTATGTGTATGCATAAATCTAACAGCTAAGATGTAGACTGTAACCCACCATCTGCTGAGCTTCAGCTCAGCAAACTCACCAGGGTGGAGTCAATTTAAACAGCACAGAAGAACCTGCTTCACTTTTCCTTTTGTTCTTCAAAGAGCCTCAGACGAATCACTGTCAAAGAGAAGGAGCTCAGAATTCCATGTTCCCTTTGTATTTGCATGAGACTTCCAGTGATAAAGGGAAATTTAGCTATAAGTGGGTGTTTAATACCCTAGCACTCTTCAGCTTGCCAAAAATTTGTAAAATCGGAGTTAAAAATCTAAATCCAAATGTCTCTGTAGTTTTAAAATGAATACTTAAAAATACAGTCTGTATCTCCTACCCCTTCTACTTCTGACTTGTGATAAAACTTTCTCTTCTGGGGAAGTGGGTGCGGGAATAGAAGAAGTCACAAGAAAAAAATAAAGTAATATATTGATATTATAATGATGTTTTAAAATTGTAGATTTATGAGATGATATAGATAAGAAAAGTTTTCAAAAATTTTACCATGACCTCTAGTTTTCTGTTTTCCATTAAAAAGAGCATGATGGTTATGAATGAATCAATAAAAATGAAAGTGAAACTAGAATTCTAGTCATTTCTTTTCTTCTACCACCACCAAGTAGAGTAACCAAGTCTGGTTCACAAATCCGCTGCTATGGCCTAGTCTGAAAGCTTCACCTGTGCTATGTCCAATCTATTCTAAAAAAAATAAACAATAAAGAATTCTATTCATCTCTAAATCCAATAATAATTATTATAATTATAGTTCTTACCTATAAGAACTCCAGAAATGACTTACTTTGAGAAAAATTATTAGCCTATGCATTAGGTTTCTTCAGAGAAACAGGAACAATTTGCATGGTTGTATAGGTAGGGCAGGGGAGAGTAGAGAGAGAGAGAGAAGAGATTCCTTTGGTAATAACTGAATGTCCTAAGACCTCCAGGCAGCTAACTGAAGTCACAGGATATAAAGTTCGGGTGATATGTCCTAGTGTAAATATGGAATAAGTTAAAGCTTTGGGTTTGGTGTTTTGACAAAGGGTCTCATGTAGGTCCTGGACTGATTTCTCCCACTTCAATTCCCATATTCTGGCATTAACCAGCTTTATGTTTAAGCTGAACCAGTAGTCTTAGTAAGAGCCCATGTTTTAATGGGAGAACAAAGTCAAGAAGAGGGAAAAATTGGGAAGAAGATGGGACAGCAGGAGAATGGTAAGAGGTTAATTGGAGATGAAAACAAAATTTATTATATACATGCATTGAATTATCAAAGAATTGTTAAAATTTAGAGAAAAAGAGAGGGAGGGGGAGACCCCTTAGCTCCAGGTCTGGCAAGAGGCATTTGCTCTTTCTTGAGGGAGGTCATCACTTTTTTATTTTGTTAATTGGAGAAGAACCACACCCCATGATGGAAATCAGTGTACGTCACTGCTGATCCAAATGTTAATCTTCCCCACAGACAATCGCAAACATATTCAGGCAATATCTATGAACATAGCAATCCTGAAACAGTGTTCTCCTTCACACTCAATGTCAGTGGCGGTCACACCGCACACCCAGTAATCCCTTGAGATTCAGGTAAAAACAGTAGGTCTGAAGACTCCCTGGTCTAATTGAATCAAGGAGTTTCAGAATGAAAACATATTTTCCTGTCACGAGATTGGTGTATCGGTAAGTGTGAGGTAAAGATCTGGCCAACAGGGCTGCAGAGATGGTTCAGCAGTTAAGAGCACTGGCTCTTCTTGCAAAGGTCCTGAGTTTGGTCTCAGTAACCACATGGTAGCTCATAACCATCCAAGATGGTGCAGGTGTACATGTAGGCAGAACACTGTATGTATAATAGATAGATAGATAGATAGATAGATACATAGATAGATAGATAGATAGATAGATAGATAGATAGATAGATAGATAGATAGATAGATGAATAAATCTTTAAAAAAATGATCTGGCCAATTAGACAAGTAACATCTGCTGGAACTGTTCTGGGAAGACTTCCTTATCTAAAGAAACACCAGTATGGGGCATCTGGGTATTCTATGGCGGAGTTGCTAGGCACTTTCATAGCCAGTTTGATATCAGCTGAAAATGTTAAGTGAACAAGCGAGAAAACCAAAGTCGTCGTTGTCAACCACCCCTCCATATCTCCTGCCCTTTCCCTATAATCCCTGTGATGTGAGATAATGGCCACTTCCTTGTTTCAGACAAGTTGAGTCACAAGGCTTCCATTATCGACAAAGGTATATCATATAAGTAGATAAATTCTGTCCTTACATATTTCAAAATAACGTTAATCCTTACCTCACAATTGGTAGGAAATCCAGTATTTCTTTTGGTTTGTCCAAAGCCTTTTTCCTGACACTGAACTCTTGAGCCTTAGGCTGATCCAGTCATGGAAGATTTCTTTTGTTCAATTAAAAACCCACTCATATTACACATACAAAGTTTTGTGAAGACAATAGGCATATATGCCAAATAATAGTAAGTCCCCTGCTAGGAGCTCCATAGTCATCACTATTGCACATAGATTGGTATTGTAACTCACAGGGTTAACATCTGGGTAAGACTGTTGGTGATTTTTCTCTTTTAGTAGCCTGCATTTCATAGCACTGTGAAAGCTAGCCAATAGGGAAGAAGCCTCCAGCTCAGTTCCAGATGCATTTGTCTGTCTTAAACCCAAAAAATATGTCAGGTCTTCAGAAATAAAGTCTTAACATCTAGCTCTGTGGGTGACAAAGTAATGACAATGGCCAGCGCTTTTTGCGTGGCCTCAGAATCTTCCTAACAACTCACAGAAGGTATCCCACTAGGCATTGGGATTTTAATTTAATAATGTGGCTCTTGAAGCAGCCACCCATCCACCATGCATGCTATGTCCATTAAAACTCTTGTTGTAATTGTATTTTTAAAATGATTATACACTAGTTGGCTTCCACATAAGTTTTCACACATCCTTTTCTCCATCTCTCTACCTCCATTTCTGCTTAAGCTTTTCTACCCTCCTTTTCCTTCTCTAGTTCCAGTCAAAAATGTTCTAATATTCCCTAAAAGGAAGAAATTTCAAGGCAGCATAGCATTCAGCCTATAGCATGGTTATTTACTGTGCTTAATAATAAGGCTTATAATGAGAGGTTGAGGCAGGAAAAGTGCAAACTGTCCAGTTTGATAATAAAAGAACAAGAAAGTTTGAAGTTACAGGAAGGCAGTGAGGGAAAGGAGCTGTAATTGCATAAGAGAAACCTCAGGCTTTTCATTGAACTAATAAGACTCCTCTGGGGTCAAGAACGAATTCATTAGGGTTCCAGCTTATAAAACTACAAATCTGTTTGAAATGGAAGAAATTGAACAGAGAATGCCACTGGAAATGTTCCCTGCTTTAAAAACCATCCAACAGAAAGAAGTCCCAACCTGTTAGGGAGGTGTTTCGTTGCCAAGGCACCCTGAGGCTCCCACAGCTATGGTGGGAGACCAGACTATATTTGGAACTGGAAGTAGAATTTAACAGTGTCATCTGTGTAGCCCTACAGACATGCAAAATTGAAGCGTTCCAGGGTCATGACTGTAATATGATTCTGGAAAGCTGCTGAGGTCTGGAATACATGCCAGGGCCTGATTTCCTATCACAAGGCCACTGTGTAAGGCTGTGAACATGAAGCCTCAGTTTCAGTTTCAGTTTCAGTTGGAAGTACCAGGATTATGGAATATATTTTGAAGAGAACTGCAGGCATTGAGTGGGGCGGGCTGAAGAGAGACAGCACACATGCTTCAGGCAGCAAAGCAGGAGGCTAGGAACTTCTCACACTTGTTGGTATTTGAGTGATGTCACCACAAAGCACAGACCCAGATATGAAGCTGCGGATACACTTTTTCTTGCTGGGTTTCCTTTTTTCTTTGGCTCAGTCTTTCCTTGTCTCCCATTCCTCTCTTTGGGAATATTTTCTCTATGCCATTGTATATAAAAGTATGTGAGTTTGTTTTGCAGGGACTCACCATTAAGAGCTTGCCTAGAATCTAAGAAGAGACTTTGGACTTCTTTGAGATATGTTAGAGCTATTAACACTTTTAGGGACTTCTGGAGATTAACTAAATGCATTTTGCTCTATGAAATAGTCATAAGCCTTTTGGGGTACAGGGTGAGATATTATCTATTATAGTGATGTGTTTCAATATAAAGTTGACAAAGGGGAGGACTTATCACCGTTAGTCCTCATTGTCAGCTTGACTGGTTTACCACCATACCAAGAGGTGTGTCTTGATGGTGTTTCTGGGATGATTTAATTGTAGAGTAAAGAGGGTTGCTACTATCTCATGGGCTAGGTCCCATACAGAATATATATTTATACATACATAAATACTATATATGTATATATACATATATAGCTATGTATATATGTAATTTTTATATATGCATATACTTACATATGTTATATATGACATACACACACACACACACACACACACACATATAAAGAGAAAGCAAACCGAGCACCAGAATCAACCTTCCTCTGCCTCTTGACTGGAGACACAATGAAGAGATGTCTCACACTTTCACTGCCATGTCTTCCCTGCCATGATAGACTATGTTTTCCTAAACTGTGAGTCAAAATAAATCCTTTCTTCTTTAAGTCACTTTTGTCCAGTATATTTTCACAGCTATGGGAAACCTAATTAACTTACGCACATAGTCAGAGGTTTGGTTTACTAGGAGTAGTTGTAAACATGTTAAAAGTAATTACAGAAAAATCAATAAATGGAACCGTTTGTTACTGTCTCAACCTGTTTACTGCATCTATCTAGCAACAAAGTACTGTTGGCGGGAGGAGCAGCTCTGCCCGCGCCCAGGCAAATGGAGACCTTGGCTTTGAAATGGGCTATGCTCCTGATTCTCTTGTTTGAGGTCCAGGCACTTCACCTGTTCCCATGCTTAACTGCGGAATGTGATGGTGATACATGCTTATAATCCAACCATTTTAGAGAAAGAGGCAGGAGGATCTCAAGTTCAAGGCCAGCCTAGATACATAGCAAGACCTGTCTCAAAACAAAATGAAATTAGACACCAAGAAGAGTTGCACCTGAGAAACAACTTTGTTTCCCTTTACCTTTGTCTTACCATTTACCCTGCTAATATAAAATCATATTACCTAAAGGTTCTCTTCCGAACACATTCAACCCATCAAAAAATTATAGCATCTGCACATAATGCTACTAATTTAATGGAATAATAAAACAACACAAACTGAATGACTGAAACAACAGAAAATTATCATTTTCATAGTTCTAGAAGTTACACAGTGATATCATTGTGTCATTGAGGGCTTATTTTTTTTATTTTACTTTTTACATTTATGTGTGTGTGTTTCTGGGTACACATGTGCTAAGGCATAAAGTGAAGGTCAGACACAAATTTTTGAGAGTCGTTTCTCTCCTCCCACAATATGGATTTGAGGAATTAAACTCAGATCATCAGGCATTGTGGCAAGCATTCATATTCACTGAGTCACTGGATTTTGCCCTTTTGACATGGAACAGATTCTTATCTCTCTTCTAGATTCTGGATTTATGGAAATGTATGCTGTTTCTTGAGTAAATGGTTTATCTCAGTATTAGTCAACAGCCTTCCATGATGGTCATGTCTGTTGTATGACTTTATCTTAATTATATTAACAGTATTACCATTTAATATCACATTATGAAATATCAGAGGCTAAGAATCCAGCATATGAATTTGAGGCGACATAATTCAAAATCAGTTAAAATAATAATTTATAGTAGTGATTCCTATATTTCACCAACAAATGTTTGCTTATGTATCAAACATTGTGCTAGTCATTGGGAATACAGCAATAAATGAAATACAGTTCTTGCCTTTCCATCTGATGGATTTGTGTGTCTTCATTTACATCTTGTAACTCCTAAGAAAGAAAAAAAAATAGGAAGAGCTTAAATTATTATGGATTACATGGCAGAATAGCAATAGTCAATATCTGTTGAACATTATTCAAGCATCATCGTATTAGTGATGCATTTTATTCTTAAAACAGCATTGCAAAGTGGGAACTTTTATAGTTACCCCTTTCTGCAGATGAAGAAACCAAGATTCTGAGAAGCCCAGGAGCAGAGTGAGACTCTAAATGCAGTATGGCCTGCCCCAAGCGAGCTTTTCCATACTACACAGTCACACAATATATACCTACTAGTGGTAGCAAAACTTGAAAAAATGTCTTTCTTTTCTGTCTGATGTGTTCAAAGTAACCAGTCACCTAATTTCTTCTTTCCTTTGTTGCTGTTTTACTTGACAACATTTGCAAATTCATTTACCTCTTCTACCAATATTTAGTCCTAAGAAAAGTTTTATCTTCTCTTTTCCCCCATTTCTTCCTCCACACTGGATTCCCTCCACAGAGCAGGCTGGTTCTGGGTTGGTATATTGGTGATAGGACAGTTGCCAACACAAGGCCTTGGGTTCAATCCCAAGTAAATCCCAAGTAAAAGTGTTGATGGGTCACAGTCTCTGCTGGAAGAGTGACTGGAAGATGGTTGGCTTACTATCTAAGACAGAAACATTTAAGTCTTTAGGGGAAAACAGAGATGCAATGAAGTGCTTTCCAGGAAGGAAAATGATCCAGTTTAGGCCCTAACCATTGGCCCCACCCCGACACTGGATCATCTTTCTTCCTGAAAAGTATTTCACTGCATCTCTTCATACTTCAAAAAGTTGTTTAACTTG
This sequence comes from Psammomys obesus, assembly GCF_907164565.1. Taxonomy (NCBI): domain Eukaryota; kingdom Metazoa; phylum Chordata; class Mammalia; order Rodentia; family Muridae; genus Psammomys; species Psammomys obesus. The sequence continues at coordinate 7,197,916 of NW_026587556.1, forward strand.
AAGCTTTAAACAAAAACATTGCTCAGCTGTTTTTGCTTTAGACTCAAGTGGGTAAAAATATCTCGGAAGCCACTATGGCGAAGGGAAACAGTGTCAGTACTGAAAACATCTCAGTCAGGCCACCTCTTCAAGGAAACATGAGATGTAAGGAGCCTAGGTGAGCTGCTTCTTGGAGTTCCTTCTCCAGAAGTAACCTTGGGGTGAATTAAACAAGTTCCCAGATGTACATTTTTGTCTTTCTTTCTAATCAGTGACAGGGTTCTAAGAGGAAAAGTATTATGTCCGATTAGTCAGTACACCACAAATAAGTACAGAAAGAGTATTTCGACTAAATATTTTCTTTTATCTGTCTAAGAATCCTTTTCACTGTGAACAAGATACATATCAAAAGTAGTTACATTAATGGAGACCAGAATTACATTTCCATTCTGTTAAATGATGGAGAATGACTTACACCTTAGTGGTGGAAATATATGTATTTTTCTTTTATTGAAAATAGATTATTTTCATAAAATATATTTTTATTACTGTCCCCCCATTCCTCCCAGTTTCTCCCCACTTTTCCTTCCATGTGAATCCACTCCCTTTCTGTCTTTCATTAGAAAACAAATAGGTATCTAAGGAATAATTAAAAATAAAATAAGATAAAACAAAAACAAACACATTGGAATAGGACAACAACAACAACAAACAATAAGCCAAAGAGAAAGCACAAGAAACATATAGACACAGAGACACATACATCTGCACACACAGGAATCCCATAGAAGCACAAAACCAGGAGCTATAATGTATACCAAAGGGCCTATAAGGAAAAAGAAAGCCTTGCAAAGACCCTCCAAAGATGCCCTTGAGTTGGTTCTTGGTTTTCTGTTGGCTATCTGCTGCCTGAAATGGGGACTACACATTGTTTCCCCAACAAGACTCCACTGGAGAACACTAACTTTTCATTTGCAAGTGGCTATCAGATAGAGATGGCTTCTGGGTTAGGGATGGGGGGGTGTGTCCACTTCTTCCAGCACTAGGACCCCATCTGATGAAGACCTGTGCAGGCCTCATGCATGGTGCCTCAGTCTCTATGAGTATGAACATACATGTCCAGTTCCGTTGTTTCTAGAAGGCCTGATTCCTTGGTGTCCTCCCTCCTCTCTAGCTCTTATGATCTTTCTACCTCCTCTTCCACAGAGTTCCCTGACCCCTGAGCAAAAGGATTTGATGGAGATATCCTATCCCTTTTAGGGCTCAGCATTCCAAGGTCTCTTAATCATTGCATATTGCCTGATGGTGGGTCACTTTATTTGTTACTTTCTGGTGCAGGAGAAACCTTCTCTGTTGTTGGCTGAGTAGGGCACTGACCTATGAGTATAGCGGAATGTTATTAGAAGTCATTTTATTGCTACATTCCTTTATCAGAACAATAGTATTTGGTTTTTTTCCCCTAGGTCCCTGACCTATCTAGTTTTCAGGTTCTTGGTCACTTGAGCAGCATTGATTAGGGGTTCCATCTCACAGGCTTGGCCTTAATTCAAATCACATATTAGTTGGTTACTCCAACAAGCTAAGAACCACTATTGCACCAACTTTATCTTAGGCAGGTCACCATTGCAGACTGAAGTATTTATAACTGTATTGGTTTTATCTTTGTCTTTTTTTGCATGTAGTGTGCCTTCCAGTGCCATGAACACTAGTCTATGGAGGTAAAGACTCTAGGTAGGGACCTACTTGACTTTTCTGTGTTCAATGACGTATGTACATGTGGTCTTCTGCAATAGAGCCTTTCCATCGGTTTATGAAGAACAACCAACAGCCTATGCAATATTCTGGGTTGTTTGAGGGTTCCCAGGGGACCTATTTGGTCAAGAACTCTGTTAGAAAATGGCTTGTTATAGAGGTGCCCTTTGAAAGCCTGGAAAGAAATTGCCATTGGAAGCACACTCAAAAAGAAAGTCAGTTTTAATAACGTTTATATCTGCTTCCAAATCCTTTCTCTTGAAGTTTTTATAGACATAGCTTGTTTACTTAACCTGATAGTGTCACCTTCCAGCACAGCCAGACATTCATTCAATAGGTAAATATTGAGTATCTATCATATGCCAGGTAGTGATCTAAGAGCCCAGATACAAGGTTAAATGCATATCCTCAGGAAGAAGTCCACTAGGGACAGACAGGTCAATGACAGTCTCAATATAGTGTTGTAAACCATATCTGACACAAATATACACGGAGAATGCATAAGACAGCAAGGCAGGAGAAGGAAACCCTGAAGCCTTGCGGTGAATAACTATCATTATGAGTGACTTATAGACTGCTTCAGCCAGTAGTGCTTATTTTGTTCTCAAATGTTCAGTAACAAGTACATCCTTTGCAAATTCTAAAAGAAACATTATTCTGAAAGTGACAAATTCGTTGACGTGTGCCTGCTGATACCTTGTACACATGGTCAGAGGCTATTTGACACTGTGTTTTTCACATGCCTTGGGCTTTAACTGGAACTTGTCATGAGGCCAAGTGTAGTCTCTATATATGATGTTACTTTGACACTCAAAAAAAAATTTTCATTTGGCGCACTTCAGTTGTCAGATTCTGACTAGGGACACTGGGCCTGTATATCTTGATAAAGCTGAGATTTTTCTTCCTTTTTCCTTACTGAGACAGAGGCTCCGGTACGCCAGGGTGGCCTTGCAGAAGATGACTTGGGAATTTCTGATCCGACTGTCCTCACTTTAGAGGTGCTAGGATTACAGATGTGCAGACCCTTACCTGGTTTCTGTGATTCCTGGGATGGAAGCGGGGATCTCATGACAGCTGGTCAGGTACTCTACCCACCTAGTTACATACAGTTGCAGACCCAGTAAAGTTGTTTTTTAAAAGCCGTGACTGGTCTCTCTCAAAGGGTTTCCCTCAGGCAAGCAAAGTTTGTCACATAAGCAGTTGTTGGATGCCCTGACTATAATGGCTCTGCTGGTTCCTCTGCAGTGGTCCCATTTTCTCTGGGACATGTCTCACTGTGACAATTCTTTCTCTTCTCAAATAATGCCATTGTATGTGAATTCAAATTCCTCTAAGTCAGAAACTTACTGCGCAAACTTCCAAAAGAACTGTATAAAATCTTCATTAATAATGAGAGAATAATTGAATGGGATGCCTGGACATGTTCCCAGAAATGTCTGCAACCTTGGGGAAAAAATAGTCTATATTTCTCACTCAGTCACAGGAATAGAACTAAAGGGTAAATCAGGACAAGTGAAAGCTATGATATCATGTCATCTGCAAACAGGGATACTTTGACTTATTCTTTTCCTTTTTGAATTATTTTAATTTCCTTGTTACTCCAGCTACTGCTTTGAGCACAATATTGAAAAAGAATGAGAAAAATGGACATATCTGTTTACTCTTGATTTCAATGGAATTGCTTCAAAGTTTTCTCCATTTAGTAGCATTTTTGTCTGTGGACTTCTCATAGCTTTGTTTATGATGAACTATGTAGTCCTCCTTTCTCTAGGTCTTTTATCAAAGCCATTTTGGATCTTTGTCAAAGAATTTTTCTGCATCTATTGAGATGATCATGTAATTTTTGTCTTTAAGGCCATTTATGTCATTTACCTTCATTATTGACTTGTGTCTGTGTTCATTTATAATCATTTTATTGAGCATTTTTGAGTCTATGTTCACCAAAGATATTGGCCTGTAGTTTCCTTCCTTCCTTCCTTCCTTCCTTCCTTCCTTCCTTCCTTCCTTCCTTCCTTCCTT
>NW_026587556.1:7201675-7210645 GCF_907164565.1 Psammomys obesus
CTTCCTTCCTTCCTTCCTTCCTTCCTTCCTTCCTTCCTTCCTTCCTTTCTTTCTTTCTCTCTCTCTCTTTTTTCCTTCCTTTCTTTCTTGATTTTTCCCTTTGACCCATTCATCATTTTATAATGTGTGCTTAAATTTGTTTTCTGTCAATTTAAACTTTTATGGTGTTGTGATCAGATAGGATATAGGAAGTTATTTCAATCTTTTTGAATTGGCTTATTTATTTAGATTTTTATTTCCATGTGTGAGTGTTTGTATGCACGTAAAATTGTCTACTGCGTGTATGCCTGATACCTATAGGGGTCGTAAGAAGACATTGGACCCATGGGGCTAGAGTTACAGATAGTTGTGAGCTGTCATATGGATGCTGAGACTCTAACCCTAGTTCTCTGCAAGAGCAAGAACCTTTAACTTCTGAGCCGTCTCTCCAGCATCTTATTTTATTTTTGATATAATATTTTTCTTTAATTATTGGATAATTTCATACAAGGTGTTTTGATTATATTCACCCCAACTTTCTTCCATCTATTTTCATTATTTTAGTTTTAATTGTGTGTGTTTGTGTGTGTACATGTGAGTGTGGGTGCCCACAGAGGCTAGATGACCTGCTCAAAATCAGGTTCCCAGAGCAATATTTGCTCTCTAGCCTCTTGTTGATTTTTTGGACCAAAAATGCTACATACGGACCATTGACTAGCATCTGAGCAGGCGCCTTTCAAGTGCTTTATGTCCAAAAAAGAAATATGCTGATGGGAAGCAACTGAGTTGGCATAAATAAATAATAAATAACATCAGCCATCTAAATTTGAAATATATTTGGCTGGGGCAGTCTGAAGAAAGACACCCATGCAACTGCCACCGGTGGATGAAGGTATGATGGAGAGATGGGAAAGATGGAGTAACCGGTGGAGAGATAAAAAAGAAAATGAAGGGAGGGGTTCATACACTGTGAAAAAAGTTGGAGCTGTGGACTCACTGGTGGTGTGGAACAGGCAGATAAGAGAAGGCCATGGTGAAGTCCTAGCCATGGGCTGCTGACAAGGACAAGTTCCATGGTCCTGCTGTAGCTGGGGTCTGTGTCGATGGCTGTAGCCTGAGTTACCACCAAAGGCCAAGTGGATATTCATGATCTAGGCTACCACAGGAGACCATGTGAGTATTTGAGGGCCAGGTTGCCATGGGGAAACATGCTGATCTGAGTGGCTTACATTGCCAACCTGAAGCTATAAGGACATTTTGGCCCCGGCTGCTACTGGTGGCCATGTCTGGGTTAGTGGTGCAGCCAGGTCTATGTTGATGCCAACCCCGCAAAACACACACTTACAGCAGGTAAGGAGAGCTGTCCCTGAGATCACAAGAGCAGGAGAGCTGTCCCAGCCCCTCACCAACTGCAGCATGGGAGAGTGAACCTCACACCTTGCCTGGGCAGCATAGTAGAGCTGGACCTGGTGGGAAAGGCATGGGTTAGACATCCTGAGGACATGAAAGCAGGAGAGCTGACTTTGCCCATTGCCAGCTGTGGCACCAGGTTAGCTAGCCTGGAGCAGTGCTGGAGAACTCTCCCTGGTGGTGAGGGTCCAGGAGAGCTGGTGAGATGACCAACCCAGCTTTCTCCCAGGCCCAGAATGAAAGCTCTGAGTTGGCCCACCTCGACATCTACCCATCTATGATCTGCTGGAGGGCATGAAGGGGCTGATCCTGCAGATCCAAAGCGGCAGGATCTCCATGACACAGGGCAACAATGGGTTTCCAAGAGTCCCCATGAGGATCTCTTATTAATGGTGTAGTAGAAACCAGAGGCCTCGAAACAGACCAATAACTTATTGCAAAGAACATCTGCAAGTAGAGTTATGTGCACAAAAGGCTGTATTGTTTGACACACCTGTGTCACACTACATCGTCCACATAAGATTTTTTTCTTGTTTTATCTTATTTTTTTCTTTTGTGGGGGGTGGAGGAGATTGCAAGGATGGAGGCCAACTATGAAAGGAAGGGGAGATGAGTAGGATTGAGGTACATGATATGAAATTCACAAAGAACCGCTAAAAATTTAAGAAAACGGTAAATTAATTTAAATAAAAAATGAAGTATGATAGTAATGAAGTAGTATTAGTCAGATCAACTATTGCGGAAGGAACACATAAACTCTAGACAAAATGTAAAAAAGAACTGCACGAAAATATTAAAAAGGAGGAAATCAGACAGGAAATGGATAGGAGTCAACCTCAGAAGAAAGGAAAGATGATGTTAGGTTTTTTGTTTTTTGTTTTTGTTTTTGTTATTGTTTTTTTTTTTCCTCTGTGTATCCTTGGCTATCCTGGAGCTCATTTTGTAAACCAGGTTGGCCTCAAACTCACAGAGATCCCCCTGCTTCTGCCTCCTAGAGTGCTGGGATTACAGGTGTATGCCACCATGCGCCCGCCCGGCTATTTTTCCCATTTTTTGTTGATTGAGCATAGTGTTCAACTTGCATGGGCATGTGAAATTCAGAAACTGTACTCTTATGGGCCAAGTGATAAGATGCATGTAGAGACAACCACAACTGAAATATGAAAGAGAGTATTTCAGAAAGCAGGGAGTCGTAGGTGGGGAACAGGATGAATTCTGTTTTGAAAAATCTCAGCTCTGCACAATGTAGACAAGGGAGAATCTACCCCATAAAGGCTAAACCCTGAATAGGGATGATGCCTGACTAACATAGAGCAGATAGAGTTTTGGGTTTCAGTTCCACCATGTCTGTTGTTTACCACCAAAACCAAAGTCCATATTCTTGAGAAAACATAACAGAGCTTGGAATTTCTACAACACAGTATTTATTCACTATGTCCAGTATATAACCCCAAATTACTAGACACAGGAGGAAATAAAAATTCTAACATATGTATAATAATTTCTAGAAGGGAAAAGAGGGTGAAAGGAGGGAGAAAATGGGATATTTGAAGAAATAATGGCCAACATGTTTTCAAATTAGGTAAGGTATTGGCAAATCCATAATGGGATAAGTAAAGAGAAAGCCTCCCTTAGGTACATCATCATTAAACTATTGAAAACCAAGATTTAAAAAAAAAAAAAAACCTTTAAAGAGACAATAAGCAGGTAGCAAGAAAGGTAACAATGGTGCCTGTAGTTACTGACTATGTGAAGGCAGCACATTACATGAACCCCAAAGAAGGATAAATTGAGCTTTAGATGGCTTTTGAGTCTGGAAAAGGTATAAAGAATCTTATACCTAGGGAAAATAACTTCACTCACATGCAAATTAAAGTGAGGTGCCCAGATACACAGATTACAATGGCTCACATGCAGGAAAGGCACGGAACCATGGGAAAAAGGCTCGTTGCTGCTGGTGGGATTGCAAAATTGTGACTGACTTATGAAAACAGTTTGGCCGTTTCTTAGAAAACAAAATACCTGTCCTAGCAGTTGAACTTTTTGGCACTTGTCTAAAGGTGGTAAAATTTTTGTTAAAAGATGCACATAGGTGTTTATGTTATGCACGCTTGTCAAAACCCAAAGACACCAAGATGCCCTTCAATAGAGGCAGGTAAACGATTAGTATTGCCAAGCGAGGGGGAAGGGCTAAATAGGGTCATTTTAGAGCTGTGAAAGTGCTCTGCCTAATACAATAGGGAGCCACAGTCCCTTACATATTTGTTCAGACTCACAGAGTGTACCCCACCAAGTGTGAGCCCTAATGTAATGATGTGTCCATGTAGGTTTAAAAAGTGTACTTAATTGCTAGCTTTAGAATAGTGATAAACGGGGAGTCTGTGCATACATAATGCATGTGGGAAGAGAACATTTTGTACCTACTGTTCAGTTTTGCTGAAAATCTAAGGTCTGCCTTAGAAAAAGGATGTTCTAAAAGGACACCAGTCTAATTCGAGCATTCAGGAGGTTGGAGTGGGGGGGGATCAGGAGTTCAAGGCCAGCTTCTGATACAGAGTGAGTTGGAGGGCAGGCTGGGCTAGATGAGATAAAAATTAAAAATTAAAAACTAACAAACGAACAAATGGGGGCTGGAGTTAAGAATGCTTGCTGTGCAATCATGAGGACTGGAATTCAGATCCCAGATCCCATATAAGAAGCTGAGTGCCCTGTAGACATCTGTAACTCTAGCTCTAAGGGATACTGTACCCATTTTGGGCCTCCAGAAGTATACAGGCAAGCACCCCCCCCCCACACACACACAAGCACACACTCATGCACACACACAAATTAAAATAACTAAAAATTAAAAACCACAACAACTTTTTAAAAAAAAGTAAATTAAGAGAATTTAATGTCAGCAGCCCAATATTTTTAAAAATGACATCTTTTGTATAATGTGTTAGATAATATACTTCCTGTTTTGTGTCATGGTTTATGTCTCCTAAAGCCAATCCAGAAATAAAGTTTCAAGTGAAATGATTTATTGGACTGGTGTTGTGAGCTGAATTTTGTCCCTAATTTATATTAATTTTGTTTCACCAAACGTCTATGTTGAACTTCTAATGCCATCCCAAAACATAATCATATTGGAGCTGAGGTGCTTTTGCTGGTTCAAGTGAGAGCTGGTCTTAATCCAACATGCCTGGTACCATTATAAAAGGGAAAAAAATATTATTTGTTTATTTTCTTTAAAGATAACACAGTTTTCCATTTTATTTATTTGTGTGTGCGTGGGTGTGTGTGCACAGTTACATGTGCCCTGGTGGAGATCAAAGGACAACTTGTAGAGTCGTTTCTCGGTTTCCATCATGTGGATCCTTTGGCTGGAACTCAGGCCTAACAGTGCTTGCCTGGTGGCCAGGCACGTGTACTGAGAAGAGAGCATCTTCAAGTCAGCGGGGAGGCTTCTGAAGCAGCCAACCAATATCTTCGACTCCCAGCCCTTACAGCTGTGAGAAAACAGATGTCTCCTGTATGTAGCACACAGACAGTGGTGTGCGTTTGGGCCGTCAGAGTCAAGGACTGCAAAAGTAAGGAAAGACAGCTAACAAGAGTGCGATCGCCCTCCGTGGGAAACAGCCCATGTGGACAACTTCGTGAGACTGCGGGGATTAAGACAACAGTTTTGGAGTCGGGTAGACGGGGATTCATTCTGACCACTGTCTGTAAGACAGAGATAGTTTCCCGTGACCCTGGGGGAAGAATGTAGTCCTTGTGACGTCACCAACTGGTGCTGGAGGCACTGTCAAGTATTCAATGTGTACAACTCTTTACACTTTACTCCATTTCTAGAGTTAGTGTTAATAGTGACAGTTTGTTTAAAAGTATCTCCGGAGCTGGAGAAATGGTTAAGAACATGCACTTCTTTCACTAAGAACCTGTGTTCACTTTCCAGCATCCATACTGGGCAATTCACAACTGCCTGTGACTCTAGTTCAGGGGATCTTATGCCTTTGGCCTCTGAGAGCACCTGTTCTCTCATGCATATCCCTACACACACACACACACACACACACACAAAATTCAAATTTGTAAAAATCTTTAAAAAAGTATCTCTAGTAATTGAAATGATTAAGTTTTGAGTTAAGTTGGGAATCTTAACTATTAGCCTGGTGTATAGTGTTAATGCACAGACTTAATAAATATTTAATACACAAAATAGTTAAATCTTTAATACATAGTCAGTAATCACTGGTCTATATACATACATGACTTTCTTGCTTATGGGCTTGGGGTGTAGAGAAGCCACATTCGGTTTTACGGTTTCTCAGTTTTTGCAATCACAAACCACAAATCAGAACACATCCATCTTTCACTAGGTGTTTTCTCTGTGTGAGTCATAAGGTTTGGCACGGGACTTTTAGTGAGTCAGAGTCTTGGTCTGTGGTTGGGAGGACCTTGTCCTCTGTCTGCTGCCTCTCAGCACTGCTTCCTGAAATACGGCTTCACTTCCAGTGTAGGCTGACAGGTTTCCGTTGCTTAGGTGCTGTGCCGGCTGCTCTGCTTTCCTGGGAGCTGCCTCTGATAGGCCTCCTGGGAAACAGGAACCTATTTGGCCTTGGCGATATCGGGTACTTAAGTGAATTGCCTTTAATTATGGAAAACATAAAGGCTTGAAACAGAGTAAGTGATCAAAATGAATTGTCCTTTTACTAGCAGTAGTTAAGAGGAATGTACATTTAATTACACACACTAATATGAAAGTACTCTTTGATGATACGTTTAGTCTGAAAGAGCCAATGTTTTATCTGTTTAAGAATGCCCTTCCAAAACAAGTAATGAATACCTTCAACTTTAGGTTTAAGATTCTAAAACACATGTACTCACATTACCACTGAAATAGTCACAAAGAAATATACATAGCAGGAATTTTTATCTACTGCCATCAATTTTCAAACCTCACCAATTTATGTTAATTGTCCTGCCTAAAATGACAGTGTAAGGCATTTTATAACAAAAGCATTTGTCTTTTCTCCTTTTTATGCATTTAGCTATTTCCTTTGGGTTTAATAATTTTAATTTTTCATTAGTTTTCAAAAAAAAAGGTATTTATTTTAAAAAGAAACTAAGTTGCATGATGTCTAAATTTTAAAAGAATGTTTTTGAGTCTTTTTTTTTTTCCCCTAAAAATCAGAAGGAGGCAAGGGAATAAATAGGAAGCCTTGGCTTAATCTGCTAATCAGTCTAAGTAAGTGATGTAATCAGCAAGAAGATACTAAGTAGATAGCAGTCGTAGTGATATCAAAGCGGAAGTGAGTCCTGTGACTGAGGACTCTCCCTATCAGAAAAAACAGTGTGTGTGGGGATTCCCGGCCACAGGCGCACAGCCCAGAGCACAGCTTTCACCTCCTATTTTTGCAAGCTTCCCTCAGCTTTCCAGTCTCCAACATAGACCAAGAAGGAATCATTAACAGCAACTTTCAGAGCTAGCAAGTCCGCAGCAACCTTTTTTAAAATTTTTTATTTTATTTTTATTAATTACAGTTTATTCACTTTGTATCCCAGCTGTAGCCCCTCCCTCATCCCTCTCAATCCCACCCTCTCTCCCTCTTCTTCTCCTATGCCCCTCCCCCAGTCCAGTGATAGGGGAGGTCCTCCTTCCCTTCCATCTGACCCTAGTCTATCAGGTCTCATCAGGACTGGCTTCATTGTCCTCCTCTGTGGCCTGTTAAGGCTGCTCCCCCCTCAGGTGGAGGTGATCAAAGAGCCAGCCCATGAGTTCATGCCAGAGATGGTTCCTGTTCCTATTACTAGGGAACCCTCTTGGATACTGAGCTGCCATGGGCTACATCTGTGCAATGGTTCTAGGTTATCCCCATGCATGGTCCTTGTTTGGAGTATCAGTCTCACAAAAGACCCCTGTGCCCAGATATTTTGGTTCTGTTGCTCTTCTTGTGGAGCTAGCTCCTGTCCCCTCCAGGTCTTTCTATCTTTCCCTTCTATCATAAGATTCCCTGCACTCAGCCCAAAGTTTGGCTATGAGTCTCAGCATATGTTTTGATACCCTGCTGGATAGAGTCTTTCAGAGTCCCTCTGTGATAGGCTCCTTTCCTGTTCCCTGCTTTTTTTTTTCCCTCTTCCGATGTCAGTCCCTTTCTGAATGAAGATTGAGCATCTTACCCAGGATCTTCCTTGATTGGTTTCCTTAGGTGTAGAGATTTTAGTATGTTTATCCTATATTATATGTCTAATATCCACTTATAAGTGAGTATATACCATATGTGTCTTTCTGCACTCTTTCCATACCTCTTTAACATAGTACTTGAAGTCCTTGCTAGAACAACAAGACAATTAAAGGAGATCAAGGGGATTCAGCTTGGAAAAAAAGTCAAAGTATCACTATTTGTAGATGATATGATAGTATACATGAGTGACCCCAAAAATTCTACCAGGAAACTCCTACAGCTGATAAATACCTTCAGCAAAGTGGCTGGATACAAAATCAACTCAAAAAAATCAGTAACCCTCCTGTTTACCAAAGACAAAAGGGCTGAGAAAGAAATTAGGGAAACGACACCCTTCACAATAGCCACAAAGGACATAAAGTACCTTGGTGTGACTCTAACCAAGCAAGTCAAAGACTTATTTTTGTATGAAAAAAACTTTCAGTCTCTGAAGAATGAAATAGAAGAAGATATCAGAAGATGGAAAGACCTCTCATGCTCATGGCTTGGCAGGATTAACATAGTAAAAATGGCCATCTTACCAAAAGCAATCTACAGATTCAATGCAATTCCCATCATTTCTTTCTTCAGTCCTTTTTAAAATCCTCTCTCAGGTGTACAGCTTGCAAAGATTCTTTCCCATTTGTGGGTTTCTTCATCCCTTGCTTGGTTGGTTCCTTGACTGTACAGAGCCTCTTTAAGTTTTATGAGGATCTCAAATTGGCGCAGCCACTCTGGAAATCACTATGAGGAATTTTCAAAAGTCTAAAAATAAAACTACCATATGACCAAGCTATGCACAGAAAACTCAACATCTTATTCCACAGATAATGTTCAGCAATGTCAATAACCAGGAAATGGAAATTATCTAAACATCCTTCAACAAATGGATAATGAAAATATAGTACATATATACTATGGAATACAATTTAGTGGTAAAGAAAAACGAGATTTGTAAGTAAATGGATGGATCTAGAAAAGATTGCATTGAGTGAGGTAACCTACTGAAAAAAAAAAAAAGGCAAACTTGCATGTTCTCTCTCAGCTACAGGTCCTAGGTCCACTTCTTCAGATGTGGTTATGCAAGGTGAAGTAACCACAGAAACCAGGAAGGTGTAAAAGGACCATAGATGGGACATGGGCTTGAGAGCAGAGAGCAAGATACAGGTAACAAGAAGTGGGGGATGGAAAAATGGGAAATAGGGCTCCAATGAGGGGGAGGAAAGTCAACACAGAAGAAGGAGGTGGGGTAAGGGACACATAACACCAAGGTTGTTGGATAAAGCCTCAAGGATAGTACTATTTTATACTTACCTAAAATTGTAATCCTATCTATCTATCTATCTATCTATCTATCTATCTATCTATCTATCTA
>NW_026587556.1:7210655-7296139 GCF_907164565.1 Psammomys obesus
CTATCTATCTATCTATCTATCTATCTATCTATCTATCTATCTATCTATCTATCTATTGTTAGGTATTGAGATTGAGGGCAAGTGGGAAGGTAGTTGTGAAAAAAAGAAATGGAGAGGTGAAAGTGATGTAATTTTATTTCAATTCAAATCATATTAAAAATTTTCAAACAAAAAAAATCCTTAGCAAAAAGCTGTGACTACAAAGGCTTATTGAGAGTTTCACAATGTTACAAATCCAGAGAATTAAATTATTTTGGGCAATCAAAAGGCAAAATATGCTGACAGATAACATCCAAGGCCTATGGCAGAGAGTTCCCTGTTTGCTCTAGCCCACCTGCCTGATGCTGTCAACAGTGAACTGTAAAAGTGCCTCTAATTTTGTTGTTGTTGTTGTTGTTACTATGAAACTGCTGCCATACTGGAACGTAGAATTTTGGGTAACCTGGATCTGAGTTCTTAGGCCATGAGAACACCTTACCCTCTTTGAGGTGAGAACTGTGTTCTTTGTGTTGACAGTTACATTGCCCAGCATGTCGCTCCAAGAATGATTCACCTTTTACTAGAGTTGTCACCTGATGGACACCAGATATCAGGAGAATGGGCCCCTGTGTCCATAAATTGTGATAGGCGTTTTATGGCTTCATCCAGTCTGGAGAGCAGACTTCCCTGATTTTAGTCATAGGTCCATTACGTTCATTCAGAACTTACTGTTCAAAATCCTGTTTGCTGGATATTTTGTCTTCTGTTTTACTCCTTTTGGTTTGTGTTCAAATAATTTGTTTTAAGATATCTGTTTTGTTTGCTTTTGACTTTTTTCTTTAATCCTTTGACAGTGTTTTGTCTTCTGACTGTTTGGTTTGTTAATTTGCTGGCAATCTTTCTTTGGACACTCCTCCCATATCTACTCTGAAAAGGGGGAATGTTTGGGGAAAAGCAGATTTAGGGTTCCAGCCAGGTTTATGTTTGATAAGTGTGTTAATTCAACTTGCAAGTATTAAGCAAGAAGGGGGAGACAGTCTAAGTAAAGAACTCAATTTATGTTTCTCTCTAAGTTGGTTTATTTTGTAATGTTTAACTGAAAGTGCAAGGCAATAAAGATTTTTTAAAAATCTCTGACGTAAATTAGAAGCTTGTTTTAATTGGGAATTTATAATTATCTAAAAGAAAAGAGTAATAAATTTGATAAATTATAAAAATTTGTAGGGTAGAATATACTGAGGACCAATTAAATCCAGCCTCATGGATGTGAACTTGATTCTCGAACCTTTCATTCATAGGCAGCTATTGTTTGGCTAGCCAGGCCAAAGCCTGTAAACATATATATATATACATACATATATATGAAACATATATATATATATGTATATATATATATATAAACATATATATATATATGTTTCATATATATGTGTCCATTCTATAAGTTCTATTTATCTAGAGAACCCTGACTAATACAGGGACTATTCTGAAAATGTTCTGAGCCATTCTCTTGCTTCCAAAACAGTAGGACCAACAGGAGAGCTATGTACCCCAAAGCAGCATCTTCCTTCTTCAATGCCATACTTCTTCCAACAAAGCCTCCTTTTTAAATAGTTCCGCTCTTTGATAACTAAACATTCAAATATATGAGGCCATGGGGACAATTCTTATTCAAGCCACCACAATATTAATTAAAAAGTGTTTAAAATGTTTAATTGGTATTGCTCTGTGTGGGATAATACTTCCCCCAAGAAACCATAGATTGACAAATAAAAAGCCTAGTGCCAGGTGTGGGATAACATCCGGTAAGTTACCGCTCAGAGCTGTCTTGAAGACCTCCAGCGCAATACAAGTGGGTCTAGCCCCTGTTGGCAGTTCTGCCCTGGGCCAGTGGTCCTGTCTAGTGTAATAAAGCAGGCAGGGCACGTGAGCCACAGAGAGCAAACCAATAAGTATTTCCCCATAGCGTCTGCTTCAGTTTCTGCTTTCAAGTTCCTATCTTCAGTTCCTGCCCTAACTTCCTTCAATGACTGACTGAGATATGTAAGTATAAGATGAAATAAGAGTAAAAACTTAACTACGATGCAGGGCAAGCACTTTAGCCAGGTGAGGCATCTCACTGGCCTGACCTCCAAGTCCTAAACCTCCCGTTTCTACTTTGCAAATGCTAGGATTACAGGAATGTGCCACCACTCCCAACTCACCTTTATTGTGGTGGTGTCAACCCATGGTCAGTAGGTTTTGTTTTATTTTGTTTTTATGGCCTGAAGTAGGGTAGAATATTATGCAATGGAAGAAGTGAGTGACAGAGTAAAGTTGTTCTCATTACTGCTGGGGAGACGGGATTAGAGCACAGCTACCTATCACAGTGGAGTCCAGGGAGCAACAAGACGAAGGGAATGGGTTTGATGTCTACATATCTCCTTCAAGGGAATATTCCAGGGTCCTAGATTCCTCCCATATGTCCCATCTTCTAAAGAGTCTATTAGTTCTCAATAACACTTACATGCTGAGGTCCAAACATTTTAAGCATATTGAAATAATTGGAAAAAAAAAACTTTTCCGATTCTCTGTTGTATATTTTACTCCTACAAGAACACTTCCTGATTCAGTGTTTAAAATAAGTGTGTTTTCTTTTCTCCCAGATCAGGCTAGCCTAAAACTCATGACTTTTTGCCTCCTGCTCTTGAGATTTGGTATACAGGCATGAGCCATCACACTGGCTTTTTTTTTCCTTACTATAAAAACACTGCACTAAAAGTTATTCTGATAAACCAAGTGCTATAATTTCACCATAATATAGAACTATCATATTTGAGAATGACCTAAAAATATCTATAAAATACACATAAAGCATTGGACATAAACCCTCTATGTTCTTATATAACATTTTTATAGTGACTTTTATTTAAATGTATATCCCAAACCTTTTGTTTCTATAGTTGTAATGATAACTTGTAATGTATTGTATTTGTAGCATTTAATCTAGTTAAGGTTGTAACAATACCTTTTTTTTTTTTTTGAGATTTTTAAAAAATAAATGTCCTAAGCTGGCCCCAAACTTCCAATTCTACTGCTCCAGCCTAGTAATTTATTTTTTTATTTTTTTTTCAAGACAAGTTTTCTCTGTGTAGCCTTGGCTGTTATGGACTCTTTTTGTAGATCAGGTTGGCCTTGAACTCACAGAGTTCAGCCTGCCTCTACCTCTTCAAGGGCTAGAATTAAAGGAGCTTTCATTGATTTTTTTTAGAATGTTCTTTTGTCACCTTTTTTAGTTGTTCTCACCGTCATTGTACACCCTTATCAGCAACTTATCTTGCCCAACTTTCTTAAGTTGTTCCTTGGTTGCACACTTAAGAGACAAAGCAGCCTGTGACACAGTCAAAAGTGTCATGTTCACCTTGAAGAGGCAGAGACCTCAGAGCCACTAAGAAAGCCACATCACACCTCTGTTCTTGCCACCTTTTATGAAAGACCCCTTTTGTTCCATTACAGATAGATATGCTCTTCAAGCTGAAAAATGTGTAAGTTATGATGCCAGTTTCCAGACACCAAATGAACCTGGTATAGGCACACCGCTAATACATCATTTAGTGTCTTGAAGTCAGAGTAATGATCAAGTGAAAAGTGTATTTCCATGTGGTGGTTTAAATGTTTACATGAATTAAATGACTTTTCCTTCCATAATCAACTCCATATCAACTTCTAGATCAGTAGATAGATCACAAATTGGTGAGTAGGTTTCACACTTGATTTTCACCGAAAAACCAAGAAGCAATGTCATGCTTAGTTTTTTAAAAAATTATTTTTATTTTATGTGTATGAGTGCTCTGCTTGCATGTATGTGCACCACGTGTGTATAGTGGCCACAGAGGCCAGAAGAGGGCAGCAGATCCCCCAGAACTGATGTTACAAATGGTTGTGAGTTGCCGTGTGGGTGCTGGAAATTGAACACAGTTTTTATGGAAAAGCAGTGTTCAGAACTGCTGAGTCATCTCCTCAGCCCCATAATTACCTTTTGATATGAAAATGATCTGATGTTTTATAGCATACATTATAATTACAAGTTAGCAAGTCCTCGTTGTTTTCAGGTTTTGATTATGGGAGAAAATATTTTTCAGTATCTCTGAATTAAAAAAAAAAATGTATTTTTTTCTTGTACCAGCACCAGTATAGTTTTGCTTTAAAGGAAAGAGCTGTCAGTACTGCTGTCAAGCCAGACTTACTTTACTATAAAATTTTAATTAAATTGCTTAAAAATTTATACACAATCATGTGCTTTTAAAAATAAGTATTGGAGTCCAGAAAGAAGGCTCAGCTGTTAAGGTCACAGGCCACTAAGCCTGAAGACTTGAGTTTGATCCCCGAGACCCATAGGCTGAGATAAGAAAACTGGCTCCCGCAAGTTGTATTCTGACCTTCACATTCAGGTCATGACAACCCCCCTCCCAATAAATGTGAGAGAAGAGCCACTGCTGAGAACACTGTGATTAAAAAACAAATATCAGAGGACATACTTCCTTAATAACAATTCCTAGACAAACGGCTTAACTACTGGAAGGATGTGTATTTTATAGGAGGAACATGTTGTTATCTTATTGTGGCTTTGTTCAGACATGCTAGAGTGGGTTAAGAAGCTGTCTACCACTACCTTTAAGTTATAAAAAAGTTGTTTGTGTGAGTGAGAGAGAAGCTGGACCCAGAGCTAGAGGGCAAGAGATGGCTTACAAGTGTTTGAAAAGGTTAGTCTTACCAGGCAATTAGATTCTTCACGCACATAAAACCATATCTTCACACAGTCTCTGAAGGCTCTACGCTTTGGGTTCTAGATGTTTTCCTTTAGGTCTCAGTTTGGAAGAATAAGGGTACATTTTTGGACAGAGGCTTGACATGGGCCTGGCTATGTGATAAGTTATTTGATACCATGCTAATTTTGATTTAGAAAAACTCTCATCTTAGAATTAGGCAGACATTCAGGTTTTTGTTTAACACAGTCCTCCTACCCTCCCATCCCCCAACACTTAATCTAACAAATGATTCAACCTGTTCAGCACAACTTCTGGGATAATCACTAGCTCCTTGTGAGAGAGGGCGCAGACGGGGGAAAAAAAAAAAGTCACAACAGGATGAACCAGCTCCACCCAGTGGCCGTGAACTAAAATCAGCTTCTTGGAAACAGACTCCAAAGTGCCTCTTTTTGACGGTGTAGTGTATACAAACACAGAAAAGACAGGACAAGAAAACGAAGTATTCCAAAGGTCGAAGACTTTGGTTCTTTTTGGAAAAATCTGTAGCAGTATGAGTATGCAAACAGCCCCTTTCAGAAACAATTCTGTTTTTCATGTGCACGTGTGTGGTCTGTGTTTCCCTGTATGCACCACCTCTGTGTATGTGCCTACAGGTGCCCGAAGAGGGTATTAGATCCCTTAGAGTTGGAGTTACAGGTGGTGGTGAGCCAACTCATGTGGGTTCTGGAAACTGAACTTAAATGCTCTTAACCGTGGAGCCATGCCTTCAGCCCCATAACAAAATGGGTGACACCAACTGGAGTTTGAGAATTTAGCTTCCATATGTGCTAAACACAATTTGCCATACCACGTTGGAGGTGATTTTCTCCTTCAAGTGGGGAATGGTATTTTTCTTTTCTAAGTGTGTAGCACGTGTCTGAGAACACTTCATTCCTTTTAATTTCTGGTTACCGTTCCCATTGCCAGAACAATATTTTACTGTAACAATATTTGCTGGGATGGTTAGTGCAGTCGGCGGTACTGCATCTGGAATCAAGTAAGAGCTGTGCGTCTGTGGAAGTCTGAGGGCATACCCAAGGGTAATTGAGGGGAGAAGACTCCCCAAGAATTGGTGGCACCCCGGATATAAAGAAGTCCCAAGAACAGCAGCATCGCCTGCCTTCACTTCTTGTCCATGAAGGTGTCTGTTCTGTTGCTGCCGTCACCATTAACATTCTGGATTAGCATTAGAAACCAGTTTCTGATGTGAATGAAAGACCAGCAGCTCTCTGGGAATCTTCTAGCCTTCAGGGCCATGCCTGGACTGCTGAGGCACCCCACTGGAGGACGAGCAGCTACCAGGTTCTCAGCCTCTCCAACGCGTGGAAAGCCACTGCTGGCTTGCAAAGCCCCTATTGTGTAATCTGATGCAACAAAGCCTTTAATAACCTGCATTGATCTTTCAGGGTGGTTTCTCCTGAGAATCCTAGTACACTTGCTCACAGGGGAAGACTTGTGAAATGCAGACAGAAGAAAACAAGGGGGAAATAGAGCTCCTAGCTCCAGGATTAAACCCTACCACGGCCACCATGTTATTTAGCGAGCATCTACCTAACGAAGTCTGAGGCCAGATTTACCTGATTTTACTGTTCACCTGTGCCATTTTGCAGCTTTGAATTTGGGTTATGTTACTCAGCTTGCTCCCTGCCTCAGTTTCCTCATCTCTAGCATGGGGCTAATGGATATCTGACAGTCCTTTTTTTTTTTTTTTTTTTTTTTTAAATAAGGATTAAACAAATTAATAAATGTGAAGCTTTTAGATTAGGGCCTGTGCACACTAGACACTGTATTCACGATGACTTCTAATGCCAACTCCTGTTACTAAAACTGTGTTCCATGAACCCTGCTGAAAACTAAGCATTTATTAAACTGTTCCCGTTTAGTTCTGTGTCGTTTCTTTCTGCACTTTCTCAATACCTGAAACTAGCAAATACACTTTTGTTTTAAATTAGCATTACAGTGTAATAATATTTATTCATTAGTATAGCTTTCGGGTGGTGTAGTGGCTTGAACCCAGGGCCTTATGTAAGCTAAGCAAATGCTCGACTACTGTTAACAGTCTCAGCTCAGTATAATTTTTAAGGGTTGGTAATGCTGTTGTCTTGAAGTTACTATTTATCCTGCTATAAATAGATGATGACCCAATTTGCATGTGTGGGCTTTTTATCATCAACATGTGTTGTTCTGTGTCCCCTGCTGTTGCTGCTGGGCTGAGCACCATGTAGGAAGCATGAAGCATGTTTCTCCATCTGGATGGTCCAGGTGCTGTTGGCTTCTAGGCAGGAACAGAGGAACCCCCAAAATCATAGGTTCGATTTCCCCCAGGAACAGTTAGAGCTCTTAGGGCAAGGCCCATGCACTAGGTGAAGCTCCCAGTCTCACTTGGCGAGGTGGACATTAGTTTTCCACTGGATGTTAGTTAGCTCTTTTAAAATGAGATTATTGGTACAAGAAGGCAGTGGAAATTCGGGCATTCCAAAAGCCTGTGATGATACTGTGTTGTGCCCAGATTGCAAAGACCCCAAAGACCACCAGGTGACCAACCACGTATGCAAGAACCAAGAGCCTTTACTTCTGGCTTAAGCTCAGACTCTATACCATCCAACGCAGTGGATTAGGAAGATCCCAGCAGCTGCAAAGCTGGGTTTTTACTATGGTTTGAGGACAGTTACATGATTGGTTCTCATTTAGCAGAAGCAAGCTTGTCATAAACTGATGGGTTGGGGCTGATCTAGGGGATTGGGAGGGGGCTCCATGGAGTGTCCAAGCAACAAGGCTTGCCCAGGTAACAAAGAGTGCTAACAAAAAGTACCCAGGTAACAGTATCATTTTGACTAGCTAAGCAAAGTTTTCTAAATAACCTTTAATTTGATGGGTCAAATGCTTGGGGACTTTTCAAGGTGGTTACTAATTATTGTATCTGATTTTCAAGGAGGTTATTGAATCTCATTTAATAAATTAAATAAACTAGTTTCATATTCTGAGAAATAGAAACAGGGTCTAAGGAACTGTTGGAACATTACCAGGAAACAGAAACTCAGGCCTATAGTATCTTATGAAGCCTGTCATGGCAGCACAGCTGCTTGGGCCCTTCACTGTAGTGATATAACACTCCAGTTAAGCTGCTGTATTGGGGGCAGAGGTGTGGGAGGAAGCCTGAAACAGACCAGAGGGCAGGTCCAGTGAGACACAGTTCTGCAGGTCAACAGCTGCCGAGGCAGTTCTGCTCGTTGGTGAACAGCAGGAGCGCACAGCGGCCAGCAGCAGGTGGCTGACCGACCAGCAGTCAAGCTCCTGGTAGTCCGGAAACTCACAGTGGCTAGGCTGGTGGCTGCCTCATTGGCAGCCAAACTCAGGGCATTCAGTGGCAATTCTTCAGAGAGCCCTTCCTTCTCCAGAATAAATGATGAATCTCAGCTGGTCATGGTGGAGGAGTGGAGTCAGAGAGTGAACATTTATTTCGTGAATCAGGGACTTAAAAACCTTGTGCAGTGGGAGGGGTTCCAAGGGTGTTTGATCTGCTGGGATTAGGAGTACCAGGGATACTTGATTTACATGTAACAGAACAGTCCTACTGTAAGAGGGGAAAAGCAGGACTTAATTACCCTATGGGTGGGGGAAGAGCTCCACGTATAGTTCAAGGACAATGGTTGAAAGCCAAGACACCAAGACATTTCATTAGCATAGGGTGGGTGTTTCCAGGAATTCCCAGGCGCTTTCTTACAGGAAAGGGTTGGGCTTGTAATGTCCTTGAGAGCATCCTTGTAATGTGATGCTCCTTATGAAGATCTGGAGTTCCCCAGTTCAGGCCGAGAAGGAATCCTGCTGACAAAGGAGTCTGTCATCTTATACCAAGCTCAGAGCTTATCTAGAAATGGTAGCCTTCAACCTTAATAGCAGGATCCCACAAACATGCAGAAAGAGTAGCTTAAAAAAAAATGTATGCATATACTTGTGTAGCACATGCATGCAGTACCTATGGAAGCAAGATGTGGGCACTATATCCTCCATAACTGGAATTACAGATGGTCTGTGAGCTGTCATGTGAGTACTTGGAACTGAAACTGGACCGTAGGAAGAACAAGCAGTGATCTTAACAGCCGAGCCATTTCTCCAGACCCAGAAACATCTTTTTAAAGGGGAAAAAAAATCTCCTCCAAACGGGTATTCTGGAATCCCACATCCCAAGTTGTATTTTCAGTTAGGCTGGAAGACTCACTTATACTTTCTTCTCTCATCCAATGCTATCTGTGTATCTCTCTGTACAGTGTAGGATGCTAAGTGCTGGGCACTTAACCCTGCATAAGGCTTTCCTCAAGTACTTTGAAGCTAACGGACGCTCTACATGATGCAGAGGGAACACTGGGGGAAAAACTGAAATTTAAGTTGATGTAGGTATTTCCAGGGTACAATGGATATGTGCAGTAGTTGAAATAAGTAAAGCAGAGGTTGAGAATAGCTCTGTATGTAGTGTTGTAATGTAGTACCTTAGTATTGTCTGGGAATACACACAAAATGCAGTGTGGGGAGAAAGAGCCAAGATGGGAAATGTGGCTGACAATGCTGCCTGGACCCATAACTGAAACTCAAGTTTATAATTTACAAGTGGAAAAAAGGGAACTAGACAAGGTTATGTCTAATAAACTGTCCCAGGCAGGCAAAGACAAATGAATCACGACAGGAATAGGGCCAGATAGGAAGTTGTGACTGAGAGGCTGGTATAAAGGTTAATCAGTATCTGATGAAGACAGGTGTAACAGTGCATGCCTGAATCCTGGCATATGGAAGTTAGAGACAGAATTATCATCAGTTCAAGGCCAGCTTAGGCCACAGAGACCATCTAGGAACAGGGAGACCCTACTTCAAAGAAAACAAAGAGCAGGAACACAAAAAACCCAACTAAATTAACAAAAATAAGAAAAACCTGATTATTTGAATGATCAAATAATGTTCAAAATGTTTCAAAGATGTAAATACACACCATTGGATTTCTAGCTTTGGATGAGCCCAGATGATATTAAGAGAGCCAAAACCCAGAGTGAGTCAGGAAAGAGGAGAAAGGAATAGGTTGTCTTTCTGGATATGCATGTTAAGCCACTGAAATAGGAATGAGAAATAGGCAGTTGTAAATTTAGGTCTGGAGCTTAGGATAAAGGTGGAAGCTGAAATGTTAAGCTTTGTGATAGTTCAGTGCAAACTATGGGAGGTGAGACCATCCAGTTAAGAGTCAACAAAACAAAAACAATAAAACAAAAAGGGGCCCAAGAATTAAACCCCCAGTGATTTAAGAAGCAGGCATAAAGGGAGCATTAACAGAATAAAAAAAACGGTAGTAACTAGGGCAAGAATAAAGAGAAGCAGAGGGTCTTATGGGAAGGGGAGGCTAAATATGTTTGGGGACAGGAACAGCCAAGTGGCTGGAGTGATAACATATCAGTGATTGGGCAGCTGTGACCTCACCTAACAGTGATCTTAGGTAGAAGCAGTATGAAGCTGGTATGAGTGGGCAGCAAGCAGGTGAGGCAGAAGCATCCAGCTCTGTCGGTCTGTCAGTCATGAAAGGCGTCTGTGGGGGTGTAGCATCTTCACAATGGAGATTTGAGATTTCTGTACAGCAAGAAGTGTTGGCTGGTAGTTTATGAGCAGCATGTTTATTTCATCTACTGGTCAAAACTTGGGAATAATCTAAAAAAGTAAGCTAAAGATTCCATCCATCCAACCTACATATACACATATGTAACTATTTCTGCCCAGATCTTAAGACTAGAACACAAAGCTTTGACGAGAGTGAGAATCACAACTTGGCCTTTATCTGGGTTTACCATGACAACAGTTAGCAAGCAGTGCCGCAAATACTCATGTGCCACATAGTTCTATTTTGGCCAAAAACTGGGTTCAGATCTGATATGCTCCCATAAGGTCTTATCTCATAGTGACATCATAAGCAGCTTATACATGTTAATATTTGCACAACAGAACCACTCAAAGTCACATTTCTCAGGATCCATCCCCAACAAATGACATGACTGTAAATAAATATGCCTGTAGATTAATTCAGCTGCCTACTTCCTCTGCAAATCACGATTCAGTGGCCTTAGTAGTTCAGTGACGTTAGTGACAGGCAAGCATAGTATTGTACCTCCTCACCCATTTACTTAAAAAGATCTAGATGTATCAGCACCAGTACCTTATTTCAGATGCAATCTCTTGGCTATGAAACTGTCAGAGCTGCAGGGTACTCTTGCCTTTTCATTCATGTTCACCTGGGGCCTCCTGAGAGCTGGCTGGCTCCAAGCACAGAAAGCAAGGTAAAAGGCACAAGCCAAGCAGATTTTCCTTTGCTGTTTTCCGTTGGTCATACCATTGCAGTCCAGGAACTTCTCTAGAACTTTTATAAAATGTAAGATGTTTCCCCCCTAACCCAACAGCCTCTTGTGTGTGGTATATATGTGCACATGTGGTATGAGAGTACACATCTTCATGCGCACACACAGAGGTCAGAGGGCATCAGATGTTCTAGCAATTTCTGTTTTACTCCTTTGACACAGGATGTCTCCCAGAAAGCCAGCAAGTACCTATAATCCTCCAGTCTCTGACCCCATCCTGGGGTTAATGTATGCTTGGGACCATACTGTCGTGGAATTATTAATATTTATTCATATAATTAAGGCATATGCAAAAGAAATTATTCTATTAATATTAATAAGGTAGCAGTCATTCCTTAACCTGTTATTTTATAAATAAAAGACACAGAAACTTGTTATTTATCATAAGCCTTAAGACTCGCAAACTGGACAGACATCAACCCTCTAAGCTCTCGTTTGCTTTCCATCCAAAATTCCCAGGAATACTTACACATGTTCCACTTGGGCTGCTTCTGTTCCATCAGGCCAGTCCTCAGAGCTCGCTGCTCTTGGGCATATGCTCCTGGTTAGGCTAACTTAGAGCAACCTGCTCCTTTCTTCCTTTTCTCTCCTCTTGGCCCTTCTGTGACCCCAAGCACTGGAACCTAAATTGCCTACTTCTCCTCTGCCCAGTCAGGCTGTCAGCAACTTCATTAGCTAATCAGGGATAATGGGGGAGGGGGGGGGCGAGGATCCACACAAAGTTATTTTGGACACATGAGAATTTGCTCGTAGAACAGTAATGGTCTTGGGGACAAGCAATTAACAATAGCAACTCCAGATCAACCCCAACACCATATCTAACTTTCAAGTAGATACTAGGTCCTGTACTTATGGGGGTGCAGCAAATGCTTTTAACCACTGAACCACCTCTCCAGCTTCCCCAGCTAACAGCTGACTTCATTTTCTGTTACCTTTAGTATACAGTTGCTATCTAATTAATGATGGCAAGGGATCTTATATTTAGGAACTCCTATAAGGCTATGTCCAGATAAAATCTCAAGATTTACTACACTCAAATCTTTACTTAGAGTGGCCACCACTGTTGGAGATGGTTATTTCTATGTAAAACACAGCGGAGAGCAACATTAACACTTTAAAGACTTTAATATTTTGTGGATATGAGGTTTCAATATAAAAATCATTCATGAGGTCCTAGATTCAATCCCCAGTACCACAAAACAAGGCTTCAAAATAAAAACCCTGCCATCAAGTGCCACTTTGATACTTTAAGCATGTTTAATACACTGGAAACTCTACAACACTATTTCAGATTTTGCTGCCCCAATTTCTTAATGTTCTGTGCATTTTAAGAAGGAATTTAAGAAACCAGCAAAGCATTTTTACAGTCCTTTACAAGGCCCTCCTGCCAGTCTTGCAGGAATGCATCATCTTTCAGCACAGCTAAGTACTGATCAGATAGCAAGTAAAGCTGCCAGTAAGGAAAAATTATTTGGTGCCTCTCAAGTCAGGTATTTCATATTAACTTCACGTGAGGAAAAGCAACAACAACAAAATCCTTTTTTTGATCCTAGGTCATGGAACAAAAATCTGAACATCATTCTGTCTATGCTAGATTATATATTTCATGTCAAAGCAATAATAGCTTTAGTGGGTTTTTAAAAATTCCAATGTAAATAACAAAGCTGCAGTTCCAAAATAGTTTGTTACATTTTGAGAAAATGTGGCCAACTCCTCACTACCTAAAAAACTAAGTAGTTCCTTTTCTTTATAGTTTATAACACAAAATGTCTTTTTCCCCTATTTTTCATGGAATTGAACATCTTTACCGATACATAAACAAGGTGAGTTTCAGTACCTTGTTCTTTATTAGTCTTTCAATGATATTTTGTCAGTTTCTACAGTGTCTTGATTTAATGTATAACTATCTATACATCTACTTCTACCTATTTATGCTAGCCTGTAGGTTATTTCTGGCGACTTTGGTTTGCTTGCTGGTGAAGAGGTCCTAAACCTCATACTGACAGGAGCAGAAAGCAGCATTACCTTTTTTTTCTTGTTCTAAAATGTTTGGGCTTTGCTAGTCTAACAATGACTGATTTTTGATTAGAGATCTGAAAATGACCATGAGATTTCTGAGAAGATCTAAAACTTAAAAAACCTCGACAAAGACAAAGGCTTACATTCCATTTACTAGTGTTAATGCTGAAGACCCTTCATATTCCCACGAAGGGTAGCTACAGGCGAAGTGCTCAGTCAGTGGTTACCTCATCTAGATACACAGTGCTCTAAGGAATATTCTTGAGTGTTACTTCCACCCCAAAAGGGCAGATGCTTTATAGTTGTCTCAGGTGCTGTAATACATCTACTGATACTCCCAGCTGTTTCACTAGATTAGAGGTCTGTTCCAGAATCCAAGTGAGGCTTGGTTTCTCCAGATGTGCGTGCTCATGTGTTCTGCAACATTCCGGATGTGAGCAATCCATCCCGCTAGGACTCCTGTCAGAATTTGTGTTAAACTCGGCATTATTTTCACAGAGTCTTTCATCTTTTGCATCATCAGTCTTTTTCTCAGCTGGAACTACCTGGCAAAGGTCCATATCATCAATGGAGTCCAATACATCTGTAATGTGTGGCTGGCAAGTGACTGATTTCAGACGCCTGAGCACACACTCTTCACACTGGCCAACCGCATCCAAAAGATTGTTTATCTTACTGATCAAAGTCGAACTATTACCATGAAGATGACACCAGGAAAGCAAAGCACTAAATGAAAATATAAACAAGAGTTAAATAGGAAAAAAATTAAATAGTCACAGGCATTTAGAATGCTAGGCCCTACATGCTTTCCTTTTAGATAACACCATGCAGAAATAGCTTAGCAATAGTAACACATGACAAAATCAGGAAAGGAACTATGTAAATAAAACTAAAGTACAAATACAGTATATTTTAAAACAAGCTAATCAAGAAGACTTAATCATATAACCTATTTATAAATCCTATCCCCTCTTTCACAGTGCTGTATCCACTTTTTATATTTTCCCTGACCATGTAACTTCTGTGCAGTAAGATATAATTTACAGAAAGACCAGAAAAACCAGTTTCTTCTTTTCATTTTAAAATAGAAAACTCAGACTTGCTAAACTATTAAAGATAAAACATTATCATTTGTACTTTAAAAAACCTCATCCTGGGCTACTTACTGATACAAAGCATTGTCAATGCAAACTCACATCAAAGGTTTTTTTTTTTTTTTTTTTTCTTGGCAGTACTCAATATTTAACTTAAGGCATCAGGCATCCGAGGCAAGCACCCCAATACTGAGCCACAGCACCAGCCCCCCCGTTTCTCCATTAAGGCTACTAAACAGCTTCTAAACCAGTCATTGTAAATCTTGGTCTCAAACTCGAATCACCAAGAGAGCTTTCATTTTCTTGAAATGTGTTAAGAATTCTACTCCTAATCTATTTAATTATTTTTGTTACTTTTTAGTAGCTCAGGGACCCCCCCCCCCTGCACTGTTCATACACTATAATTAAATAATGGTTCTCTTTTTACTGGTGGGGGCTGTGTGCATGCTGAGCACACACTCTAAGCTACAAGCCTCTCTGAAAATACTGCAGAAGTGAAATCCACCGGTGCTGACTGACTGACTCAGCAGCAGGCTTTCTAAAGTAATTAAGGTCCCAACATAATTTAAAACAAACAAACAAAAAATTCTTTCCACTTTAAAACAAAACAAAACAAAAACAAACACGTGATTCTTTGTGGCAATTTGTTTCTCTGTAAAGTATAAACAGTATCCTTGTCAAAGAGGCCTGGCCCACTCTTAGTCTGCTCACTGGCATTATTGCTGTGGCATCCTGACAGGTATTCAAAGTTCCGGATTCAAACAAACAAGACCTCTTTTTATTAGTAGTTACAGCTTTCTCAATAGACATCCAGCTGACAGGCCTGCCATACATTGTTCTACTTCATGTGTGAGTAAAAAGAGCTTTATTTACAAGCTCAAAATTTCACCAGTAGTGATTAGGGCTAGTCCAAATGTCAACAAATGGACACCTCCCTACCACATCTTTGCAAAAAAAAAAAAAAAAAGAAAAAAGAAAAAAAGACAGGAATCAGGCACACATATTAAAGTGGCTGAAAAGAGAACAATTTTTAAAGAACTATTTTGAAAGCAGCACTTTATCCTCTGAAGACTCATGTATGCAACATCAGGAAAAACACTTCAGTGTTTTATTTTTATCTATTGCCTCCATTAGAAATGTGGCTGAAATGACTTATCACTTGAACTTTTAAAATTACCTCAGTGTTCCCCTGAGTAGTCCGTAGTTTATAATGACTTCTGCACCCTGTTTATAACCTTGATTGAAGCCCTGCTGAAGAGTGACCGCCTTGCCAGCATCGACTCCATCTCTGTAACCTTCCTAAAAATAAGAAACTAGTTGTAACTGACACCAAGTAAATCTTTTCTAGAAAAGCACAGAACCAGTTTCGAAAACAGACTTAGCAAGTTTTTACTGTGGTAACTAAATACGATATGGCAGAGACATAGGTCCAAAGCAGAATGTTTCTCCTAAGACCTTATTATTGGTTTGTTTTTCCTTATCACATGTTTGTATTTTATTTTATTTCCAGGCTATCCTGGAACTCATAATCCTACTGCCTCATCCTCCTAAATGATGACAGGATATGCCTCAATGTCATATCCTTAACTCACTTTGGAATTCTAGGGTTACTGTGTAAACATTAAACATCAGCTGTTATTTAATTTTTAAAAACTGTGTTAGCAAGGTCTTCAAAGAAATGGAAAACTACTTATATGGACTCTTGGTAACTGACTAGGACAGGTAGTAAAGGAGGCTGGCAAGACTGAGGAAGAGGAAAACTATTTTAGGAAGAGCGGAGAGGAAGTCTGAGTTTAGAAATCTAATCTGAACTTCGGAGTAGAGATTTGTCCTCTTAATACTGGTCTAGCCCCCGATTCCTAAGGCATTTTTATAATGACATGATGGCTGTTGGACTGGAACATTAAATTAGGGTAGCTCACAGCTGCAGTTTTAAAAGGGTAATTTAATGGGAGGATGAAGTTCTTTTCATCTTTTGCTTTTTAAATATTTAAGTAGCATTTACTTTTTTGTTTTTGGGAGGGGGGACATGTATTTTCTTGCGTCCCATAGCTTGAGTGTGAAGGTCAGAGGGTAGCTTCCAGGAACCCATTCTATCCTTCCACGATGTGGGTTCCAAGGATCGAACTCAGATCATTATACTTTGGAATCCACCTCTATGTGGAGACAGATCTAATCAATTAGTTCTCACCCAGAACTAAGCTGCTTCCACCCAGATATTATTAAGCAAGCTTCAATGTATGGTGAAGACAGATCCGGACTGAACAACCTTTAAAGTAGAATATGGAACAGCATTCCCTTCCCTTTACCGTCCTCTGACAACATTCTTCAGTTCACCTTTCCCAAGTCTTTTGTAACACCACGCCAAACGCTGGACTCTCCACCCACTGAACAACGTCCGTGAACACGCGTTCTCTGCCAGCCATTACAGCCTAGACAGTGGACGTTTCTCCCAGCTCCCTCAAACTGCAGACTCTTGAGGGACAGAATAAAGTTTTCACTTTAGTCGGTCAGTCCCCCTGCTGCCAAACCCAGCCCCGGCTCTCTAAGAGCTCCCCCGTTTAAAAGGCTATCAATTAAACAACCAGGAAATCCTAGGGGTGGGGCGGCCTGGGGGCGCGGTCGGAGGGCCGTCCCTCTCGGTCCAGGCCGGCGCCCGCGTGCCCCGTGCCCGCGGGAGCCCCTGCGCCCCGCGTGGGAGCCCCCCTCCCCGCGCGTCCCCATGCCCGCCCATTTACTTGGACTCGTCTCCGCATGTGACGCTGCCATTCCCGCTGCACTAACAGAGACTCGTCTGCTTCCTCGTCAAACACGTCCTGATCCCCAGGGCTCGGGATCTCGGGAACGGCTCGAACCCAAGACATCCCGGAGGAAACCACGAGCCCTGGACCACCGGAAGCGCCGGCAAGTGCTTCCGGCTCGGGGGCGGGGCCAAAAGGCTAAGCGTGGGACGGAGGGGCGTGTGCGGCTTCCCGGGCAGCTAGGCGTCTACGTGCTGTTGTTATCTCCTTCCAGGCGTCTGGGTCGCGCTGAGGGGGCGCGGTGGCTGCTGGGAGCTAGGTCACACCCTTCAAGGGCTGAGAGTCAGTTTGTGTGTGTGCGAAAGGCATTGAGCATCTGCAGGCAGCCCAGAACTGCTGATGCTAGGGTCAAAATTTGGGATGAAGTAGTATGGACGCACTGTAAAACCAGCACCCTGTGGCAGTTTCCCTCCCAGCCTTCTGCTCCTGCTCTGTGAATGAGTTCAGGAATGTAGCTCAAGCATTAGCAACTTCTGGCCCAGAGTAGCTGTGGAAGAACTGGACAGTAGTAGAGATCTTGTGTTCTTTGTGTGAGAAAAAATGAAATCATGTGATAATGTTCTGCCCAGTTCACGAACCCCAAAAGACCAGGAATAAACAGACTCCGCTGTAAATACATGAGGTTCTTTTTATTGTAAATTACAAGCTGCAGCTTGGGCCTACACAGCCCCACCGCTTCGAGCTGTGCCCAGGTTAGTTGGATGATTTATAGATTCTGGCCCATCCCAGCACGCCCAAGGCAGGGGTGATTCCTGCCTGGCAAGCATCTATTGGTCAAAATGCTACATTTTGAATTGATTGGCTATAGGAAGGTTCTCAGACCATGAATGACCAGGTGTCCCTCCCTAGGGGGATGGTCCAGTTTCCTAGCAACTGTATCTCTAGTGGGTGGGGAAAGAATGCAATGAGGTGGCACTTCCCCTCAGGGCATTACTAAACTTCTTTACGGTACCTACTTTAGGTCTTAATAGCTGCTAATTTATCTTTTGGTCTCTCAATAACTGAGTTGTTTTCTGGAATGCCTATTTTGTATTAGTTAGCGTTTTAAGTCTTTGTAGGGTGGCGTGCTATGAGGATAAAAGTTCTCACCCTCAGTTCTTAGGCCTTGTGGGTTTCCTATTAGTGTAGAAATGGCAGTTGGCCAACAATAAAATACAAGTCAATCCTATTTTGAAGACTGTTGAATGTTAAGAAAAATCATTAATGTGAGGGAATAGGATACAGGTTACTATTTTAGTTTATTTTATGTTTTTGTCCTGGGGGCCGAACACCAAGGCTTGCAAATGTGGAATGTGTGCTCTGTCAATCAGATATCTCCTTCAGTGCCAAATGTATATACATATATGTTTGGGATTGTAGGATATATATATATATATATATATATATATATATATATATATAGAGAGAGAGAGAGAGAGAGAGAGATATCTCTATATAGATATCTCTATATAGATATCTCTCTATATATATTAATTAGAAAAAAATGGTAGTAAGGGAAGCGATTGAGATGGTGATTGAAATGAGTAAAACAGAAAACCTAAAATTTGCGCTGGTGAGTTGGCTCAGGGCACCTGCCATTAAGCATTAGAAACTGTATTCAATCACCGTGACCCATATGATGGAAGAAGAGAACGAATTCCTGCAGGTTGTCCTCTGCACATGTACTGTGGCGCACACACACACACACACACACACACACACACACACACACTCTGTATGTAAACGCATGCAAATAATAAAGCTCGACACTTGCACAGTGGACCTAAATGCCAGCAGCTGGAGACATGGCTCAGCAGTGAGGAATGCTTGCTTCTCTTCTGGAGAAGAGAATTAGAGAAGCTTCTCTTCTAATTTGGTTCTGAGGATCCACATAGGGTGGGTGGCTCACGACCACGCAGCTTCAGGGAGTCTCAAGCCCTCTTCTGGCCTCCAAGGCCTCCACGGCATGCATACATACAAATACACACAGAGACATATAAATAGAAGTAAATCTTAGAAAAAGAAAACATAAGCTTGCCCTGTCTCTTTCTGATTAAAAAAAAGAGAAAAAAAAATTAAACAAGTCAGGAAATAGGAGGTAACCACTA
The DNA here is from genome assembly GCF_907164565.1 of Psammomys obesus. Classification (NCBI taxonomy): domain Eukaryota; kingdom Metazoa; phylum Chordata; class Mammalia; order Rodentia; family Muridae; genus Psammomys; species Psammomys obesus. The sequence goes on from NW_026587556.1 coordinate 7,229,809, forward strand.
ATGCAGTTAAAAAACACTATATAAACTAATTAAAATCAAGAGCAATACATTTAGTCTTTTGAGACAAGGTCTTAGGAAACTTGAAGTGTAGGAGGGATTTTGAACTTCTGATTCTTCCGTCTCTGTCTCCTGAGTGCTGGGGTTACAGGTGTTCATCACCGTGCCCAGTTTCTGTGGTGCTGGGGATTCAGGGCCTCCAGCATTCCGACTCTCAACTGAGCTGCATCTCCAAACCCTTAAATGAATACCTGCCCTGTAAAGGTTGAACTGTCTGAGCTATAGCTCACTCAGTAAAATGATCATCTTACAACGGTGAAGGCACGAATTATATGCCCAGAACCCACATAAAAAAAAAAAAAAAGCAAGCTGTGGTAATGTGTGTCTTTAATTCCAGATCTCAGTGGATTTCTGGGGCTTTCTGGCCAGCCAGAATAGTTCACTAGGTGAGTAAACTCCAGGTCAACTATTCCACCCCGCCCCCCCAAAGGTGTATAGTATCTGAGGAATGATGCTGAAATTGTTTTCTGACATGCAGCCATTTATTAGTACACCTTAATACTCACAAGAATGCACACACACACACACACACACAATTATCTTATTGCATTTTAAAAAAAGGTCTTCACATTTTCTGCTGTGGCCCCTTTCTCTGAGAAATTTTCATACTACCATAAGATAGATATGAAAATCAAACATACCGTTTGTCTTTCTGAGTGGGGACTGATCATCTTACCCAGGGACCTCCTTCTTGCTTAGTTTCTTTAGCTGTACAGATTTTAGTATGTTTATCTTATATTATAGGTCTAATATCCAGTTATAAGTGAGTATATACTGTGTGTGTCTTTCTGCATCTGGGATACCTCACTCAGGATGATCTTTTCTATTTCCTACCATTTGCCTGCAAATTTTATGATTTCCTTGTTTTTAAGTGCTGAGTAGTATTCTGTTGTGAAAATATGCCACAATTTCTGTATCCACTCCTCCACTGAGGGACATCTGGGTTGTTTCCGGGTTCTGGCTATTATGAATAAAGCTGCTATGAACATGGTTGAAGGAGAAAACAGGAAAGAGGACAGGAGCCTACCACAGAGGGCTTCTGAAAGACTCTGCCCAGCAGGGTATCAAAGTAGATGCTGAGACTCATAACCAAACTTTGGGCAGAGTGCAGGGAATCTTATGAAAGAAGGGGGAGAGAGTAAGATCTGGAGAGGACAGGAGCTCTACAAGGAGAGCAACAGAACCAAAAAATCTGGGCTTAGGGGTCTTTTCTGAGACTGATACTCCAACCAAGGACCAATCATGGATATAACCTAGAACCCCTGCTGAGATGTAGCCCATGGCAGCTCAGTGTCCAAGTTTGTTCCCTAGTAAGGGGAACAGGGACTGTCTCTGACATGAACTCAGTGGCTGGCTCTTTAACCACCTCCCCCTGACGAGGAGCCTTGCCAGGCCACAGAGGATGACAATGCAGCCACTCCTGATGAGACCTGATAAGCTAGGGTCAGATGGAAGGGGAGGAGGACCTCCCCTATCAGTGGATTTGGAGAGGGGCATGGGAGGAGATGAGGGAGGGAGGGTGGAATGGGGAGGGAATGAGAGAAGGGCTCTAGCTGGGATACAAATGAATAACTGTGATTAATATATAAAAAATAAAAGTTTAATAAAAAGAAAATCAAACATTATATTGATACATCATATAAAAATTTATTTATTTTTATTTAGTTATTCATTTTACATCTCAATCTTAGCCTTCTCCCTCCTCTTTTCTCAGTTCCTCCCTTTGTTCCTTCCTCACCCCCTATCTCCCCTCCCTGTCCCTCAGAAAAAGGGAGCACCCCAACCAATCCCAGCACCCCCAGTTGCATCAGGACTGTGTATTTCGTTTTTCACAGTGTCCAGGGAAAGCAGCCTGTTAGGGGGGAAGTGATGGAAAGCGTGCAACAGAGATGGCCTCAGGTCCCCACAGGTGGCTAAGCTGCCCTGGGGCTATATACATAGAGAGCCTTGTTGTAGTCCATGCATGGTGCTTCAGTCTCCTCAAGCCCCTCTGGGCCCAGGTTAGTTAGGACTGTTGGTCTTCTTGTGGAACTCTTGACGCTTCCGGGTCCTTCAATTCTTCCTTTCACTCTTCCATAAGGCTCCCTATGCTCCATCCATTGCTTCTCTGTGAGTCTCAGATTCTGTTTCGATTCTTCGATGGGCAGAGGTGCTCAGAGGACAGCCATGCTGGGCTCCTGTCTGCAAACACAGTAGAGTGTCATCAATAGTATCAGGGGTTGGCTCTTTACCGTAGAGTGGGTCTCAGGTTGGGTCAGGCATTGGTTGCACATTCCCTCAATCTCTCCTCCATCTTTATCCCTGTACATCCTGTAGGCAGCATAAATTCTGGGTGGAAGTTTTTGTGGCTGGTTGGTGTTCCCCTCCCTCCATCAGGAGTCCTGTCTGGCTAGAGGGTGGCCTCTCCAATCTCAATAACCCTCGCCACTAGGGGTTCAGCTAGAGTCACCTCCATATTCTCCCATGGACCCTGTTGCAGGTCTCCAGCTTGTCTCAGAGATGCCTCTGCCCCTGTTTCTCTTCTGTCTGCAAGCCTTCTGTTCTCCCTTCCCTGCTCTCCCCATATCTTACCCCATCCTCATTTCTCTCAGTGTTCCCTCTCTTATCCTGTTCCCTTTCTTCAACCACTTCTGCTGGCTACTCTGTTTCTCCTTCTGAGTGAGATTTAAGCATCCTCCTTTGGTCCCTCCTTGTTACTTAGCTTCTTTGGGTTTGTGAATTATAGTATTCTGTACCCAATGGCTAATATCTACTTATAAGTGAGTCCATACCATGTGTTTTTTTTTCTGGGTCTGGGTTACATCACTCAGGATGATCTTTTCTAGTTCCATCCATTTGCCTGCATATTTCATGATTTCCTTGTTTTCAGTAGCTGAGTAGTGTTTATTTCATTGTGTAAATGTACCGATTTGTTCATCTATTCTTCCGTTGAGGGACATCTGGGTTGTTTTCAGGTCTTGGCTATTATGAATAAAGCTGCTATGAACATAGCTGAGGAAATGTCCTCTTTGTATGGTGGAACATCTTTTGGGTATATGCCCAGGAGTGGTTTAGCTGGGTCTTTAGGTAGAGCTAGTCCAAGTTTTCTCAGAAAGCTCCAGATTGATTTCCAAAGTGGCTGTGTAAGTTTACATTCTCACCAGCAATGCAGAAGTGTTCCCCTTTCTCCACATCCTCGCCAGCATGTGCTGTCACTTGAGTTTTAAATCTTAGTCATTCTGATCGGTAGAAGATGGAATCTCAGAGTCGTTTTGATGACTAAGGACACTGAACATTTCTTTAAGTGATTCTCGGCTATTTGAGATTCCTCATGTTGAGAATTCTGTTTAGCTCTGTACTCTAGTTTTTAATTTGATTATTTGTTGGTGTTTAATTTCCTGAGTTCTTTATATATTTTGGATATTAGCCTTTGTCAGATGTTGGGTTGGTGAAGCTCTTTTCTCAATTTGTGGGCTGTCATTTATTTTGTTGACTGTGTCCTTTGCTTTACAGAAGCTTTTCAGTTTCATGGGGTCCCATTTGTTGATTGTTGATCTTAGAGCCTGAGCTGTTGGTGTTCTGTTCAGGAAGCTGTCTCCCGTGCCGATGAGCTCAAGGCTCTTTCCCACTTTCTCTTTAAATAGATTTAGTGTGTTTAGTTTTATGTTGAGGTCTTTGATCTACTTGGATTTGAGGGTTTTTTTTTTTTGTTGTTGTTGTTTTCTTTTTTCAGGATGACAAATATGGATCTATTTTCATTTTTCTAGACATCCAGTTAGACCAACGTCATTTGTTGAAGATGCTATCTTTTTTCCATTGTATGGTTTTGGCTTCTTGGTTGGAAATCAAGTGTCCATAGGTGTGTGGGTTTATGTCAGGGTTTTGATTTGATTCCATTGATTAACCATGAAGTTTTTATTACTATTGCTCTGTATTACATCTTGAAGTCAGGTGTGGAAATATCTCCAGAGGTTCTTTTATTATATAGGATTCTTTTAGTTATTCTGGGTTTTTTGTTTTTCCATATGAAGTTGAAAATTGTTCTTTTTGAGCTCTGTAAAGAATTGTGTTGGCATTTTAATGGAATTGCATTGGATCCATAGATTGCTTTTGGTAAGATGGCCATTTTTATTATATAATCCTGATCCAGGAGCATGGGAGATATTTTCATCTTCTGATATCTTCCTCAATTATTTTTTTCCCAGAGACTTGAAGTTCTTGTCATGCAGGTCTTTCACTTGCTTGTCTGGAGTTACACCAAGATATTTTATATTATTTGTGGCTATTGTGACGTGTGTTGGTTTTGTAATTTCTTTTCTCAGCCGGTTTTTCATTTGTATACAGGAGGGCTCCTGATTTTTTTTTTTTTTGAGTTAATTTTGTATATAGCCACTTTGCTGAAGTTGTTTATCAGCTGTAGGAGTTCTCTGGTAGATTTTTTGGGGTCATTTATGGATGCTGTCATATCATCTGCAAATAGGGATACTTTGACTTCTTCCTTTCCAATTTGTATACCCTTGATCTCCTTTAGTTGTCTTATTGTGCTAGCTAGAAATATGAAGAGAGTGGGCAGCCTTGTTTTATCCCTTAATTTAGTGGGATTGCTTTGAGTTTCTCTCCATTTAATTTGATGTCAGCTATTGGCTTACTGTATATTGCTTTTATTTTTTATTTTTTTAATTAAAATTTTATTTTTTTATATTGTATATTGCTTTTATAATGTTTAGGTATGAGCCTTGTGTACCTGATCTCTCCAAGACTTTTATCATGAAGGAATGTTGGATTTTGTCAAAGGTTTTTTCTGCATCTAGTGAGATGATTATGTGTTTTTTTTTCCTTTCAGTTTGTTTATATGGTGGATTATATTGATGGATTTTCATATGTTGAACCAACCCTATCTCTCTGGGATGAACCCTACTTGATCATGGTGGATGATAAAGTAGATGTGTTCTTGGATTCTGTTTGCCAGTATTTTATTGAGAATTTTTGCATCAATGTTGATGAGAGAATCTTTCTTCGTTGAGTCTTTGTGTGATTTAGGAATCAGAGTGACTGTGGCCTCATAGAATGAGTTTGGTAATGTTCCTTCAGTTTCTATTTTGTGGGATGGTTTGAGGAGTATTGATATTAGCTCTTCTTTGAAAGTCTGGTTGACTTCTTGTGCTAAAACCATCTGGTGCTAGGCCTATTATTATTATTATTATTGTTATTATTATTATTATTTTTGTTTGAAGACTTTTCATGACTGCTTCTATTTCCTTAGGGGTTATAAGGAATGTTTAAACTGTTAACATGCTCTTGATTTAACTTTGGTAAGTGAAATCTGTCAATCTATATGTGACTTGGCCTGTTTCCTTGCAGATTTTAATATCCTTTCTTTGCTTTGTACATTTAGTGTTTTGTTATTTGTTCCAAAGATTTTCTTTTCTTTGGTACAATCTATTTGGTATTCTCTAGGCTTCTTGTATGTTAATAGGCATCTCTTTCTTTAGGTTGGGGAAGTTTTCTTCTATGATTTTGTTGACAATATTTTCTGGGCCTTGGATCTGGGAGTATTCTCCTTCTATTCCTACTATTAGATTTGGTCTTTTTATAGTGTCCCAGTTTTCTTAGATGTTTTGTTTCAGGAACTTTTTAGATTTAACATTTTTAGGTTTAACATTTTTTTTTGATTTAACATTTCTTCAATCGTATCTTCTACATCTGAGATTCTCTCTTCCATCTCTTGTATTCTGTTGGTGATGCTTATGCCTGTAGTTTCTATTCTTTTTGCTAGGTATTCCATCACTAGGTTTGCCTCAGATTGTATTTTCTTGCTTCTATTTCTGTTTTCAGGTTATGAACAGTTTTATTCATTTCCTTCTCCTGTTTGACTGTATTTTCCTGCATTTCTTTAAGGGATTTATTTAATTCTTTCATCTGTTTGTATTTTTTTGTTATTTCTTTGAGGGATTTATTAATTTCCTCTTTAAAGGCCTCTATAATCCTCATAAGATTAGAGTTGAGGTTTTCTGTGCTTCAGGTTTGTTAAGGTATCCAGACTTGCTATAGTAGGATATCTGGGTTCTGGTGGTGCCACATGGCCCTGGGATTTGTTGCTTGTGTTCTTAGGCTGACCTGTAGTCATTTGGTTGTCCCTGCTGTCAGCAAACCTGGTGGTGTCTTATGGTTGTTGAAGGTATAGCTGGTGGTCCCAGATGGTAGCAGTCCTCTGGTTTTCCTGGGTGGTAGCAGATCTCCAGGGATACAGAGAGATCTGGTAGTGTCTAATGGCTGCCGGTCTCTGGGACTGCAGGTGGAGATGGGGACCAGGAAATGGGGCACACTGGATGCTGTTGGTCCCTTATGGGTGCTGGTCTTTTCTGCTACCTGATGGTTGCCGCTGCTCTCTGATGCTGCTGTTCTTCAGTGGTTGCCTGTCTCCAAGAATGCAGGTAGAGATGTGGAAATGGAGCGGGCCCAGAAGATGGTGGTTGGAGCACACTGAAGGGACTGGGTGCAGATGTCCCAGGGTAGACAGCACCTCTGTAGCCTGGCTTTAGCAGGCCAGGAGTTGGGAGGAGGGTTCTCACCTGCTGTTCCCTGGTGGTTGCTGGTCCTGGGGTGGGGGGGAATGGAGTGGAGCTTGTAGCATGCTGGGTCCAGGGAGGAGGTGGGGCAAAGAATTCATTTCAAAATAATTCTTTGGTGTTACATGTAATTTTATCATTTATTAAGGATGAAAGCAAATCTGCATAGTGACGTATTATTGGGCGTGATTACTTATTTTTTTCACAAATGATAAAATCTTAGCCATGTTACTTGCTACTGCAGGGCACATCATCTTCAGTGTTTTTCAGGTTGACAGTAATTTTCATGAAATGCATCTGTGGCTCAAACAGCTATTTTAAAATTAAATTAAACATTCTAAGATAACCCTATCGGACGATATAGTAACCGATACACGCCGAGAAGTGACTGTAGGGAATATTAAAGGTCGTTGTCTTAACTGCATTTCTATAAAAGCAGGAAACAGTGCTTACAGTAAAAGCGCTTCAGTATGTAGCATACAGTAGTCTTGACTCCGACCCTAAGCGTGTGAGGCAGTGTTCACTGGCATTGTGCAGCTTGATGGCATGTGCAATACACAGTATGTTTGCTGTGTGTTCAGATCCAAGCTGCATGAAGTTGAACAAGGCAGCATGAGCAAATGCTGCCAGAACCACCTTTGATTCATTGCACATTTTTGATTGTTGTGTGTTCAGAAGCCTTTTACTGTTGTCAAAATTTTCACAACTCATATTCAATTACACGATTCCCTGATTAAAGAAGACCTCTCTCTCTCTGTGCGTTTGTGTGTGAATGCACATGCATGTGGGCAGCATATCTGTATGCAATGTGTGTGCAGGTATTTGTGTACATACGTGTGCAAGTGTGTGGACTGGGGGTTAATGTCTGATGTCTTCCTCAATCTCTCTTCGCATTGTCTTTTAGTAGATAGCTTCTCACTGAACTGGGCAATCATGAATGGGCTAGGCTGGCCAGCCAGTGAGCACCAGGGATTTGCCCCACTGTCACCTAGAATTACCACACGTGGCTTTTTATGTGGTTGCTATGGATCTGCACTCATGTCTTCCAGCTTGTGCAGCAGGCAGAGCTGAGACATCCCTCCAGCTCCAGTTGTCCTTTAAAAGTTCTCTCTGTATTCTGGATGTATGCAGATGTAGTTATTCTTTGTGCTAATTACACCCATTAAGATCCAGACCTAGGGATATATGAGAACACCGGGACCGGGAACATGTGCAGGACACTAAAGAGAGGAAGCATATGCAGGCAAAGTCAGCTTTCAGAAAGTGTTGTTGATCAGCTCTGTGACAGGGCCTGATCGCAGGCCTGATCAGATCACAGCTCTGTGATCAGAGCCCTGGGCTGCAGCATGTATTTCACTTCTTAGCTAATGTATGAGGAACTCTGCAACAAAGAACAAGGAAAGCCTTACATTTGGCACGCATGGACATGTCATGCTCCCCTTTCAGCCTAGTTGTCCTTTCAGCCTTGTGTCCTGAAAGAGTGTGGCCTTGGCTAGGAGACGACGGCAGATTCCATAAATACTCATACCTTCAACAACCAGATGATCTTTCAATGTCCTTTCATGTGTCTGTTCTATTGTTTCCAAAATTGCATCCCCACTCTTTAAAAAAAAAAAAAGCCCTCATAAATAACTATGACACTGTTGCATAAATTTTGATGTCAGGATGAGCACCTACTCTGGAGGATTTAGGAACTGTATCTTGCAGCTCAGTATGTGTCATATAAACACACTCTAATGGGGTCAGCCTTTAGGCTTCACCACATTTTTCTCCACAGTCTCTTGCTTGTCATTCATCTTTGTTTTTACTTTCAAAGACTCCAACAATTCTTTTTTATGCCTTTCTATTTCTCATCTCCTGCTGAGTCTCATTCTTTATCTTGGTTTTCCACACTTTATTTGCGCCTCTTGCAAGGTGCTCTTTGGTAGTTGACATAATAAACTCCAAGAGGCCACAAACCTTTCGTAGAATCTTCTGGGTTTCTGGCATGGGACACTTAATCACTCAGCCTTGTAACTAAGCAGGCGCAGATGTCTTTAAACCAAGGGAAGGTGGTTTTCTGCTCGTTCCTCCTAAACTTCTGCAAATTCTGTCTTTACCACATTGAAACGCTTGTATCAAGATGGCTCAAGGTTACCTACCATGTACTAGAAAACTGATACTAGTGGTGAGGATAGGCAGGAGAGCATTAGAAATACAGCGACTGAAGAGAGAGCTAAATGGTGAGGAAAGCATGAAGATTATAGGCAGCTTGTCTCCTTTATTTTAGTTTTGTCTCTGGAAAACTCAAATCAACCCAGCTAGCAAAGTGAGGAGGAAAAGTACTTTTAAGTCCAATACAGAACACTTGTTGAGTAGTAGACTAGATGAAGGAGTATCCAACAGGAGGTCTTATTGATCTTTTGAACAGCCTACTGATGGGCAGTAGGTCTAAGCATGTTCAGGTCTGTGTCATCTTTCAGAGATTTTCGATTACCTCCAGGCTCTTTTGTGACTATTTCACAATACTTCTCTTTTCTTTTATAATTAAGTTTTTTGAAAGGGTCCCTTGTGCACCTCTCACTTTTCAAGTCTGGCTTCCAGTCCCTCCCTATTGTTGAAATAAATGGGGGTCAGAGGTGGAGCAATCTTAAGATTTTTTTTTTATGACTTTCAGAACTCTACTCCTTGTTGTCCTCTTGTGCTAGGCTCAGCAGGGTTTCTTATCTCAGATTTACTATAGGCACTGTAATGTGTCATATGGCTGTATCTTTCCTTCCTTTAATGTCCTTGCTCTTCCTATGTTCTCCAGCTTGTTGCTGCTCAGAGTGAGGTGCCAACAGCTGTAACCTGCATCACCTGGGAAGTTTGTTAGAAATTCAGTTTCTGGTTCCCACCCAGAACTGTTAAATCAGTATCCCCATCCTTGGTTGACTGACACGCATAGCCAAGTCTGAGGAGCTTTGCAGTGCCTTCTGTGGCACCACTGCCTTCCAGCGCCCAAGACAGGAGCCTGACTTCTTTTCCTCTCTGTGGCTACATCACCGTGTCTTAAGCATTTGCCATGTCTTAGAGGTTGTTCACATTTACTCATTTGCCTCCAATCCCACTGCCACTTCCCTAGATATTACAACAGCTTACTTAACTGATCATCTTGCTTTGTGTCCTCATTTCCACCAGTCTGTCTTTCTACTCAGTCAGGGCATTATACCTAAAGCAAAATTTGATAGAACCATTTCTTGCTTAATGTTGTCCAGTACCTCCTGACCACTCTTAAGATAAAGTATGACCTATGTGGTCAGCAGTACCACGTGTGGCCTGGCTCCCACGAGTTTGCTACACAACTTCTCTGTGTGGGAATGTATCTTCTTCTACTAATGTTTTCTTCTTACAGTGGATGTTTTAGCTTAGATGTCAATTCCATTTGGAATGTTTTCCCTGATCTTCCCAGGTCTCGGTTAATTGCCCTTCCATACGTGAGACAGTCTGTATTACTTTGCTTATACGTGCCTACTGGTTTTGTTCTGCTAGGCTATGGTAAGTTCTTGGAGGCTGAGTCTCTGTATTCTCATTATCTGTTTTATCTCCACTGTATAGTGCCTACCTTTCCTATTGCTGTGATAAAATAACCAACAAGAACAACTTAAAGGAGGAAAGGTTTATTTCATTCATAGTTTCCAGGTTCAGTCCGTCACGACGGGGCATCACGGTTGCAGTAGTTTGAGGCAACTGAGCACACTGCAGCCACAGCAACAAAACAGACTGCTGGGGCTAAGCTGATGTCTTTCATTTCATGTAGTCCAGGGAATGATGCCTCTTTTCAAGTGGGTCGTCCCACCGCCATTAATGCAACCAAGATAACCTCTTACAGTCACAGCCAGACACTACTTGGTCTAGGTAATCTCTCCCTTACTAGGAGCAGAAAGACTGTTTTAGGAATGAAATTTGGAGTCTTTTCTCCACTAGACATATGAGAGATATTGCTTATACTATCACCTATCTCTGCTTTCCTTTCTGACCTACACAACTATCTGACTTGTTGGCACATGGATAGGACATCTATGACAAGTTACGACCCATTGCCAGTAGGTGACAATGATGTTCTTCACTTCCCAGCTTAGGTCATGAATTACTGCCATATCCTGCCCCACTCCATGCAGTAATTCTGGTGATCATATGTTGTCAAAAAAGACTGTAATGGTCCATTTTCAGTATGAGGTGTGTTTGGAGTTCATCAGAGCTACTGATGAGCAGGAGGCTCCAGGCCCCTCTGTCCCCCATCTGCAGTTGGTGCCTGCTTCTCTCAGAACACTGAGACTTGAAAAGTTCCAGGCTGTCTGCTATGCAACTAAGGCCACTGCTAGAAGAAGGAAGAAGTCTCAAGCTCCAGAATATTCAGCAAGTAAGGCCTTGTGTTCTAAACCACTGAGATGGGCCTTTGAGAAGGGAGGTCCTGACCTATGGGAAAAAAGGTTAGGAATTTCTCATAATTCAGGCATATTAAAAAGCACTGTCTTGTGCCAGATCAGCATGCCAGGCATTTTTGCTTCTTCTCTGTCCTGGTGTCACTTTCTATAGATGGTATATTAAAAATGTTTTTTTTTTTCCATCCATGTTAGCATGCATATTGATTTTGTCACTGTTCAGGTCTTGTTTAGACAGCCGTTTCTGGGAGACACAGTTTCCTAGAAGACCCTTATTCCTCGGGCTCATACAACCTTTCTGTCCTCTCTTCCATGATGTTCCCTGGGACTTAGGTGCAGGGACTGTGTTGTAGATGTATTTGTTGAAGTGACTCCCTACTATCCAGTTTTGCATTGTGTCTAGTTGTGCATTTCTGTAATGGTCTCCATTTACAAAGGGAAGCTTCATTGATGATGAGAGGTACCCTTACATGTGGGTATGAGGCTAAGTTTTTTAATATAGTTAGGATTATGCTGATCTAGTAATGTAGCCATTAGCAGGCTCTTATCTAACACCTACCTCCAGGTAGTTGGTTAGGTCTATAATGCCAGGAATAATTTCTTTCCTGTTGTGTGCTTTCAGTACAATTAGACAGCTGTTGGTTGCTTACAACATTTGAGTTACTTTAGGGGTATCTTGCCATGCTGCTCATTGTGTGCTTCATAGGTCTCACAGCTGGATAGGACCATTGATTTCTCTTCTCTCTTGGAAGCTTACATAGTACTTCCTGGTACTATGAATTTAGACTACAGAAAGGAGTTTTCAAGTTAGATCCAGCTTAAATAATCTTGAGTCCTGTGTCTTAAGTGTGAGGTGTCTTCAGCAATAGGGGCTTAACTTCAACTTCTGAGAGGTAACCAAGAGCAACAGCAGTATCTTATATTGTTTTGAAAGTTGATTGGACTTCCGTGACCAACAACTCAAACAGTGGGTTCTTATGTCTAGTAATGGGCGGTTTTCTTTCTTTTCTTTCTTTCTTTCTTTCTTTCTTTCTTTCTTTCTTTCTTTCTTTCTTTCTGGAACACTGTCAGCTCAGGTAGCATAATTTAGTTTAAGAATATATATATATATATAATATATATATAAATAAAAATATATAGGTATCTTTTTAGGTAGCTATAAAATAATATGATTCCTCAAAGTTTTATAAAAAACAACTTTGGTGTTATTTGTCCCTCCTCCCTTCTCTTTCTGTTTTGATTCCCCTCTTCAATTAGACCCCCTCTCCATTTCCCCATTCTCTCCTTCATAACCTGTATTATAGTTCCTTCTTATGCATCCCCTATCATGGTCCGTTTATACTTTCCTGGTTTCTCTGCTTATACTCTGTTGTATACTCAGATCTGGAGACTTGGAACTGGCAACTACAGATGAGGGAGAATATCTGGTGTTTGTCTTTCTGTGTCTGTGTTGCCTCACTCAATATGATCTTTTCTAGAAATATCTGTTAACTTACCAAGAGACATGCTAACTCAGAAGGAATAAAATACCTTAGAGAGGGCTCATCACTAGACAAAGAACTGCAGGAACCTAATGACTGCTGAGAGGGAGAATTAGCCTTGTGCAAGGATGAGCCTCCTAATTGCTACAAGTGGTCAGCCCCCAAGTCATATACACATAAGCAACAAAGATGGACTCAGCAGGCTTTGTTTTTGTGTGTCTCTCTATACACACATATGTCTGTAACCATAATAAGCAAAGAGAAAGAGGTCATCATTTTGAGAGGGAGTGAATGAGGGTTTGGAGGGAAAAAAAGAAAGGGAGAAGTGATATCATTATATTTTTGTTAAAATATATTAAAATAAATAATTAAAATATATTAAATAAACAATTAATTAAAATCACACAACAAAACAGAAACCCCAACCTTGCTTTGTTTTCCCTATTCTCTTGAGTTTGGCATTGTCTTATTTCTGACACATATGGAGATGGTGGAGTTACAGATAGAAGCAGCCTGGACACTGAGCTACCACCCAAGGAGCCACCCTGGAGGATGGCTGGACCTCTGGCAGATTTTGTATGCATTAATTGGACCTTTATTAGTTTGACTGCTAAGATTTAGGGCTAAACTACTTGGAATGTCCTGTAGATAACAAGTACTGTATATGCTTCGTGTAATCTACCTGGACTGTCCTCATGTGCTCAGTGGCTTCAAATAGCAACTCAGTGTTTTAGTTCTACCCCTATTCATCAGTGCTTTGACTTGACAGTGACAGTCTTGTCTAGGTACTTTTAAATGTTAGTCATTCACAATTAACTGCAGACAGGACATCTGAACAGAGAGGAACCACAGGGAGCTTCGTGTGCAGTGTGTCCCAAATAAACGTTTTCTTTCTGCTGCCAATCTTGTCATTCTCCCGCCTTTTCATTGTAGATAGTGCCACCACCTTGCCCTCTTTCTTTTGACTTGCACTAGCGCATGGACAGAAAAACAGAGGATGGCATGTCTGTAGGTGGAATAGTATTCAGCTATAAATGTCCTGTTGTTAAGTGCTGCAGCAGGTAATGAGCTAGCCTACAAGAGGCCATGTAGTGATTTCATGATGTCTCCAGAATAGGCAAGAAGACTAAGGCAGAAAAATCAGTTTGGCTGTTGTTAGGTGATGACAGGAGAGTGGAATGCACAGTGACTGTTGGTGGAGATAGGAGTTCTTTCTGGAGCTAGAGAAAACTTTGTCTAAATAACGTTTATAGTGGCATATCTCTGTCACTATAAAAAAAAACCCTAGTCGACTGAGTACTTCATCTCTAGTCAGTCATTCGTTGTACATTGCTGCATAGTGCAGCCACTTTGGAATTTATTGTGTAGCCAAGGCTAGCTTTGAACTTGTAATCCCCAGCCATTCTCCCAAAGGATTGCAAGCCTATACTACCACACCTGACACTGAATTGTACCCTTTAAAAGGTAAATAATCTTAATTTGAAAGAATTATCAATAGAAAAGAAATAAAACTTGAACAATCATCAGATCATACTTTTAGACAAAGCAGAAGATTGAGTGTTTTGTTGAAAATGGTCTTATTTTACATAGTTCACTTAAAGGACAAAATGCACCATTAATATTTGAAGAGCAGAAAGTCTCTAATATTGACCGAACTCAGTATTTATACCAGCAAAGCTAAATTCAACAGTACAATTTATGTTATCCAATAGCTCATCAAGATGGCCAGCAGGATAAAGTTTTGATGGTAAAAGTAGAAGCATATTCAAGAATAGGATGAAAAAGATACAGTGTATAAACCTATAAACAAAAGAGTTGGTTCTTTTGCACTTGAAAGTTATATTCATAAATTCAGGTATTATCATAGCATTCAACATGGACAGGCAAGAAAACAAGAGAGAATGGACTTTGCTATGATATTGCTGTGATCAGCCAAAATGCAGCCACAGTTTCCTAGTTATATAAACTGGACTTCTGGTGCTTTGGCTCCTCATCTGTGATATGGGGTCACACAACAGACTAGAAGACACATGGTTTTCTGATGTTCTGTTTAGACATGCTGCAGGCTGACTCAACAGAAACCATTTCACAACCTCTGGAATGGCTGGCACCCAAGGCAACTAGAGCCTGGTAAATTACTTCCAATGGCTCACACCTCTTTTCATTTCCCATATTTGTTCTGTTTGGCTCATAAATATTCTGTTATACTTTTGTTTCCTTTCCTCACATTGTCATCCAGCTTGTCTCTATTTTAGCTTATTTGACTGCCATGATTTGTTCAAAACCTAGTCTACCCCATTCTTTGTGGAAACAGCTTTACTGATGCACATTTTAGCCGAGTACAATCTGCTAAGCTTTGGTGCAGGTACATACCTGTTGCTTCTCGCTGTTGTCGAGGTAATGGATGTATCTATCAATAGTTTTTCACGTGCCTTCCTGTCCTGTCTTTCCATGGCACCTTGCTCCCACACCTGCTGTTCTTCAGGCAATCACTGAGCCTCTTACTGTCGCTATGCTAGTTTGTGTTTTCTAGGCTGTCATATAAATGAACAATTTCTTTTGTCATCGTGCTGATTTTGAAATTTTTCAATGCTCTGTATGTTAATACGCACATACTTCTTATTGCTGGGTGGTATTACATTGTACAGATATATCACACTTTGACTATTACCCACCACCTCAACTAAATAACCCCCCAACTTTATTCAAGTTACCAAACGAAGTGCTAACAACTCTATATTGGCATACCTTTCCCCCCGCCCCCATTGTGTAGGTTACTAGAAGTGTGGTGGTTATTTCCCAGAGTGACTGTGATATTTTATGTTATATGACACCATAGAGCAGTACCGTCCATCCCAGAAGCATGTGGTGTGCTCAGTTTTATGATGCGAGTCACTCTGGTGAATGTGTGGTGTCTCATTGGCATCGGGGTTGCGTTGTCCCGGCGAGGAGCATCTTCTCATGTATCTTCTTAAGAGGAGTCTCTGGTTTAAGCTTTTGTGCAGAATGTTTTCATAATGGCCAGCAAAGAGAATCGAGAAATTGAAAGCCTCTCATACCCTCACAGAAATGTAAGAAAAATTTCAGTCTTAGTACTGTGAAGTTTCTCAACCAAGTTTTTTTTTCACAAGTTAGGAAGTGATGATATGATATTTGTGAGATCAAACAATGCATATAAGTGGCTGTCTGGATGGCTGGGGTGTTGCTGAGGACATTTTTTTTTCAATTTAGTATCTCCTTGATGAGGTCCTTTAGGTAAAAGTTTCCCTAGTAGAGCACCAATTCTGTCTCAACTGGGTAAACAGGTTTGTTTTTGTTTTTGTTTTTGTTTTTGTTTTTATGTAGTAAAACTGTTTTTCCCGGGGACATGTAATTAGTGTTAGTTGGTCTCGTTTGAGCATAGGAGCAAATACAAGGCATTGTTTTCAAGGATATCTAAATTACCCCTACTACTACTAAATAAGTAATTTTCATTGATTTTTTTTTTCTTTTTCTTTCCCAGGGTAGTTGCCAATTCTATTTATTTATTTATTTATTTATTTATTTATTTATTTATTTATTATCATTATTATTATTTGCAATTTATTCTTTTTGTATCCCAGCTGTAGCCCTCTTCCTCATCTCCTCCCAGTCCTACCTTACTCCCTTTCTCCTAGTCCACTGACAGGGGAAGTCCTCCTCTACTACTGCCTGACACTAGCCTTCTAGGTCCCATCAAGACTACCTGGATCCTCTTCCTTGGTGGGTGGGCTAGGTTGCCTCACCAGGGAGAAGTGATCAAGGAGCAGGTACCCAAGTTTACGTCAGAGACTGTCTCTTCTCCTCTTACTAGAGGACCCTCATGGAGACTGAGCTGATTATGGGCTACATCTGAGCAGGGGGTCTAGGTTCTGTCTATGCATTGTCTTTGGTTGATGCATCAGTCTTTGCAGTAATCAGGGAAATGCAAGTCAAAATGACTCTGAGATTCCACCTCATATCCATCAGATTGGCTAAGATAAAAAATTCGAGTGACAACACATGCTGGAAAGCATGTGGAGAAAGGAGAACCCTCCTCCATTGCTGGTGGGAATGTAAACTTGTACAACCACTTTGGAAATCAATCTGGTGCTTTCTTAGAAAATTGGGAATAGTGCTACCTAAAGACCCAACTATACCACTCCTGGGAATATATCTGAAAGATGCTCAACCGTTCAACAAGGACATTTGCTCAACTATGTTCACAGCAGCTTTATTTGTAATAGACAGAATCTGGAAACAACTCAGATGTCCCTCAACTGAGGAATGGATATAGAAATTGTGATACATTTACACAATGGAATACTACTCAGCTATTAAATATGAGGAAATCATGAAATCTAAAGGCAAATGGGTGGAACTATAAAAGAACATCCTGAGTGAGGTAATCCAGAAGCAGAAAGACACGCATGGTATATACTCACTTACAAGCAGATGAGCAGATATTAGTCATATTATATAGGATAAACATACTAAAATCTACAGACCTAAAGAAGCTAAACAACAAGGACTGTAGGACAAATGCTTAATTCTCATTTAGGAGGAAAAACAGGGTGGATACCAGAAGTGGTAGAAGAGAGTGAACAGGACAGGAGCCTACCACAGAGGTCCTCTAAAAGACTCCACCCAGCAGGGGATCAAAGCAGAAGCAGAGACTCACAGCCAAAGTTTGGGCAAAGCAGAGGGAGTCTTATGGAAGAAGGACGACATAAAAGGACCCAGAGGGAACAGGAGCCCCACAAGAAGACCAACAAAGCCAAACTGTTTGTTTTTAATCTTTAATTTATATGAACCATGCAACTGATTATATTTTGCTTTCTTTCTGTACTACTAGTATCCCTAAATATAATCCTCCTAAGGATTAAAGGGTGCACTATCACGCCCCGCTCTTCTATGACATTTAAAAATGGGCTTTTACTTTTGGATTAATGTTGGATTTTTAAAAAATGTTGCAAAATAGTGACATATTCTTCCTTTGTACTCCTTATCCTGTTTCCTCCTTGTCAACACTTTACTTGGTCATGCCACATCTGCCAAAACTTTCTTGGCATCTTTTTTAAAATTCGGAATTGAATATGGATTTCAATTTTTTTTTTTGTTAATGTTTTATTCTCTTCCTAGGTAACACATGGCATGCAGTTGTTGTGTCCCCAATTTCCTCTGGTTTGTGACAGCACCCCCCCCATCTCTATTTTTATGATCTGAATGGAGGAGTACTGGACAAGTGTGCACATTATCTCTGATGAGTTTTCCTGTAACCAGAGCGGAGGTATGGTTTTGGGGAAAGACTACCATGGAGGGGAAGCGTCCTTTTCCTGCCCCATGTTTGGGGCTGCATGAAGCCACGTGATATTACTGCAGTGGTAACTCTCAACACTGGGGTAAGGCAGTGGTTGCCTGGCTTCTCCACCATAAAGTCACAACACTTGTCTGTTTCCACAAGCTGTCCTTTGGACGTGAGCCACTGAATCTGGTCTACCCTCAAGGTTGAAGCTTGGTGGACGTACAGCATCCTCTCCTGGAGAAGGGAGAATATGCACATGTTATTGGGAGGTCTTTTTTCTCCGTAAGGAATGTTTGATTTAGCTCTCCTCTGCCACACACCAGTCATTGTTCATGTCGCATAGATGTCTTAGCTTTCGATTATGAATCAGTATAACCTTTCCAGTTGTTGCCCAAGCTGCTCAGCTTTGGCCATTGGGAGCTCTTTCAGTATGGCTTTTTTAAGAATCTCATTGACACTCTCCCATCAATTTATTTTTTGGACACTTCCTTAGTTTTTTGGTATTTCAATATACTCCAGACTTACCTTGCATTTTCTCCACCCAGCCCTAGACCCTTCGCTATTATCCACCATCTAGGGCCAGTTATGTTTATCGTGACTGGGCTGCTGTTGCTTTTAGGCCTTCATAGGAACAGAGCTAGATGGTATATGTATACACATATGCACATCTATAATTGTTTCCATATCTATCTAACCGTGTGTATTGAAGGGAGCTTCTGGCTTTAATTCACACCACAGAGTTCATTCTAGCTGCCCTTTCTTACTTATCTCTAACTTCTTTCTCCAACAGCAAGAAATCTGGCTTTTGTCATGACCCATTAATTTATGTAGTTTCTCATTCCTCACACACATACAAAGTTGTTACAGAATTGTTAGCTAATAGCAATTGAAAAATTTAAAGACTTTTATGTATTATCACTCTTTGAGAGTTTACATAATTTTATTGTGTGTGCGTGCACATGTTTAAAAATGTGCAAATCAATCATCCTCCCTTGAGCCTTCCTTGGCTTCTCTGGGTTATCTCGTACATCATGGCTGATGTTTACTTCTAAGCCAGTATACACCACATGCATCTTTCTGGGTCTAGGTTACCTCACTCAGGAAATCTTTTCTAGTTCCCTCCATTTGCCTGCAAATTGCATGATGTCTTTGTTTTTAACAGCCGAGTAGTACGACATTGTGTAAATGTGCCACACTTTCTTTATCTGTTCTTCAGTTGATGGACATCCAGGCTGTTTCCAGTTTTTGACTATTACAAATAAAGCTTCTATGAGCAAGCATCCTTGTGGTATGGTGGAGCATCTTTTGGGTATGTACCCAGGAGTGGTACAGCTGGGTCTTGAGGTAGAGCTATTCCATGTTTCCAGAGAAACCTCCAGATTGATTTACACAGGGGTTGTACAAGTTTGTACTCTCACTAGCAATGGAGGAGTGTTCTTGTTCCACATCCTTGCCAGCATGTGTTGTCACAAGGACACCACAAGAAGACCTACAGAATGAACTAATCTGGGCCCATGGGAGCACATAGAGACTGAACCACCAACCAAACAGCAGGCATGGACTGGAATTAGACTCCCTAAGCATATGTGGCAGATGTGCAGCTTGGTCATCATGTGGGTCCTCTAACAATGGGAGTAGGGGCTGTCTCTGACTCTGTTGCTGCCTCTGGATCCCCTACCCCTTGCTGGGCTGCCTTGTCCAGCCTCAGTGAGTGAGGATGAGCTTAGTCCTGCTATCCCTTAAGTTGCCAGGGTGGGTTGGTACCCCTTGAGGGCCTTCCCTTCTCTGAGAAGGAGAGGAGGGATGGGGTGTGACTGGGAGGAGAGGAGGGAAGGGGCAAGGATCAGACCTGTAAAATGATTAAATAATAAAAAAATGAGTAAGTAAGAAAATGTGCAAATCAGGCTGGTGAGATGACTCAGGAGATGAAGACTCCTGCCATCAAGCTGAGAACCTGATTTGATCCCAGGACTCACATGGTGGAAGGAAAGGACTGACTCATGCAGTGTCTCTCCTGACCTCTACCCATGTGGCATAACTAACTCATGCCTGCATTCTTGTACATGTGTGTGCATGCACGCGCGCACGCACGCGCACACACACACACACACACACACACACACAATAAGTAAATGTAATAAAATGAGAAAGTTTAGGAGGAAGAAAGGTAATTCAGACATGCCAATTTCATTTTTTTCACAGATTTAAGAATTAAAATTGGGGCTAGAGAGATGGCGTAGGCATTATGGGTACTTGATGCTCTTGCAGAGGACCTGGATTTGGTTCTAAGCACCCACATGACAGTCCACAACAGTTTGTAGTTTCGGTTCTGGAAGATCTGACACTGTCTTCTGGCCTCTATAGGTACTGGGCACACATGTGATACGCATATGTATGTAAAGGAAAATGCTCATGCACACAAAATAAAAATAAAGATTAAAAAAAGTTTAAAAAACTGAAAATAGTTTTTTAAATTTACTTGACTCTTAAAATTGTTTTGGCCAAATAAGTGTTTCACAGTCTTCTTGCTCAAGGTCACTATATATATATATAAGCAAGCACTTTTCCAGGATGAGCAATCTCACAAGGCCCAGATCAAAGTATTTTGATTGATTGGGGTTTTTCTCACATAATTCAACAGATATTTGAATTCATTGAAGTCTGTATTAGTCAGGGTTGTCAAGAGAAACAGAACTGATAGAATGAATCTATATGTATAAAAATGGGATTTATTAGAATTTCTTATAATCTGTCTCCCAATGTAAAGTCCAAGAATGCACTAGTTGTTTGGTCCATAAGGCTGGATGTCTCAGCCAGAATCCCAAAGAAGAACCCTCTAATACCATTGAAGGTGTCATCAAGACTAAAGGCAAGCAGCAAAGAGCGAAAGTTTCCTATTCCCATGATCTTTATATAGACTGCCACTAGGAGGTGTGGCCAAAGTTAAAGGTGAGTCGTCTTACCTTAAATGATCCAGTCAAGAAAAAAAAAAATACAGATAATTTTCATTTTTCTGCATATAGACATCCAGTTGGACCAGCACCATTTGTTGAAGATGCTGTCTTTTTTCCATTGGATGGTTTTGGCTTCTTTGTCAAAAATCAAGTGTTCATAGATCTGTGCATTTATTTCTGGGTCTTCTATTCGATTTCATTGATCCTCCTTTCTGTTTCTATGCCAATACCATGCAGTTTTTATTACTATGGCTCTATAGTACAGCTTGAGATCAGGGATGGAGATACCTCCAGATGATCTGTTGTTGTACAGGATTGTTTTGGAAATTCTGGGTTTTTTTGTTTCTCCATATGAAGTTGAGAATTTTTCTTTTAAGGTTTGTAAAGAATTGTGTTGGTATTTTGATGGGGATTACATTGAATCTGTAGATTGCTTTTGGCAGAATGGCCATTTTCACTATTTATCACCCTGCACAAAACTAAAGTCCAAGTGGATCAAAGACCTCAACATAAAATCAGACACATTAAATCAGTTAGAAGAAAAAGTGGGGAAGACCCTAGAATTCATTGGCACAGAAGACTACTTCCTGAACAGAACACCAACAGCACAGGCTCTAAGATCAACAATAAATAAATGGGACCTCATGAAACTGAAAAGCTTCTGTAAAGCAAAAGACACTGTCATCAAAACAAAAGGACAGCCTACAGATTGGGAAAGGATCTTCACCAACCCTACATCTGACAGAGGGCTAATATCCAGTATATATAAAGAACTCAAGAAGTTAAAAAGCAACAAATCAAGTAATCCAATTAAAATATGGGGCATGGAGTTAAACAAAGAACTCTCTGTAGAGGATTGTAGAATGGCAGAAAAACACTTAAATAAATGCTCAACGTCCTTAGCCATCAGGGAGATGCAAATCAAAATGACCCTGAGATTTCACCTTATACCCATCAGAATGGCTAAGATCAAAAACTCAAGGGACAACATATGCTGGAGAGGTTGTGGAGAAAGGGGAACCCTCCTCCATTGCTGGTGGGAATGCAAACTTGTACAACCACTTTGGAAATCAATCTGGTGCTTTCTCAGACAATTAGGAATAGTGATTCTTCAAGATCCAGCTATACCACTCCTAGGCATATATCCAAAAGAGGGTCAAATACACAACAAGGACATTTGGTCAACCATGTTTGTAGCAGCTTTATTTGTAATAGCCAGAACCTGGAAACAACCAAGATGTCCCTCAGTTGAGGAATGGATACAGAAATTGTGGTACTTTTATACAATGGAATACTACTCAGAAATTAAAAGCGAGGAAATCATGTAATTTTCAGGCAAATGGTGGGACCTAGAAACAATTATTCTGTGTGAGGTATCCTAAAAGCAGAAAGACACACATGGTATATACTCACTTATATAGACCTATAAGATAGGATAAATATACTGAAATCTATACACCTAAAGAAGATAAGCAAAAAAGAGGACCTGGGGTAAGATGAACAATCCTCACTTAGGAAGACAAATGGGATGGACATTGGAGGTAGGAGAAAACAAGTAACAGGACAGGAGCCTACCACAGAGGGCCTCTGAAAGACTCTACCTAGCAGTGTGTAAAAGCAGATATTAAGACTCATAACCAAACCTTTGGCAGAGAGCAGGGAATCATATGAAAGAAGTGGGAGTTAGTAAGACCTGGAGAGGACAGGAGCTCCACAAGGACCAAATTATATCAGGGTACAGGGGTCTTTCATGAGACTGTTTCTCCAACCAAGGACCATGTACGGATATAACCTAGAATCCTCCCCGGATATAGCCCATAGTAGCTCAGTATCCAAGTGGGTTCTCTAGTAAGGAGAACAGGGACTATTTCTGACATGAACTCAATGGTGAGCTCTTCACCCCCCCCCCCACCCCCAAGGGAGGAACAGCCTTGCTAGGCTACAGAAAAGGACATTGCAGTCAGTCCTGAAGAGACCTGATAAGCCAGGGTCAGATGGAAGGAGAGGAGGTCCTCACCTATCAGGGGACTTGGAAAGTGGCAGGGAGGAGATGAGGGAGGGAGGGTGGGATTGGGAGGGAATGAGGGAGGGGGCTATGGCTGGGATACAAAGTAAATAACCTGTGATTAATATAAAAAATAAAAAATTAAAAAAAGAAAAAAATTCCCTCACATCTATACCCAGATGCTTGAGTTTTAGTTAATTCCAGATGTAGTCAAGTTGACAACCAAGAACAGCCACCACAAGCTCCAAACTAGGACCCGTGGGAACAGAGGTGAAGGGCCTACGACCCCCGCCGCCTGGGCCATCGCCTGTACGTTTCTCACATGCCCTCCCGAGGTCCTAAGTGGGACTACTGCGCTTCCCAGAATGCACCCTCAGATCTTAGCTCCTTTTAGTAGTTATATCTTAGCACAAAGGCGAGTTCACAGTTAAGGTGGGGTTCCCCATCGACTTAGCTTAGAGGAACGTCTCCATTTCCAGATTCTGTCTTTGATATCCTTCCCAATGCTTCAAACACTTGTTTCTCTGCTAATGTTTTAATGGCTTGTCGCTCTCTGTCTTCAGCCCCCAGAGCAGGGCCTGGTACATAATAAACACTGAATAATTTTTTTCTTAAATGAGATATTCTGTAGGCTCAGTATTTCTTTCTTTTAGACATCTCATGAAGGTCCCACTTCTGTTGGAGTAATATTTATTATTATTATTATTATTATTATTATTATTATTATCATTTTCTGTTTTCTTTCAAGGCAGAGTTTCTCTGTGTAGCCCTGGTTGTCCTGGAACTCACTCTGTGGATCAGGCTGGCCTCAAACTCAGAAATCCACCTGCTTCTGCCTCTGCCTGTGCTGGGATTAAAGGCATGAGCCACCATTGCCTGGCTGATTTTATTTAATTTTTTAAATTCAAGTTTTATTTTATTTGTGTGTATGGCTATTTTACCTGCATACATGTATGTTTTGTACACCACACGTGTTTCTGGTGCCTGTGGAGGCTAGGAGGGAAAGTTGGTTCCCCTGGAACTGGAGTTCCAGAAGGCGTGAGCTGTCCTGTGGGTGCTGGAACTTGATTCAAGTCCCCTGTAAGAAGGGCCTGTGCTCTTAACCACTGATTCATCTCTCCAGCCCCAAGAAAGAGCTTTTGCTTTTTTTTTTTTTTTTTTTTTTTGTTCATTCCTCATCTCCTTCATTTGTAGGTTGAGCTATTCCCCACCCACTCAATATGAGTTACACTTCTGCCTGTGTTCATTGTCTTCTTGTCATAGTCACCTCTGTTTGAGGTATTAAATGTCCCACGTATTGGTTTTTGAGACATCCTTTTGGTTTTTAAGTTCTGTTTCTTGTCCTCCCCGCTTTCTTTTCTCAGCTCTAGTTGCCATTTTGAACATTTATAGCACATCTCCCCAGTCCCCCAGGGCTTTTGTAATTGCTGTAATCTCTTTGTGAAGCAATTTTTCTTCAACTTACGCCCTCCTCTCTCACTTCTTTGAGGTCTATATGAAAAAAAAGAGGTTTTTACCTAATTAAGTTAGTGTAAAATAGGATTCCTAATCAATTTTTTCCCCTTTTAATTTTGACCCACTTTTCTTCATTGTACTAATGGCACACTATTTGTTTATTGACTGTCTTTGCCATTATAGTATAATATCTATGAGAGTTGGAATGCAATATGCTTTTTTAAATTGCTGTATCCTCAGTGTCTGGAACAGTATGTGGGTCATAGGTACTTACTAAATATCTGTAGAATGAGTAAGTGAATGGATAGAGTAGATGATTCTTAAATTTCCATCCTACTCACCTCTCTTAAGAATATATTCTGACCACGCTTATGATTAATGAATAATTTTTTATAAGCTACAACATATAGTCTATATGTACAGGACATAAGAGAGTGGCATATATTTACTCAATATGTATGAACATTAGCATATATCTGTTGACAGTCCATAATCTATTCTTGTCTCTCTGTTTGTCCTTCTCTGTACTTCCGTAAGTAAACAAATAGCACTCAGTATGTACTCTGTTGCCAAACAACTCCAACTTAATAATGTCTCCAAGAATAAATGAACACTGTCTTGGCATACTTACTCAGGAACACTCAAATACATTTGCTCATGTCCTTAGCCAGAACTGGGGATTGTCCCCTGCCCTCCACACAGCCTCTCATTCCCCCCAGCCTCAAACAACAAACTGGATTCCTAGTTGTCACTGATACTGTCACCTTCTTCCAAGGTGGGGTGACAGCCTGGAACCTTGACTTCAGAGCCAGGACCCAGCCTAGGTTTGTTCTAGCAGCTCATGGGTCTGTAGGATGACACCTCTCATCCAAGAACCATTCACCCCCCAAAGGACCAACAGACTAAGATGTTGGAAAAATTACAGAAATAAGGGCCTTTGGATCAACAGTAAAAACACCAGGAGAAAACGTGGCTTTTCTAAAACCTAAAGGACAGATTTTTACAGAGCCTAGATCAGAAAACTTCCTACTTCACAAAAGGCTCCCTCCCTACCCATTTTTTAATCACTTTCCCTTGTAGTTGGGGTAATTGAAAGGGAACATGGTCCACCATGATGGAAGGTAATGCTTTTCTTTAAATAATTTTCTTTATTTATTTTAGGGCTTGAGCGATGGCACAGTAGTTGAAAAGACTTACTGCTCTTACAGAAGACCAAGGGTCGGTTCCCAGCAACCACATCAAGCATCTTTCAACTTACTGAAAATTTAAATTTAGATTAAAAAGTTAGGTCAATATCATCTAGGCTAATTTTGTTCAGAGTAGGGCTTATACACTGATGAATTTGTGTTTTAATGAGACCTAGATTTCCAAAGCCTACATCTATCAAAACCTGCATCTATCACTTGTTAGCATTATCCTGCTAGATAAGTGACCTAATCGCTCTGGATGCTCATTTCTAAAATGGGGATAATTGTTTTTCTCTTGTTGATACTAGGATTTAGTGAAATTGCATAGTAGCTGCTGACTCAATGTTGTTTTGCTTAATGAAGGCTGGTTGTCTTAGTTACTTTTCTCTTGCTGTGAAGAGGCACTGTGACCAAGGCAACAAGAAAGGAAACGTTGAATTGGGGTTTGCTTACAGCTTCAGATGGTGCATCCATGACCATCATTGTGGGGAGCAAGGCAGAAAGGAGGCAGACATGGTGCCGGAGCAGTAGCTTAGAGCTGTTACCCTGGGAACATCACATGCTGACAACAAACTTGAAGGAGGGACACTGGAATGGTGTGGGCTTTAAGAACCTCAAAGCCCATGCCCAGTAACGAACCTCCTCCAACAAAGCTACGCTCTCTAATCCTTCCTAAACAGTCCCACTAACTGGGGACAAAGCATTTAAACATATGAGCCTATGGGGGCTCTTCTGATTCGAACCTCCACACTGGTTTTCCTCGCTTTTGATCATCTTTCAAAGCATGTAGCTAAATTAATCCTTCTATTCTAGGGCCTTCATTTTATCTGGAATGTCAGTGCAGACAATCTCATTTCATTAAAGAGCTGGTGATTTAATAATTTACTTAGAAACAGGCTGCAGCTTCCATTATAAACCTCATCTGACATATGTAGACAGAGCCATTATTTTCCCAGTGGCAAGAAAGCTGATGGAATATAAATATAAATGTGCAGAGAACAATTTACCTTCGTGCAATGTCTATACCTGAAAAAATATAATGCTGTGCCCTGCAGTAGATGTGACTCATTGTAAAATTTGTCACTTCCTGACCACTTGAAATATGGCCATGTTTCCTACACCCCTACGCTGCACATACTTATTTGATAATGTCTCTTTATTTCAGTCACTGAAGTGACACAGCCCTGTTTTATAAGTTACCACATGATCAAAGGCACCAGGCAGGTTGCCATTACCCTGGTAACATCACAGATTCTTAGTTATTAGGGAAAAAAAGGTGAACAGTGAGCATTTAGCTTTAGGCTCGTGTGTTCTGTGAGAATGTATCTTCCCAGCAAGTAGTTTGTGGTTTTCTTCTTCTTCTGTGCAGCCTGAGGAGCAGAGGGACATATTTCACATTTCTATTGGCAAGGAATGACTCCTTTTATAAGGATCTGTAGAATTTCATCGTTGGATTTCTGCAGTGATCTTTGGACACCCTCTAGGTTTTCTTTCATAAAGCTTTCAGTACAACAAGCTGAGTGCGCTGGGCAGGGAAGTGTATGCGAGCGTGTGCTTGCCTGAATGTGTGCACATGCTTATGTGCCTATTTGAAGCACCGTGATTGAAATGCCAATATCCTGTCGTTTTCTGGTCTGAATTTACTATAGCAATAAAATGGAAGCGTCTCCTGCGTAGTGTAGGGCAGCAGTTGAGCCTTGCCATTTATATTTTCAGTTGAATCAGCTTAATAGAGATCTGTGCAAAGTCCTTTTTGGTTTCTATCTTATTTCTCTCCTCTAGGACTTCTCATCAGCTGTTTTGTTTAGGAGGAAGTATCTCTCTGGAACTGTGACAGCTCCCTGTGTGGGGAAATACAGGAGTGGCCAGAAATCTTCAAGGTTGATAGATGTGAACAGAACTTGTCCAGAATTTTATTGTTTGAAAGTGTCCACACTTTCCTAGTTTTAGCTTCTTGTGGGAAGAATAAAGAACAAATATTGGCAAGGAAAGTTTTGACTTCTTCCCAAATCATCAGATGATAGAAAGCGATTTGCAGTCTGCAGGCTAAAAACAACACTTCATAATCCCTCTCAGAATTCTTCGTGGTCTGAAGCTTTCGAGCTTTGGGGGAAAATGACAGGAAAACAATATTCAACAATAGCTGTCTGTCCAGTGGGAAAGACCCCAGCTATTTTTTTTATTCTTTGTGTTCAAAAATTTCCTGATCCTGTAAACCAGTGTTTTGGGCATAAATAAATAAATAAATCCCGTGAGAAGAACAGCCCAATGTAATCATAGGCAGTGTAGTGACACCTCTGTCAACAATGGACCACATGATATGATGGAAGACTCATAAAATTATAATGCAGCTGAGGAATCTTGTTCTCATTATTTTTCCTGTACCTTTTCTAAGGTTGGACATGTCTGGATGCAAAAGTACCTATCATGGTGCTCTGATTGATCTTTAGCATTCAGCATGATAACATGCTGTGGTCATTTGTAGCTGAGAACAATAGGTTATACCGCATGACCCTGCTATGTAACAGACTATACCATTTAGACTCGTGTAGGTACACTCTGTTGCCTACACAATGACAGCATCACCTAACACATTCCTTAGAATTTATTCTTTTGTTAAATGGCACATAACTCTAAGTTTGACTCTCTCAATGACCTCATGTATGAAAAAGAACAGAACTGCTCTCCCTTACTTATCAAATACTGTAAGTGCCCACCTCTAGGATTAATTTGACTTTTGAGGCCAGTGGGTTTCAAATGGTAAAACCAGCTGAATGTATTCATCCTGTGAATGTTGGCTGCTTACCACCACCCCAGGGAGGGACCATAGTGCTGATTCAAATACGCTTCTCTAACTTGGCTGTGAGTCCCTGGGGAACAAGAGCATCGAGTAACCAGGGAACAGACACATGGGCATCGGAAAAGTGTGATGCAGACAGAGCACGATTGTGCTGTTCAAGCATGCAGGTGAAGGGAGGAAGAAGTGGGTTCTTCAGAGTAGGATAGCTGGTATTTGGTAGAGAAATGGAGGATAATTTTGAGAAGGCATGTGTACTTCAAGATTTTAGGATAAGAAGACACAGCATTCTAGGTGCTCAAAGGCGTGGACATGCATGAAAAAGCAGATGACAACACACCCATTTCTGATCCATTGGTGATGGACGAGGGTGCTAAGGGAAGAGAGAGGAACAACACTGCAGCATAGATCCCATTTGGAGTTGTAAAGTTTTTGGACCATGTCTAGGGATACATTGAACATACCAGGATATTCATCAGGGTGCAGGGTAGGAAGTTTTGGGATATGTGGTATTTTCTGATATAACCCCAGATACAAAATACATCCTTTTATAACAATTGATGAATGCTATCAAAGTGTCCAATAATTCAGCTTAATTATGTCATAATCTATCTGATATTAGCACCAGAGCCCAAAAGTTAAAGGGATCAGTCCTCCAGTTCATCTACGGGCACCAACCATGGTCCTACTTGTCTCACTCCTGTTTCATCCCAGACACCTATAAATCTAGAGAAGTCTTTGATTTCCACTACTGCATGGCCTGGGCCAAGGTAATTTAGTGATTTTTTTTTTCTGGCATAATCCACACAATTCAATTGAGTTTTCTATTTATCTTTACAAAGGAAATGATTCACGAGCTAGCAAATGGAAGATGCACAGGGCAAGGTGTGAGTTGGAGGACACAGAGCATGTGCTCCAGGTGTACCACCTTGTCAGCACATTCATGTGCTCAGCATACAAGAGCTGCCAAGGCTCATCATTTGGAGGGTTCTAGAGAGGTTTCATTGCACAAGCATGGTTGATTAAATCACCGTCCACTAGTGACTGAGCTCCATCTTCAGCCCCTTTCCTCCTGAAATTGGGTTGGTGAGAACAAATGAAACTTCTAACCATAAAATAATGCGTCTAGTTTTTCTTTTTTTTTTCGTATTTTATTTTTTTCTTATCAGTTACATTTTATTAACTCTGTATCCCAGCCGTGTCCCGATCCCTCATTCCCTCCCAGTCCCTCCCTCCCTCCCTCCTCTCCACCGTGCCCCTTTCAAAGTCCACTGATAGGGGGGACCTCCTCCCCATTCATCTGATCCTGTTTTATCAGGTATCTTCAGGACTGGCTGCAAAGCTCTCCTCTGTGGCCTAACAGGACTGCTCCTCCCTTGGGGGGGGTGGGGAGGCCAAAGAGCCAGCCATTGAGTTCCTGTTAGAAATAGTCCTTGTTCCCCTCACTATGGGAAACCAATTGGTTACTGAGCTACCACAGGCTACATCTGAGCAGAGGTTCTAGGTTACATTCATACATGGTCCTTGGTTGCATGGCGTTTAGTTTTTCTAATGACCATCTTCACTGTGAGTCACCTCAGGAGCACTAAGAAAATATCAAACTAAAGCTTTAGGAACTCTGTGTCAGAAACGTGGGACAA
The DNA here is from genome assembly GCF_907164565.1 of Psammomys obesus. Classification (NCBI taxonomy): domain Eukaryota; kingdom Metazoa; phylum Chordata; class Mammalia; order Rodentia; family Muridae; genus Psammomys; species Psammomys obesus. Next base: position 7,259,638 of record NW_026587556.1, read on the forward strand.
AGACATTTTTAGAAATTATTATTACACGAGGCAGAAACCATTTAGTACATAATCTTGCCAAGGAGGAAGGCAGTGGTGAGGGTAGAGCTGAGTGATGGGATGGGGAGAGCAGGAAGGTCAGAGCTGGAGCATGCTGGTGACTGTTCTGGAATAGTATGGTGCTTGAATCAGGCTGGGTGAGTCTGGGAGGGGTTTACTCTGCAATTGTTGTGTCATATGAGTGCTGCTTCTTGGCTTGAACTTAAGGAAAGTTAGAAGAAGAAAAAGTGACATAACCACGCATGTATTTCTTGCTCTTTTAACATGGAATTTCTATCATTGGAGTGATGCAAGCACTAAGAAAGGAATCTAGGCCCCAGCTAGTGTCAGTTCTGGGATAATCATCTGGAGTAATTACTTTTTGTCTGCCTGGCTGAAGATGATCCATCTTGTCAGCAGTCAAAGTGTAAATATATGTGTAGAAAGGCGTGTAGAACATGCTGACAAGCTGGCTTAAATCATTTGCCGTGTTCACACTTTTCTCTTGGCTGTTGGCAGTCCTCTTTAAAGGAAAGAATTTAGTTGAGTGGTCCCAAGAGTCAAATGAAGAGGCTGATTCAGGATTCTGCACAACTTTGGGTTTATGTTTTCCTTTACTCTTCTCCAGATTTTAGTCAGGATGACATTCTTTGAAGCCCCATGAAATCAGTCTCCGAATCTGTTTTACAAAGTTGCCCTTTGTAACTTTGAGTGATGACTGGAGAGGGTAGCTAACACCGAAGAACACACATCACTTGGCAGGCTTTGGGATGGGGACTTATATTATTTTATTTCTTTCAATTCATGTGAGAGCTGTGTGAGGTGGGACTGGCTCTCTACTTTGTAAATAAGGACGTTGAGGTTTGTAGAAGGAAAATCAACTTTCATGAGGTTGTTTGACTGATACTGTGTGACCACAGGTTTTCTCTCTTTCTAGCACACGATGGAAGAGCTCTGAATAACCTGGGGATTATGATTTTGGGTAAAAAAAATGGATGGACAATCAGTACTGTGAGAGTCTTGCTGCTACTTTGGACTTGACTGGTCGCTAGGATCCCTTGGATTAGTGGTAAAATAAAAACCAGGGGCAGCAAGTTCAGAGCTTATTCTTTGATTCCAACATTCACCTGAGGAGTAGGAAGATGAGAAGAGGTATGATTATGTGTAGAGAGAATATGGGATAGATTAATGGAAATGATCACACACACACACACACACACACACACACACACACACACACACACACAGCCTTCTGTTGGAAGATGCCCATGTTGATGACTGAAAAGACATAGAACTAAGCCTGGGATCCTTTGGGTCGAAAATAGAATATTTTCCAGGAAGGAGCTCCCTAGGAGGGAGAGGTCACAAATATTTAAACACTGACTCAGCTTACTCCAAATATATGGTTATAATGCATGTTTTACACTTACAAAAACAAGTTTAGAAAGACCCATGCCTTGCTTAAACTGTTAGCAAGGTTACTTTCTGGAAGGTGCCTTCACAATTAATGCACGTTTGTAGTTTTTCACATTTCAGTTTACTTTGTTTAGACAAGGGGCTCAACTGGGTATCCCAGACTAGCCTGGAACTTGCGGTTCTCCTGCATCAGCCTCCAGAGTGTTGAACATCTAACAGTTCTGAGTTTGCCTCACTTCCATGTGCTTTGTGTTAGAAATTCTAAATGTGTAAACTTCTGTTTCTTCAAGGGGACACGTGACTACTGGTTAAATTCTATTTCGGTGTCAAATATATAAAAACTAGTAGGTAAACAGTTTCAGCTAAAAAGCGAAAAGAGACATCTTCAGAGACGGGTAGGATCCCAAGGCAGTAAGCAGCAAGAGCTGCTAGAGGAATCCGGACTAAATATGGGCCAAAGGGCTGTCATTTCAACCCAGGCAAGGGTCGGAAGAGAGGGCACAGAGTCTGTACAGAAAGGACAGAGGCATAGTTCCTTAATGGGTACAGGAAGAAAGTTTTACCTTTAATGGAATGCTGCAAGAATATCCTGCTCATCTGCTGTTTGCCTCAGGATCTGTTTGTCTTTCTGCGGCTTCTACAGTCTAATCAATAAAACTTTCTGCAGGTAAACATATGCGCAAAATAAATTCACAAGCAAAATATAGAAAGAGCTCTTAATGTATCTATTAAGAGTGCCAAGGTGAGATATTATCAGCATAAATATTCAGAGATATAATAACTGAGAATTTTACAGAACAGAAGAAAAACAACTGATTTTTAAAGGCCTATGGGCAGGACATGATGATGAACATATGTAATTGTAGCACTTCTACAGGTTGGGGTAAGAGGCTCAGTAGATGTAGGCCTGGCTAAAATGTGTGAGAGACGTTGGCTTCAAAAACAAACAAACAAACAAACAAACAAACAAACAAAAAACAAAACAACCAGCCAACCAATAACAGCACCATACAAGGCCCATGAGCAAGTCACAGTGGTACATACTTGCTGCTTAGCTATTCAAATGAGAGGTAGGAGGTAGGAGGATCTCTTGAGTTCTGGAGTTAAAGTCGGCCTGGGCAACATATCAAGACCCCATATCTTAAAAAAAAAATAAAACAAAAGGCTCAAAGACTGATTAAAAACATCCACAAGGCAGGCCAGCCTTTCTTTAAACACTGTGAAAGAGTGGAGTGGGATGGTGAAATGGTAAGAACGAAGAGGAAGTTCTGAAGGTGTCAGAGAAAAATCAGATTACCCACAGAGACTTAGAAGAATTTCTTGTTGGCATGAGTACACGCCGGAGATAATGGAAATGCCTCTATGCATAGAGAAAATAATACAGGAACTGTTCGTGCCCAGAGGTTTGAAACCCGTGAACGCTGGTGGTGGCCAGGTGTCTTACATGGCGATTCTGTTGCTCAGTGCTCAGCCTCTTCACACCTTCATTCCTTAGCAGAGGATGTAAGAATATTGCAGTGTTATCCATGAATTTCATAAGATGGTAACTACCACATGTTAGGAAGTCCCTCCAATACACTTAAAAAATGTGTTTACATATTGCTTTGATGATTGTTTTCAGACAGGGACAATGTCAGGTTTAGGAACAAAGCACATACGAAGGGGGGCGTGGCAAAAGGCACAGAGTTAATGATGTCTGGCCAAAAAGTAAGCACAAGAGGCAGACTTATTTTTAATGTGGGAATGAGAAACTGGTCCTATTTTAGCTGAAGGTTTCAGGTAAATAATTCCAAAATTAAATAGCCCCATTTCATGTTCAGAAAAAAAAAATTGATATTATCCCCAGTTATTTCTGATGAAAAGTTATGTTTCCATCCTAGTTTCTCATTTGCTTCCTTGTGTTAATCTGTGTATCTATGAGCCACTGTTGTGTTTTAGACTGAGGCCTGTCTGGGCTGCACAGAGAGTTCCAGGACCATGTGGATTGGATGGGGTATCCTGCTGCATGATAGCTTGTGCAAGCCCGAGACTTTAGCTTGGAATCCTGTCTCTTTGTTCCTGATTGTATCTTCATGGTCCAAGAGTTTGCTTTCCTCATCCTGAATGAGGGTTTTTTTTTTTCTTGTTGTTGTTTTTTATTTATTTTTTTAATTTTTTTTTTATTTAGCCAATGAAGACATCACAAAGTTGTTGCCAAATGTGAGCAATAACATTCAACTGAGATGAAATAATCTGATCCTGGAAACAAAGAGCAATTCTTACCAAAGAATTCACTCCACTGGGATCCTGTTTCAAAAGACACTTTTATTTATTTTTAACTCTAATAAGTTTGATTGGTAACTCTTCAAAATTATCCCGTTTAGTTTTCAATTATCCTATCCCCTATTCAATTTTCTGCTTCTTGTGAATAGTACTTGAATTTCCTTCCATTTATCAGTAGCTGGGGATAGAGTTCCATAAAATACATTTGATAGTGTCCCAAACATACATTTTACAATAACCTCTAAATAATAACCTTTAGATAACATATATATGATATATATAAACTCACTTGAACAGCGGCCCTAGGATGTGTGAGAGATATTGGTGATGGGGCATCATTTTCTCTGAGTTGCTCATTTACTTCTCTGTCTTGTTTTCTCAGCTCCAGCCTATCTGCCTCCCCTCATGCGATTCTCTGGAAAATCTTCAAAGATAAAGGTGAAAAAAAAAATCTTGTGACCTTAAAAAAGTAAAAGTATTATCATTTAGGTCATGGCATAACTTTTGACTTATTTACTTAAGAGTGTCCTTTTCTCCCCTCTTAAGTCATATAGATATTTGTCTCAGCTTTTAGTTTCCCCCATAAGTCCAGAATCAAAATGACATCGGCAGCAAGGTCCTGGAGAAGGCTGTCTTAGCAATCTGATCATATGGAAAATAAACAAACACATGTGTCCCCCACAAAGACACAATGCAAAACACAATGCAAAACAAAACGTAAAAGAAAAATCAACACAGGCCTCACTGTTTAACCCAGACTGGCTTGAGACTTGACATGTAGCCCAGGTTGTCCATGAATCCAGCATCCTTCTGTCTCAAGCCTCCCAAGTGCTCATGTCATAGACGTGAACAGCCACAGCAGTCTTATTTTTTTCCTGTATGTTTGCAGTAGCCAATCAAAATTATTTGGGTTAAAAAATGAATAAAGTGTTCTTAGAGTCAAGATACAGATGGATCAACAACACATAGGAAAAAAAAGTCAGTCGTTTTAGTATTTGACATTTAATATTATTACATTCATTTGTATTGCCCAGTAGAGTAGGTACGAGGCACGCAGCATTTTAAGCAAAAGCCATCTAACTCTAAACTAATTAACATTAAAGTTAAAAGCTGAGTTCTGTACTGGCACTGGCCCCATTCCAGGTGCTCAGTTGCCACAAACAGCACAGTTACTTTGCCATCATAGACCGATGCTTTTCTGCAGATTGCCCTTTGGACACATGAATACTTTTGGAGTTAGTAATAACAGAATAGATAATCATTCCTATGCAGGGTTCACTTCTGTGTCCCAAATGTCCCAAATGTTTGGAAAGACAAGCATTAAATTGTGGAAACATGCCGGGCTGTGGTGGCACACACTTTTAATCCTAGCACTTTGGAGACATAGGTAGGCAGATCTCTGAGTTTGAGGCCACCCAGGTTTATAGAGCAAGTTCCAGGAAAGCCAGAGCTACATAGAGAAACTCTATCTCAAAAAACAAAACAAAATCAGAAAAGGAGGGGGAACACAAATAAGGTTAAAGCAAAAGTTGTAAAAGGTTGTAAAAGGAAGGAAGGAAGGAAGAAGTGGAGGGGGAGGGAACTGGAGAACAAGGAAAGGCAGAGGGAGGGAGAGACAAAGACGTGGAGAAACAGCACGAGAGAGAGATAAGAAACCTAACAAGATCTTTCTGAGTGAAGTATCCCAGAAGGAGAAAGACAAACATGGTATATACTCACTTATATAGACCTACAAGATGTGATAAACAATGAAATTGACACACCTAAAGAAGATAATCAAGAAAGTGGACATGGGCGAAGATGATTAATCCCCATTTAGAAAGTCTACCGCAAAAGGCATCTGAAAGATTCTACCTAGCAGTGTTTCAAAGCAGACACTAAGACTCATAACCAAACCCTTGGCAGAGTGCAGGGAATCATATGAAAGAAGGAGAGTTAGTATGATATTGAAAGGATAGGAGCTCTACAAGGACCAAATATATCCCGGCACAGGGTCTTTTCTGAGACTGACACTCAACCAAGGACCATCTATGATAACCTAGAACTGCTGCTCGGATGTGGCCTGTTGTAGCTCAGTAACCAAGTAGTTTTCCAAAGTTAGGGGAACAAGGACTATTTCTAACAGGATCTCAAGGGCAGGCTCTTTGACCTCCCCACCCCCCAAGGGAGGAGCAGTCCTGTTAGGCCACAGAGGAGGACTTTGCAGCCAGTCCTGAAGATACCTGATAAAACAGGGTCAAATGAAAGGGGAGGAGGTCCCCCCCTATCAGTGGACTTGGAAAAGGGCAGGCAGAAGACCAGGGAGGGAGTATGGGGTTGGGGAAGGAATGAGGGAGCCGGATATAGCTGGGACACAGAGTTAACAAAATGTAACTAAAAAGAAAAATAAAATTAAAAAAAAAAAAAAGAAACCTAACAAAAGTGATCAAGACATGGGCCAGAGGACATAAGGGTGGGATGAGAGAGTGTGGTGGAAAATGTGGTACAGAGAGCATTTCAGACGGAGGGAACACAGGGAATGAGCACCATGCAGGAAGAGAAGGGCTGTGCAGGCTAGGACCTGGAAGCAGGCTGCTGGAGCTGGAGCTGGACGAGCGTTGATGCCCGTGACAGGAGGTGCAGAGGTAGTGCGCGCACACTGCAGCATGGAGTCTGGATTTGGCTGGAATGTGTAGAAGTTCTTGACGTTTAAAAAGCATGAATTTCCCATCTTCACATTTAAGAAGGCTGCTCTGACCATAACCTGGGATCATCTTAGAGGACGTCAAAAGTGAAAAACAAAAACCATGTGCCTTGCTCTGGGTTAGGAATCCTTACGGCATTTTCTTAAGGCATCTGGTGCTTAGCTGAGGACAGCTGGTCTTTCATTTCCACGTGTTCTACATTGTAGGATTCATACAGTCATAGATACAAAATATTTGAAAACCATTGTACCTCAGAATATGCTGATGCTTTTGAACTCACACTCCTTCCACGTGCTAAGATTACAGGGTTATGCCACTATACTTGGCTCAGACGTAAATATTTTGTTGCTGTTGCTTAAGTAATGCAATATAATAACTCCTGACATGGCTTTTTTGTTGAAGTAACTATCATATGTAATATGGAAGTGATTTTGTGGGTCATAGGGGAACATGGCATCATTCTGTACAAGGTGCTTGAGCATCCTTGGATTTGGTACACATCAGGGTTTCTGTAACCAATCCTCCATGAATACTGGAGGATGACTATTCATATTAGTCATGAACACAGTTTTCTATTTGCCTGTTCACTGCTTCTAGCAGTCTCAGAGTTCCTTGAGGGTAGGGATGGAGTCTTTGTCTCCAAGCCATGTAACAGATGTTCAGTGAAGGATTTTTTTCTTCTTGGTGTTTTGAGATAGGGTCTCATATAGCCAAGAATGGCCATATGCTCAGTATATAGCTGAGGGTGACCTTGAACTTTTGATCCTTCTACCTCTACTTCTCTAGTGTGGGACCTGGGTGTTAGGAATGGAACACAGGGCTTCTTATTTGCTACGCAAGCTCTCAGATAACTGAGATACACCCCTAACCCTGATTGTATTTTTTTAAGCAATTCAAAAAACTGTGTTGAACTTAAAATATATTCAACTTTGTTTTTCCTCCAAGTCTCTAGTTTGTAGACTTCTGAAACAAGAAGTCTTCACTAAGAATACAGGTAGCTATAATATTCTGTGAATCATGTTTGATGGAAATGAGAAGGTGTTTTTAGGTTAGGTATCATGGAATAGCAGATAAAATGGGGATTTTTTTTTTTTTGTTTAGAGCTTTATGGCAATGTTTAATTATTGGAGTTTTTCTGGACCATGGAAAAAGATTCTAAATGTAGAAAGAAGACAACCAAATCTTCCCTTATCCATTGGTGTAAAAACAAGGCAAATCCTGCCTTGCGAAGCACTCCGTTGAGAGCCCACGCAGACTTTTCTACCTAACGCAAGATGCTGACAAGCTCTTAGCTCTCAACAGTTTGTGCACTGAGAATTTACACAGCAGACACCAACTTCTCTACAGTAGCACAAGATACAAAATACAACAAGTGAGAAGTGGATGAAATTAAAGATACATATGAAATAAATTTGATGTTTCATAAAATCATTTTGGGGAGGGAGAACTCATTAGATTGCAGAATTGAATGACAGCGAGAACATATCCCATAGGCAGGGCATCATTCACTGCAGAGTAATTCCGCTGTTGTCATGGGGCTCCGTGCAGAGGGTGAATTGATGATGATCCTTCCTTTACTGAGATTTGGAGCTCACATCTCATTTATGTTTATGCCTGCCAGGTGGTGGAGTCTTTATTTGTCATTGTATTTCTTTGATGTTCCTTGATCTCTGAGGCTTGAGTGCATAGAAGCCGAAATGGTATAGTAAGTGTGTGCCAGAAATGCACTGGTAAACACTAAAGAAAAAAGACAATGCCGAGGGCAGGAGTTTCTTCTGCAGGACAACAGGGATGAAACTAAGAAAAGGAAAGATTGATGCTCAGCATCAGGAAAAATACCCTGTCTATTCAGCTTCAAGAATAATCTCCCCAGGGAACCCGTGAAAATCCCACTACTTGAGTCATTTGAGAAGAGGTTGGATGATGTATTAGAGATTGTCTTGAAAGGGAGTAAAGTGTACTGTGGTCCAGAGAGTGAACTAAAATAAGCATAGAGACTTCAAAACGGTCTTTTGTGGTCATGATTCTGCAAATCCAGTCACATCTTCCATTACTGAGTAACTTTTATGTTACCAATATGAATTTTCCCCAGCTGAACTGAATGAAGGTCTGCCCTTCCAAACGCAAGCCTGGCTAGGTGTGCATGCTCGTGGCTTGGCCAGCTAAAAGACTAGCCGTTACGGCTTCTAACAGAATTGCATTGGTTGATAGATTCACCATCTCTTGATTTTTCTATCACTTTCCCAGGATAAGTATGGCTTAGCTGTTGGATTGTCTGCTCTCTGCCGCTTCTAAGGTGTTGTGACATATTGTCTTATATGTTTATGTCCACAAGTGTCAACATGAGGTATGGAAAATTCTGAGATCCATAAGCCATTGTACAAATGTTAAAGTTCTAAAACAATACGTAGAGTCTTGTAAAGATCTCCCTTCAGATGCTCCACTATTCAGAGCCATGCTGGGAGTCTAGGTCTTCTTTGTATTATAACTATTTCTAATGATTTGATATTAGGGGAAGTAAGGTTTTAATTCCCTAGAGACAGACATTCAAGTTAAGCTCAAGAGAGAGCACATTGAAGGACTGATTTTTATTTTATTTTTTTCCTTTTTATTGATTGTAATTGATATATGGGTATGTTTGAAGAGAAGCCTTTGCAGCTAGAATTCAGATACATTGCTGAAGTAGACACAAAACTGGGTCCAGGAGCCCAGGCAAGGCAAAAGACCAAAGACTTGGAAGTGTTGTGTTTGGGAGTTTTCCCCTTCTTTGTTCTGTTTTGCCTATGGTTTCTCAGTTGTTTAGGATATGTGCAGTTTCTTACACAGTAGATTCTATATTTGGATGTAACATTTACCATTTTGGCCGCTTGAGCATGAATTATATAGAAGCCCATTTTATAAGGTCAAGTGCATACTTTCACTTGTCATGAATCTGAATTGCACTCTTTCAAAGTAGCTGAGCCTGAGAGTTGGTATTTCTTGCATAGCAGTCTTAGTCATTCTTTCTTTATTGTTCTGTGTGAAGATGTTTGGATATGTACCTTAGTGCATGCCATAAATCTCCCCTACCCATTAAAAACTGATTAAATTCATTCTTTGACAATTTTATACATGATGTAGTGTATTTTGCTTGTTCTATCCCTTTCCTCTTATCTCTTCCCCAAACCCCTTTAACATTCACACTTTAGGTTTTGTTTTGTGACTCACTGACTTTTTAAGAAAGATTTTTAAAATTTATTTATGCATATGCACCGTATGCATGCATGAGCCTCCACAGGTCAGAAGAGGGTATTGAATCCCCAGGATAGAGTTATAGGTGGTTGTGAACCACCCCATGGCTTCTGGGGGCGGAACCTGGGTACTCTGCAGGGCAGTATGTACTCTTGACCCATCTTTCTAGCTCCTGCAACCAACTGATTTTAACTAGGGCTACATGCATGGCCATAGGTTTGAAACTACCCATTGGAGCCTAGTTGGTACAGTGTTGGGTACAAAAGAGAAGGCGATGACTATTTTCCACTCTTACCTGTCATTTGCTAATAGCTCTCTGGGAGGGCTAGGGGCCATGAGCCTCTCCAATCCATGACTGGCTACTGACCTCAGTCCTTTGCAAGCGCAGTGCAGGCAACCACAGCAGCTGTTAGATCATGTTTACAAAGGCTGTGTAAAGCCTCAAAGCTAGGATTTTTGCATTCCTTCTCATCTTCTAACTCTCTTGCGGTGTTCCATAAGCTTCATCACAACTGGTATAATGTCCTGTCGAGGGATGGACATTGACCTGTCATTCATTCTCATCATCTGGAGAAGCCATGAGTCTACGTAGTCATTGCTGCTCACTTTGAAGAAAAGCTTCTCTGGTTAAAGATGAGAGTAGTATTTTTTTATGGGTATGAAAAAAGTATTTAGGTTGCAGTTTGGTGACATATAAATTTGGATTAAAAAAAGTTATGATATCTCCTGTAGGATCTATGACCTCCCTAGCCTTTTAAAAATTATTTAATTATTAGTTTACAGTACTAAGCATGTATGGGTCTCAAATCCAGTATGAGAGTGGCTGGTTACCCTTACAATCCTTGTGTCACTAATACACTGATGGGCACATTTTGCCTTGCAGGTTGCATGCTATGATTTGTAAAAGTCTCCAGACTGCAAGCCCAACCTTTCTAAATGGGTACCATCACGAGAAGACCCAAGGATCAGTCAGAACATGGATGATTTGAGTCGAATCAATATTATTAATCTTTTCTTTTAAGCCAGGCCTCGCATATTAGGTGTCATAAGAAATACAGGGTAAGAGCAGCACATAAACTGAAATTGGAATGACACAGAGATTAGCATCTAGCATCTGAGCTGGGAGAAATGCAAATTTGTGAAATATTCCGTTAAAAAAAAAGAAAGAAACGCAAGTGTGACAAGCTCTGGAATTCCAAGTAAAGAAAAGAATCAGGAGGAAAAGAACGGAGCTCTTGGCCAACATAGTGTTCAGTGGGTACAACCCCTGCTGCCAGGCCCAACTGACCTGCATCCCTGGGATCGGCATCGTAGAAGGATAAATCTGAGGCTCCCAAGTTGTCTCCCAGCCTCATGCGTATGCTATTGCACGTCAGTGTGCACAACCCCACGCAAATAAATAAACTAGTGGAGTAATAGTAATGAAAAGGATCTAGAAAAACGAGAGATGAAGACACAGGAGATGCCAGGTGGTTAGCCTGCTGCCTTTTAACTCCAGGAAAGAATTCTCTGGTTCTCTAGACACCGCCCTTTGTGTAAAAGTTCAGTCTGTGTGTAGTTAATGCACATTTTGCTGCTGTGCATGGGTGAATGCCCCATTGAGAAGCTCTCTGACCCCCACTGTGTAACACAACTGAGTCACTGGACAGTACAGCTGATTCAGTCTTTAACCCTTCTTCTTTCTGTACCGATTAGAAGGCAGGGCTGAAACTTCCACACTTCTTATCAAGGCTTCATTGCTGGTCTACCTTAATCAGGAAGTTAAGTAGGTGCCATTAGCAATCTCACCCAAAAGTCATTCCAGAAATTGGAAAGATTTCAGGAGCTGTGTAATCAGGAGCATGACTAAATAACACATATCAGTTTTTAACACAACACAACCACTGTAGGGAAATTAAGAGGAACGTGTTAAGGAAGTTTCAAAGAGAAGAAAAATTTCATCCAATATTATACAAAGTCAAAGAACTCAGAATTTTTCTGTCCTGAATTTGACATTTGGGGTAAATCTGCCAGCCATTCTTCTGCTTCTTTACTGGTAATCTCATTCCTCAAATTGGAACAATGTCAATAAAATAAAGGACTCCTGATCTCATCCAGGGCTGAGCTTCTTGTGGTACAGACATATTTAGTTTCCTTGTCTTCTCAGTTGTCTATAGGGCTTAACTCTGTTACCATTTTTTTTTTGTTTGTTTTGTTTCCAGAAACCACAATAAAATGAGGAACTTGCTGTGTGGAACTTGCAATTCCATTATCTGTCAGCCTCAAAAGATAAAAGGTGCCACCAGTGTGTCCACAAAGTAATTTTTCAGTAGCCATAGGTGACAGGAATTGCATTTCTGTACCAGGACATCTTGATGTGGAACATCATAAATATTCAGGTTTGCAGACTTTGGAAAAGATGTAATATCTTCTTTCTTGGGTAACACTGGCTTCAAGGTCAGATTCTGGATGACTTAGAAATAGGAACTAAAAATTCTTTTACACAAGAACAAAAGAGTCATTGGGGAATGGGCTGAGGAGACTGAAGAAGTCAAAACTGAAAGGTGAAGGGCTTGGGCTTGGAAATCATGTGATGTATGTATGGTATCACCCCTGGATCTGGGCAAATGGAGGGCTAGCTCTGTGCCCTTTCCATCTGTGCCTTACCCATGCGATGAGATGTTCTAGAGGCCAAAGGATATGCCCAGTTGCAAGCCATTTGTGCTCTGTTCTGAAACATGCCTTGTCCCAGAAGCATAGGATTTGTTGCAGAGTCACTGAGGTCTGCCTGAGCTTTGTAGATTTATCTTGAGGGATGATAGTACCCTCTGTGTGCTCAAAGAATAATCAGGTATCTATTTGGGAGGGACAGATGACACATATATAGAGCTGGTCTCTATAGGCTGAGATACTTCTATGCACATTAAACATGTCTTTTGAATGATTTGTGGACTGAGGGAGAAAGGGGTAACTTGTGGCCCCTGTATTATTAGATCCGGACTGTAAATGATAGGGTAGGCTTGTGTAGAAGTCTCAACTTACAGCTTCTAAAGGAGAAACTCTGAATTTGGTAATAGTTCATGGAAGAACTGATCTAGCCTGATCCTGAGCTAGATTCACTTTAATTGTTGTCACTAACAGGAAAAGAGTTCATTGTGGTAGCCCTTAAACTCTTACTTGGTAGCTATGGTGTTTGAAATGATAGAATAGCAAAAAAAAAAAAAAAAAAAGAGTGGCCTAAAATGTCGGAGAATCACATGATGTCAACATCATACTGGGCAAAAGGGCAAAAGAGAGTTGTGTTTCTTCTGAGCCTACTTAAAGAGAGGAACTTTCACAAAAGCTTTGAGATCTCTTAAGAAACTCCTGTCCTGGAGCCTATCATAGAGGGCCTCTGAAAGAGGCCTACCAGTGTGTCAAAGCAGATGCTGAGGCTCATAACCAAACCATGGGCAGAGTGCAGGGAATCATATGAAAGAAAGGGGAGTTAGTAAGACCTGGAGAGGACAGGAGCTCCACAAGGACCACATATATCTGGGCACAGGGGTCTTTTCTGAGACTAATTCTCCAACCAAGGACCATGCATGGATAAACCTAGAACCTCTGCTTGGACGTAGCCCATGGCAGCTCAGCGCTAATAAGGGGAACAGAGATTGTCTCTGACATGAACTCAGTGGCTGACTCTTTGACCTCCCCCCCCATCCTGAGGGAGGAGCATCCTTGCTAGGCCACAGAGGAAGACAATGCAGCCAGTCCTGATGAGACCTGATAAACTAGGGTCAGATGGAAGGGAAGGAGGACCTCCCTATCAGTGGACTTAGAGAGGGGCAGGGAGGAGATGAGGGAGGAGGGTGGATTGGGAGGGAATGATGGAGGGGTACAGCTGGGCTACAAAGTAAATAAACTGTAATTAATATAAAAAATTAAAAAAAGAAAGCTCTGTCCTGAGACCTGGTTACACTGGCCTCCTCACCTCCAGGGGCTCCACCTTCAGAGCGCTTTCTTTGAGTTTTAGTATGTTCTGCTCTGGTGCTCCCTGGATGGGACTCCTTAGCCTCATGCTGAGCCACATATGGGTCCCATTTCTCTTCTTTAAGGCAATCTCCCACATTCTCCTGCTCACGTGGACTCTACAAGGCAGCTCTGAGCATCATGTGTTTATGTTTTCTTGAGACGATACACTTGAGGCCTCAAAGTCGGGGGCAGCTTGAGTTTCATGCCAACTGGGGCTACACAGTGAAACCCTGTTTCAAAAAATAAAACCACACATTGCCATATCAACACTCAGGTGATGGAAGCAAAAAGGCCATGAATTCAAGTCCAGCCTGGGCTACTTAGGAAATCTGAGGCCAGCCTGAGCTACATAACAAGACCTGGTTTAAGGCTGAGAGAATGTTTGTGTGGTTTCTAAGGAACAGACCAAATTACAGAAACAAATGAGGTTTATTATAGAAAGTGGGAAAATAAAGAGATGTTTAGATATTTAAAAAACATTTATAAACTATTATTGCATTTAAAATAACACTCAATAACAGGAACAAAGCTATCCTAGAGACACAACATAGGTTTTTGTTTTGTTTTGTTTTGAGATGGGACCTTATTATGTTGTGGAAGCTGGTCTTGAGCTTATGGACTCAAATGATCCTTTCCATTTAGTCTCCCAAGTAGCTAGAACTACAGACAGGTACTCTCATGGTATAAAAGAGCAGGTTTTGTTTTTTTTTTTTTTTGTGGCTGAAAAGACCAAGCCTTTGGATTATAGGTATACGCGAGGGGAGAAGAGTCCCAGGTCAATAGCATAGACCAGATCTTCAAAAATCTCATGGAGGAGAACTTTCTCAAACTAAGGAAAGACTTACTCATTCAGATACAGGAACCACACAGAGCAATAAGTAGACAAGATCAGGAAAGAATCTACCCATGGCATAGCATAGTTAAAACATTACACACAGAACAAAGAAAGAATACTGAATGATACAAGAGAAAAAACAGAAGTCACATACAAAGGAAAGCATATCAGAATACGGTTAATTTCTGAATGGAAACTTTGAAATCCAGAAGAGATTACAACAATGCATTCCAAATCCTAAAGGACCACATGGCCAACCTAGACTAACACGCATAGCAAAACTTCTTCCATAATTGAGGGAGAAAGATGTTTCATGATATAAGTAAGCAACCTTAGAAATGACTGTTGAACAGACCAAACATAAAGGAAATGACAAGAAGCAATATTTTAGGTTGAAGAGAAGAGCAAGAGCAGTGAAGAAGCTGTAAAGTGAAAAGAATCGGAACTGTAATTATTGAACACAAAGTACTACTGACAACACAATACACTAAAAATAAACAATACCATAACTGCAATTACACACACATTTCAATAACAACTTCAATGTTAATGACCTCAATTCTCCAGCCAACAGGCAGAGACTGGCTGAATGGACCAAGAAACAAAAATCTGTCTGTTGTCGATAAGAAACACATCTTAGCTTTAAAGATAGACATGATTTTTAGAGTAAAAGGATGGACAAAACTACTCAACCAAACGGGGATCAGGAAAGCAAATAGGCATCACTATGCTAAGATCTGACAAAATGGACTTCAAATAAAGATTAATTAGAGGAGACACTTCATTAAGGGGGAGACTTCATTATAATCAAGAGAACAGTTAACCAAGAAGACATGACTATTCTAAACACATGTGCACCAAACTCTGGTGTACCCAATTTTATAAAAAGTGTGCTAATGAAATTAAAGATACAGATTGACATGAACCTTTTAATAGCAGATGATTTTGTTACACTAATTTTTCCAATATACAGGTTTTCTGAATACAAGCAGAGGAACAGAATTAAATGACATCATACATCATTTAGACTTAACAGCTATCTACAGAACATTCCCGCCAAATACCATAAGAGCTTTTCTAAAATATACAACATCATGGGACACAAAACATAGCCTAACAAATTCAGAAACATTGAAATAACTCCAAGAAAATCTTCAGTAAACATACAAACTCATGGAGACTATACAACTCATTACTGAATGATGAATCAAACAAGCAAACAAAAAATATATTTTTTGGAAGTAAGTGAAAATGAAAACACAACGCAGCAAAACCTCTGAGACACATTGAAAGCATTTCTACCTAAGATCAGAAAAAGCACAAATAAGTGACTTAATTATAAAAATAAAAAATTTGGAAAAACAAGAACAAAACAAACAGATGAACAAACAAGCAAAAACCCCAAACTCAGTTGATGGCAAGAAATAATAAAAATTAGAGCAGAAACTAATAAAATAAAAACAAAGAAAACAATACAAAGAATCAATGAATCTAAAAGTGAGTCTTTGGAGAAGATAAACAAGACCAACAAACTCTTGGCTCAACTAACCAAAATAAAAAAAAACACCCAAATTAACAAAATCAGAAATGAAAGGCAAACATTACAACAGACACTAAAGGAATTCAGAATATTATAAGGGAATACTTCAAAAATCTGTACTACATTAAGATGGAAAACCTAAAAAAAATGACTTTTTAAATTTAATTTTTTTCTTATTATAATTTATTTCAATTTATTCAATTTGTATCCCGGCTGTGTCCCTCTTCCTTGTCTCCTCCCTATTCCACTCTCCCTCCCTCATCTCCCCCTATGCCCCTCCCCTAGTCCACTGATAGGTGAGGTCTTTCTCTCCTTATATTTGACCCTAGTCTATCGGGTTTCATCATGACTGGTTGCATGGTCTTCCTCTGTGGCCTGTCAAGGCTGCACACTCCAGGGGGAGGTGATCAGAAAGCCTGTCACTGAGTTCATGCCAGAGACAGTCCCTGCTCCCCTTATTAGGGAACCCACTTGGAGACTGAGTCTATGGGCTACATCTGAGCTGGCATTTTAGGTCCTCTCCATGCATTGTCCTTGGTTGGGGTATCAGTCTCTGCAGGGTCCCCAGGGCTCAGGGTTTTTTTTTTTTCTCTTTTGGTCTCCTTTTGGAGCTCCTGTCCCCTGATCAGTAGAGTCTTTCAGAGGCTGTCTGTGGTGGGCTCCTGTCCCGTTCCCTGTCTTCTCCTGCTTCCAATGTCTATCAAATTTGTCCTTCTGAATGAGGATTGAGCATCTTCCCTAGGGTCTTCCTTGCTGTTTAGCTTCTTTAGGAGTGTAGATTTTAGTATGTTTATCTTATATTATATGGCTAATACACACTTATGACTTATAATATACACTTATAAAACATGTGTCTTTCTGTTTTTGGTTTACTTCACTCAAGATCTTTTCTAGTTCTCGCCATTTGCCTGTAGATTTCATGGTTTCCTTGTTTTAATAGCTGAGTAGTATTCCATTGTGTAAATGTAGAAATGGATAAAATTTTAGATTAAGGCAAATCATCAATAAACCAAGAAGAGATCAACAACTTAAACAGACCTATAAGAAAGAAGGATATTGAAACTGTAACAAAAAGACTTCCACTTAAAAACATGCAGGACCAGATGGATTCACAGAAAAATTCTACCAGACTTTCAAAGGTATGCAGTCAGTCCTTTTAAGACTACTATTTAGATACTTGGAATCTGAATACATATACACATTAAAAATATTATCTACCATGATTAAGTTGCCTTTATCCCAGAGATGCAGGGATAGTTAATATGCTTTAGTAAACAAATGTAATAATTTAAGTGGATAAAAAAATCAGATGATAAAAAAATAAAATGATCATCTTAATAGATTCAGAAAATCTATTAAATCCAACAAAGCTGCATGATAAAAGTACTATAGAGAGTAGGACTAGAAGGAACATCCCCAACATTATAAATGCTGTATATGAGAAACCCATGGCAAAGATCATCCTACTGAAATAAGGCATTGAGACAGAGCTGTCCACTCACCCTATTCTGTTTCAATATTGTGCTATAAGCAATAGTTGGAGCAGTGAGGTGAGAGAAGGATGCAAATAGGAAACAAAAGAACTATCTATATTTTCAGATGACATAATATTAAACATAAAATCTCAAAGATAATACCAGACGCTTTCTAGATTATAAATTTAACAAGGTGGCACTGTAGAGGGGTACATAATCAACATGCAAAAATACAATAGTTTTTTCTATATATAAACAACAAATATGTAGAAAAAGAGATCCTGGACTCACTACTATTCACAGAAGCTTCAGAAATTATCTAGGACTAAACCTAATTTAGGATGAGAAGGACCTTTATAATAAAATAGAGGTTTAGAAAAACTAGGAAATGGAAAGACACCCTGTGCACATGGATTGATAAAATTAATATCGTTAAAAATGACCATATGGTGAAAAGCTGCTTATGGATGTAATGTTATCCCAATCAAAATCCCCATCTCATTCTTCATATGAAGAGAGAGAGAGAGAGAGAGAGAGAGAGAGAGAGAGAAACTATCCTAACAGTTATGTAGAACCACAGAGACCCCACAATCCTGTACCGCCTTCCCCACCAGAAAATATCTGGAGAGATCATCATTCCAGACATGAAGATACGTTACAGAGCCACTGTGATAAAAACAGTATGGCACAAAACAGACACGTAGAGCAATGGGACAAAATCAAAGATCCAAACATGAGTATATGTAAGTTCAGCCACTTACTATTCACAAAGATATCAAAAATTCACCCAAGAAAAGAAAGCATCTTCAACAAATGGTGCTGTGATCACCAGGTATCAGGATATAGAAAAAGGAAATTAGTCTCCTATCGTTCACCTTTCTCACAACTAACTACAAATGGATCAAAGACCTTAATGTCAAACTTGAAACACTGAAAAGTGCTCGAGGAACGCATTGGCCATACCCCACACGATACAGGTGTGGGGACGGATTTTATGAATGGATTCCATTTACTCCAAACCTAGGGCCAACTATTGACAAGTGTGTGTGTGGGAGGAGGTCATAAGATTAAAAACTTTCAGCACAGCTAAAGAAATAATTGATGAAAAGGAAACTCTCAGAAAGTGAGAGGATCTTTGCCAGCTATTCATCTGACAGAGGATTAATATCCAAAAATATATAAAGAACTATAAAACAAGAACCAAAACAAACAAACTGACCCATTAAAAAAAATGGACTACGGGCAGAGAGTACTCAAAACAGAAGTAAAAATGCCTAAGAATTATGTCTGGATTTTTTTATTCTGGTCCCTAGCAAAGGATGAGGGAGATCTGGCAAGGTAGAGATGCTTCTTTTTTCTTTTTAATTATTTATTTTTTATTTTTTATTCGTTCGTGCTTTGCTTGCATGTATGTCTGTGTGAAGGGGTTGAATCCATTGGAACTGAAGTTACAGAGAATTGTGAGCTGCCATGTGGGTGCTTGGAATTGGATCCGGTTCCTCTGGAAGAGCACCCGGTGAGTGCTCTTAACCACAGAGCCATCTCTTCAGCCCCGAGATGTTTCTTATTAATATACCAATACGTATATTTTGTTATATATATGCACATATGTATATACTGTACGTGTATATATACATACATACACATATATGTATGTATATATATATAAATATATATATATATTTTAACAAGAGTCACACTTTTCCGAATAAAATACACTGAAACAAACAAGGCTTCTTGAAAATCTCTTGTCTCAAAGTGGTGTAAACATTACTCTCAATTTTCGCCTGATATGCCAGTGAATAAACTTACAGCCAATCACTGAGCCAGGGAGAGAAGAGGGCTGGACTTCCTGCCAGCCTTGGGAGGAGGAGTTAGAGGAGGAAGCAGGGTATTGAGCTGCTGAAGAAGTCCAGGTGACATCAGAGAGAGGAGGTGGAGTAGGAAGCTACAAAGTGCAAGTATCTCTGGGATGTACAATGGGAGGAAACCAGATTAGTTTAGAGGATTAAGAACAGATTAACAACTGCTCAGTTATTGTGCTGTGGAGCTTATTATTAAACAAATATAAAAAGGTCTCAATTATTTGTGTGAAGAGGGGAACTGAGATTCCCTGAGAATCTCAGTTTTATATGAAAATAATTTTAGCGGTACCCAGCTTCTAGTTCTTTTGTTTTTGCTTTGAGACAGTCTCATGTATTCCAGGCTGGCTGGCCTCCATCCTAGGCTGGCCTCTAACTCGTTGTGTAAATGAAGATGATCTTGACTTTCCACCTCCTGAGTGCTGGGCTTATAGGCATGTGTCATTACACACGGTTTATGAGTGCCAGGGATGGAATTCAGGGCTTTGTTCATACTAGGCAAGCGCTCCACCCTGGGTCACGGACAGGCATTTCCCATCTGCCTATGATCTTTACTTCTCAGAATAACTTTAAGGACCCTAGATAAAGCTGAGAGTGGCGAAGTTTCCGTTATTTCTTGTAGTTTCTCAGGGAGGAGTAGGCACTAGCACACTCCTGTTTAGAAGGAATATTATAAAACATGGAAAGAAACTCAACACGGAAGCTAACTCCAAATGTGGCTAGCCTAAAGATGGAGTCTTTCTCTTTCCTGGAGTTTTTATAATCCCAGTCAACTATTATTTTGCCTATTAAAAGCCAATTAATTAACTTTCTTTTTTTTTTCAGTTTGTGTATTTTATGTATTTACTTATTTTTGCCTGCACATACGTCTTCTGCACCACGTTCATGCAGTTCCTGGAGAGGTCAGAAGAGGGCATTGGGTCCTCCCGGACTGGAGGGGCAGGTGGTTGTGAGCCACCGTGTGGACGATGCTGGAAATGAAAGCCAGGTTATTTGGAGGAGCAACCAGTGTTCTTAACTGTTGAGCCATCTCTCGAGCGACTCGCTGACTTTTTCAAAAGCTACCGTATGTTAGGCATCAGTTTTCCTACGTTCCTTTTCTTCACATTCTTTTATTCTTAGAAAAACAACCATGGCAATTAAAAATAAACACAGCGCCTGGCCATGGCGGCATTCACCGTGTGCCAGGATCCTGGGACGCACTGAAGGGACAATTCCCAAATTGTGCTTTAGTCTGAACTTTACCTACAGCTAGGAAACTTGACTTTTGTGCTCTCAGGACTTTAAGAAAGAAATTTAGTCTGTCGTTGTCTATAAAAAGGTGATAACAGGAGTGGGCACCAGGTGGCGCTAAAAGACTGGGCTTGGAATAAAAGCGCTGTCGTCTGTAGTGTACCAGGGCCAGCGGTGCTCCTACTTGGGGACAGAATTAAAGAAGGGCAAGCATTGCTCTTGCTCTCAGTCACCCCCAAATGCTAAGACCATTCTCTCAAGTTCTCCCAGTGGTGCTTTCTCTGGCGAGCTTAGACTCCCTGTGTGTATGAATCACACCGTATTTTTTCTGAGGTGTCAAGTGTTCCACTTAAAAAAAAAAAAAAGTTCTGGCTTTTCTAAGGGACAGTGAAAACAAATCTCCTGGGTAATTGCTTTGGGAATGGCTCAGCCTTTCTGTGATCACTGGGCTATGCAGGAGTGTAGGTGGAATAAAGACAGAAAATGTGCCCTGGAATACTTTCCCATCAACGTTTCTTCATTGTTGGGTACAAGT
Source organism: Psammomys obesus (assembly GCF_907164565.1). Classification (NCBI taxonomy): domain Eukaryota; kingdom Metazoa; phylum Chordata; class Mammalia; order Rodentia; family Muridae; genus Psammomys; species Psammomys obesus. The sequence goes on from NW_026587556.1 coordinate 7,280,722, forward strand.
CCCCCTTCTCAGGAATCTCCAGCATGCTCAGAAGTGTTTTTCCCTAGAGCTGTTATCAGGAGACTAAACTCTTTCAATAGACATCACAATTTAACAATGAAAGTAGGATCCTTCCACTGGCCTTTCATAGGCATGGAAGAGGGAAAAAAAAGTGGAAACTTAAAAGTCCTGCCATTCAAAAATGTAACCTCTGGGAGCTTGTGAAAATCAAAATCAAGGAACTGCACGGTTGGGAAGAAGCCAGTCCCATTGGGGGCCAGTTCCCTGGCCAGAGTCACCCCAGAACTTAAGGAAGGTCTATGGGAATTGGCTTTGGAGATAGATGTGGAAAAGAGGAATATTTTCAAGGTATCTGGACTTTTGATTACCAGTGCTTCCCTTTCTGACATTCAAATCTAGTAAAAATACAGGGCAGTAGTTGAAAACTTGACTTATGCAAATCTTTTACAAAATGGGTGTCATTGCTTCCTTACAAGAATAGTAGCATTCCATGGGATATTTTTTTTTTCTTTTCTTTTCTTTTTTTCTCCTTCTATTCCTTTCCACTCCCTACAGCCCCGGTTGACTTTTAAATCACAATCCTTTTGCTTCAGCTTCCCAAATGCTGAGATTTTAGACATACAGTGTCACAACCGCCTCTGACTTTTTTCCTTTGGTTTTTTGAAGGTTTCTTTGTGTAGCTTTGACTATCCTGGACTCACTTTGTGGACCACACTGGCTTCGAACTCACAGCGATCACCTTGCCTCTGCCGCCCTGAGTGCTGGGATTAAAGGTGTGCACCAGCATGTCCGGCCCTGCCTCTGACTTTGAAGCTGAATGTCTCAGCATACATATTTCAGCTATTTTGGATACTTTTGATTTGACCCAGACGTCACACTGTGAATTTCCATTGCGATCCCTATTGACATAATACTCCTGTTTTAGTCTGAGTCTGGAACTTTCTAGAAACTCCATATACAGTAGCAGCAGGAACTGGGTCTCTCATTCTTCATTTCAGGGTCCTCCTTGAGTCAAGGGAGAATCAACTGGGAAGGTCAGGGGTTCCACTGTCTCTCCTCAGTGGTGGCCATTTTGCTAATATAATCTGGGGAGAAGCTAGTTCCCTGGAACACCTTTTTCTCCTAAGTCTTCCCTGTCTCTTCCATTTATTTTAACAATCAGCCTTGAAAACCAACCTGCTTCCAGCACATGCTGAAACACATTTAGTCTGTAAGAGCAGTAGGAACAAAAGAAGGGATTTTATTATCCTTTTCAAGAGTTGATTCTAAGAGACACATACTGGCACACACCTGTTCTCCTGGTTACCCAGAAAACTGAGCCAAGAGGATTACAAGTTCGAGGTCAGCCTGGGATACATAGCAAGATCCAGGCCGGATGGACAGTTCCATGAGGCTCTATCTAAAAAATGGCTGGGGGGTGGTGGTGTAGGGTACCACTCAATGTTAGAATATTTGCTTATGTTCTAGCATGTGTGAGACCCTAGATTTAACCCCAAGTGTTGGAAAAAAAAAAGAGTTGAATCTAAGGTTAAAAATATGATTTAGGGCGGCTTATTTCCCCATGGATAGTTATTGATTCTACAGGAATACATCACTGTATTTGGATGGCACTCTACTTTTATCATTCATTAAATACCTCAAAAGGATTTTTTTATAAGTATGTACATACAGAAACAGAAGTAAAATAGAAGATGGGTTTAAGATGAAGGAATCACAAAATAGTAAATGGAGCATTTGAAATCTGAAGCATGAGCTTGGACTTTCTCCTTGATAAAAACATATGCAGCGGCAGTATTCCGCCTGTACCAGCCTGGCCTGGCAAAGAAGGCATCTCCCCCCTTTTGGGCCACCTTCTACTTCTGTGCTCTCAAATCTACCCTTTCTAATAAGACAGAAAGATTTCCTGCTTGACGTTTGTATGTGCTCCTCCAGCTCACTAGCTTCTCCAACAAGGAGTGCCGTGAGTTCCCAGGAATCTACAGTCTCCTCTGAGAGTGCGTTTGCAGGGACAAGCATGCCTTTGCCATGCTGGAGGGGCTGATCCTCTCAAGGGTCTTTCTCTTAGACCCTGAAACCAGGCAAAACTCTTGCTCTTCACGAGGCGTTTGTGTCCTTGGTTATGTTCTATAGCAGTTAGTCCTTTGATGATTTTGCACAGTGTCTCCCAGTGAGGCAATTTCTGCTTTGGAGGTTACGAAGAGGTGGCAGGTGGTAAAAGCACTCAGTGTCAGCTACCCCCAAGGTGGGTATGACCAGCTACTCTTTTGGTCTATACTGCTAGGTCGCCAGGGTATAACAACTGCCACTTCAGAAGAGCAACAGGGGTTGGGCAAAGCCATTGCAGATAGCAGCTAAAGCAAAGCCTTTTATTCTCCTTTGAAAGGTGGCTTCCTTTTGGTGCATAAATTCTAATGAAGGCCTTATGGGACTGTCTTTCTGAGTAGATTTCAAGGTGTGACATCATTCATATAGCTAAATACCATATCACGAAACACCATCTGCCAGGTGGAGACTTGGGCTGAAATTGACAGGTGCAAACCAGGTACCCTAGGAGCTTGCCTCTCTCTCTGTCCAGTGGATGCTCTCATTGTGTAGCTCAGCTAGCACTGTACATCCTGAAATGTGGAGGCAGAAAATGTCTGAGGCCAGAAGAGATCATTACAGTCTCAATCAGTGTTCTGAAGTGACGCTTTGATTCTGCATGTTCTCCAGGTCTGCTAATAACTACAAAAGTCTTAACACAACATGTCATTCAAAAGATCACCGCACTGAAGCCACCGTGCTTATGTTCCTACATGCCCTTGCAGCTCATTATTGTCAAGCTCTTTGTATTTTAATGAGTGTGTTTGTCATGACAGGAGGCATGGGGCAGATGCTGTTTTGCCTCCGTCACCGGAAGCTTAGACAACTCAAAGCAACAGAGACAGTGTTTTAACCAGCCTCTCAGTGCATCTGTTGAACACACAGCCAGATTATTTTATTGAAATAAATTCTGCGCTTGATTTTTTTTTAACAGCAGCTGCATAAATATGTAGCCTTTTATCACCTTTATGCTTATGGGATCCAGGAAAATGACCTGTATAATTAATTCTTTGATTGGTCTAGTCTTTCAGCTCTCAAGATGGAAAGTCAGGATGTACCCCTGACTCAAGGTAGAACAGCCTTGTGGGGGAGAAATTAGTTTTAGGCACTGAGTAAACATCTCTTTGAACTCTTAAATTGTTTCACGGCTTTAAGCTCTTCAGTCTGCACTGGAAAGTTGGGGGGCGTGTGAGAATCATCTGGGTGCTTGTATTAGTCTCTCTGGATGGACAGGTGTGGCAAGTAGAATTGGGAGATTGCCTCTGTCTCAGTCCATTTCTCACTGCTGTAACAAAATACTCAAGATGGGGATCTACAGAGGATAGAAATTCGTGTGGACCACAGTTCTGAAGGCTGGGAGTTTAAGAGCACAGTGCCAACATCTGCTCAGCATCTGGCAAAGGTTTACTTGTGCGTTATAATGTGTTTAGGAGCATCACATGCTTTAAGCTTGGGTCTCACTCTTATTGTATAAGCCTCTAATGCTCTCCTGGGGGTCATGACCTCACCTGCCAAAGGTGGTACTTCTAAGTACATGAGAATTTGGGGGTTAAATTTCTATCACATGAACTTTTAGAGGACACATTCTAGGCATAGTGGCCCCTGGGATTTCCACCCTCTGCTGTATATACCTGTTATAATCCCTGTCTCACAATGTAGGCAGGGCCTATGAATTAGGAGCTGTCGTTAGACTCTTGGCTAGGGACTAGGTTAGGTTACATGATTCTAGTGATGATGTCATTACCCTTACACTATACTACCAAAAGCTTCATCTTAACAGGCTAAAGAGATTCAAAGTCAGAGATACCTTGAAGAACTAATTCTCATGCTATGGAGAGGGTCTTAACGTGTGGGGCAATGGGTGGCAGCCTCCACCATCTGAACAAAATCCCCAAGTGACAGCTGGACATCGAGGGCCTCAGTCTTACATCCATGAGGAACTTAGTTATTCCACCCAGCAGTAAACTCTGAAGCGACGCCGACCCACATGGGAAATCCCAGTCCCCGGCAACACCTGTGCCTTGACCCACGGAAGCTGTTCCATGAGGCACTGTTTTGTGGTAATGTTATATAGGGATGGACAGCCACAGCCCCTGGGGGTGTGGGACTGAGAATTCACAACTGCAAGGCCATGCTGAGGCTGCAGGTCAAGGACCAGTCTTTGATCATCATGGTTATGATTCATCTTCCCAGTGCGGTCTCCTAGTGAAGCCACAAAAAGACCCTTCTGGAATATAACAGTGGCTAACCAGGAGTGCATTGATGGTGTGCTTTATGTCACAGGTAAATGTAAGCTCTATGGTTTAAGCTTTTAAAACTTGGTTTACATTTCATCAACAAGGGTAAAATAGAAAATATGATAGTAGAAAATTGTGATCAGGGCCTAGGAAATGAGGATAAGGAAAACAGTGAAATGTAAACGAGGCATGAAGCCATCAAGCAGATGTGTGGACCATTGTTCACATGCTGTAGCAAGAAAGACAACTATGAATTACTATTTTCTTCTTTTGGTTGAAACTCACTACAAACTCTTCTTCATTGTTTCTTTTTACATTCCAGAATGTTCCTCCTCTGTCCTGATTGTGAGGAATTCATGTTTTGAACATACCTCATTTACAAATTAATTTTATAATACTCCCGAAGCTTTCCTATGTTTACCATGCCAGAGTACAAAAGATGGAATATACATTTCCAAGTCTCCAAAGCGCACTAACTGCTGAAAACCTGAGGTATTGGGAGCATCTTGGGGGCAGAACCGTGGGGGCTCTGTGCTTCTGAGTCTATGCAGATATCTTTCCATCTCAGCCTGTAGTCAAACTGGTTATCTCTCTCCCCTTTCATCATCCTTACTTGTTTTTCTTAAGCAATTTCTGAAGTTAAGAAAATCATTCCCATTGAGGTTACTCTGTAGAATAACATAGCCAGGGCCTTGCTAAGTTCTGAGGCACTTCCCTCTTCCCTTCCCCAGTGCCTTCGATTATGCAGGCACACTACTGTGATTCTTGTTGCCCAGCCATCTGGCTCAGTGTTGCTGGTGTGACTGCTATGTATTAGTAATTAATTCTGATTCACCAATAAGTCATAAGTGTCACATTAAGGAATAAAATAAAAACACTCCCCTTTGGAGTCATTTAACCAAGATCAAGTGGAGTACAGGTTTGAATTCTCTACTTGATGTTCTGTGTGTCCTCTGATTTCTCTCTGTGGCGTGAGTCTGAATCTGTGCCTGTCTGAAGGCTGTCTTGTGAAAGTGGTTGTTCCTGTGTCTGTCTCTATGTTTGTCTGTCTGTTGTATGAGCTGTGTATGTCTGTCTCTCACAAAGAATTTGCTGTGTATTTATTGAACAGCAAAGAAAGCATCTCATGGGGAAGAAATGGGGCACTTCTTGGAATCTTTAACAGAGTTTTACAAGGGATTAAATCACTGGCTCTAACTGATCCCAACTGATCTGGATAACAAATATCATTTGTATCAAGCAACAACTTTCAACCTTTATGAGGGATTTTTAGGAAGTTGCTTTCAATTTCTGTATTTTCTTCTTTCTGCAAATGAGATTACAAATTACAAATGCATTACTTTGAGTTAGGGGCATGGAAGAATACATAGTTTAAGATTGCAGCTATGCATTAGTTTAGGTTGTAGAGGTTGTTAACGGGAAATCCAAGGCAAGTAAAGTTGATTGTTCCATTGTTCTTCTAAAGGCAGGTTAAACTAATGGTCTGAATACACAGTAGGCTGGCAGTCTTAAGTGACCTGGGGTGTATTATTAACTCTCATTATGGGGTCCAGTGAAAGTTCTAGTCTCATAAGAGATATTTTGAGAACACTGCAATGGTAAAGGTGCTATTTTTGTTTTAACACTGTGACAATTTTCCAAATGGCTGTGTTCAGGCACTTCTACATCTAACTAAGGCTTTATTTATTTATTTGTTCATTTATTTATTTATCTGTTTATTTATTTCATAGCCATGCCAATCCCTTGGAAAAAACATTCATCTTGGTTTTAAAGTTGTTTGGAATGTTGCTTGGTCTACCCAGGTCTGCTAGATTAGGAAGAGAGTGTATATGCAAATGTAAGAGTGTGTGGGATCTGTGATGAAGTGGAGGATAATAGTCATCGTTTGTAGTGGGAGAGAGGGCTGAGCAGTGCTGTAGGGTTATTTATACTTCCGGGGAATGTTTGGTATCCTTTTGTTCAGGGCCAAAAGCGGATATTTGTCCAGCTTTCTTATAATGGTAACTTTATTTTTAGAACTGTTTTTGAGATATAAAGCTTGCTTTCTGTAGCTTAGGCATTAGCCAGAATGTAATAGTCTCTGGGCATGTGGTCCCACTGTAGCATCGGTTACTAGGTGCTGCATTTAGAAATGAAATTTTATTTCAGAGCCTATGTCTCAGGTTTTGTGCTAGAGCAGTAATTATTAAAAACTTTAGTTTTGTGATTGACAGCAGAAGTAGGGAAGGGAAAACATTTATTATGTAACTTTTTTCTATTCTAAGCTTTGCTGTCTTTGCCATATGTAAAGCTTAAAAATTTTTTTTTTTAAAGTGTACTTGGGACAATAACTTTTTTTTTTTTTTTTTGAGTTACGATTTCTCTGTATATCTTTGGCTGTTCTGGACTTGCTTTGTAGACCAGGTTGGTCTTGACTCACAGCGATCCACTTGCCTCTGCCTCCCCAAGTACCATCATGCCAGCCTTACAACAATAACTTCCGTGTATATAATACACACACATGTAATTTTATATAAGGCATTATATTTGTGTACAGTCTGCACATATAATTGTAATGTTTAGGGAATGATGACAGGAAACAAGTTTGTACATATTCAGTACAGATACAGTTGAAGATGCTTTTTGATCTGGGATTGATTGACTCCACAGCTTCGGAGCCCATGGATACAAATGGCTGAATGTAATCCTGGTCAGGTTCGTGCACTATGTTCCATATAGAACCTGTAAGGGGGTTGAATCCCCTGCCTGTTGTGTTTTTCTAGATTAGGAAATGAATCTATGAAGAATTAGCGGTTTTCAGGTCAGTGATGGGGACACTGGTCTATTTATTCAGTCTTAAAACACATGTGCAGCCACATTAGGCATGAATATCATCCAAACACTAGATTTCTGCATTTAACTGTGAATTTCAGTATAAGTGTCCATGGCAAAAGCCTACTGTTTGTGGCTAAGAACTCTGAATTCAAAGGGTTGTGATGTAGTGCCGAGGTGTAGTACTTGTCTGGTGTGTGAAGTCCCTGGAATCTCCAACACTGTAACAACAAACTAACAAATTTTTAAAATTCTACTCCTACTCTGGAGAAACTGTTCATCCTGGAGGCATCCTTATCTATGATTTTAGGTTATACTACATACATAGTATTAGCACCTAAACAGACATATAGATCAATAGACGAGAATAGAAGACCTGGACACAAGCCAATGTATCAACAGGTACTTGACTCTAAATAAATAAACGAATGAGTGAGTAAGTAAGTAAATAAATAATAAATTTGTGTACCTATGCTGCCATTCACATGGAAGAATAGGTTCTCTCCTACTCTGATGATTCTGGGGAGCAGAGTTAGGTTTTCAGGCTTGCAGCAAGTATCTTTACCCACTGAGCTATCTCACTGGTTCCCACCACCTGATTTTAGATAAAGATACCTAGAATATAGACATCAATATATAGGCATAAATTAGGACTTCCTAAGTAGGACTATGGCCATGTGGGAAATAAGGCAAAAATCAAGAAATTAAGAAATGGGACTTCTCGTGGCACCCCTGACACCTCCAGGTCTTTTTATCTTTCCTCCCACTTTTCCCCCAAGACTCCCTAAGCGTTGCCCAATGTTTGGCTGTGAGTTTCAGCATCTGTTTTGAGGTGATGCTGCATAGAATCTCCCAGAGGACAACTCTGATAAGCTCCTGTCTGCAAGCTTAGAAGAGTATGGTACGTAGTGTCAAGGATTGGAACTCTCCCATGGGGGGGGGGGTCTTTGGTTGGGCGTTCCCTCAATCTCTGCTCTATCTGCTCTGTATTTACTCCTGCACATCTTGTAAGAAGGGTAAGTTTTGAGTCAAAGATCTTCTCAACAGCCAAGGGAACTATCATTTGGCTGAAGTGCAGCCCATAGAATGGAACAAAATCTTTGTCAGTTTTATATCTGACAAAGAATTAGTGTTCAGAACATAAAAAGAGCTAAAAAAAATTAAGAAAATAACCAAATTACAAATGGGTTGTGGAACTGAACAGAGCATTCTCAAAGGAAATGCAAATAGCATTTAAGTTACTAAACAATGTTTAACATTGTTGCCAATCAGGGAAATGTAGATTAAAACTATTTGGAGATTCCATCTTGTGCCAGAATTAGTAATCATCATCAAAAAACAAATGACAGCAAATACAGGCATGGATTTAAGGAAAGAGGAATTTTTATTTGTTGTGGAAAAGAACATAAATTAGTATCGTCATTATGGCAGTCAGCTTGTCAGCTTCTCAAAAAATTTAAAACTAGAAATATATTACTCTGATATATTCTTCTGAACATATGCCCAATGTATACCATGAAGATACTTGCACATTCATATTTATTGCTGCTATATTTTCAGTAGATAGGAAATAGAATGAGGCTAGATGTCTATCAACTGATAATGTTAGTTAATGAAATGTTGTATATATATATATATATATATAGTGGAGTTTTATTTGACCATAAGATAAAACAAAATGATGCCATTTTCAGGAAACTTTATAGATCTGACAATTACTATAGAAAGTGAGGTAGCACAGACCAAGGAATTCAAACATTGCATGTTCTTTTGTATTTAACTTAGTATGCCTATAGACATCTGGGATCTAGGTGGGGGCGTGGACAGGGAGAAAGGATGTTACGAGGAGTAGGGATAGTAGAACCCATGAGATCTGAAAGTGAGCGAGTGACTAGTGAGAGTGTCAGGACTTATCTGGGATAGGGGAAAGATGATGGGCAAGAAGCGGGTGGGTGAGTTAACAAAAGAAGTTAGCATGAAGAAGTCATGTGGAAACCTACTACTTTATAAGTTAATAAAATTGTTATAAAGTTTGAATAGAGGCACCCTGCATGGATGTTTATTGATAATCTCAGAATACGTGGAGAATTAACTGAAAATCTCAGTTCCGGGTGTTTGATGCCACCCTATGAGTTATTGGCTAAGAAATCCCAAGAGGCCTCTAAGATAATATAGGCTATTGTCATTGCTCTTTGTTCCTTTTTGCAGTGCAAAAAGTGTCTTTTTGCAGTGAATGTTGTTTAATGGTTGTAGCTGGCCAAGGTGCTACACAAGTGACTGTTGAGTGCTCAGCCCTCAGTGGGCATCTATATCACTACTTCTAAGGCTCGGGGGAAATGATGGAAGAAGGGGGTTGGAAGATTGGTAGAGTTTGATAATAGAGGTGAGAGATGTGAAATGTTGTCGTTTGGAAGTGGATATTTTACTCATGAACTCATAAGAGCTGTGGTGGCCTTCCCAGGGCTTGAACAAGACTGAATCCATCAACATCCAGTCATGGATGGGGTTGGAACTCATAGGGTGTGGCCTCTCCTAGATAGCTATTGGAAGCTGATGGCTGCTGTGGGAAGAGTAGTCATTTTCTTTAGTGGTAAAGCCATGGCCAGTTGCCAATGTTCCACTGTTGAATGATTATTAATATTTAACTTGATTTATACTTTTAGTAAAGCAGTGGTTAATCCTTAACCAGCTATATAACCAAATAAACAGAGACCAGGATTTATTTAAGTAGCCTAGAGCACAATGCTGTGCAAAAATTATTCCATCCTAAAACTTGAAGTTTAGCTTCCTCACATTCAGATTCCCCACTTTATACTTTTTAAATCATATCCTAGATCTGGTTCATTTTTCCTGATGTTTCCTGGTCCTCTCCTCATCAATCCCTCCTCACTTCCTCTTCTTTCTCCTCCTCTCACTGGACCAGGATGTCCCACCCTATTCCCTGCATTGCCCAGCATTGGCTGGTAGGCTTTTATTGGCAATACAGAGAACAAATGGTGGCATGTTTACACAAACTTGAGACAGGAGATGCTTAGAATAAACATCACAATGCAATGTCCGGATTGAAACCAGACAGTGGGGTAGGGAAATCAGTATTTGAATGAACAAGGACAAACTGTACACAGTCCACAAGAACATTATGCCAACATTCTACATTCATGCCCAAATGGGAATCCCTGGCGAAACTTAGTGAGTCATGAAACAAAAACAAAAGCAAAACAAAAAGACATGCAGGTGAGAGGTCTCATTGAGGAGACCGGTATTGATGGGGTGATTGTACAATAATAGATGAATGAATGTGACTGTAATTATTACATTCATATATGAAATTGTTAGAGAAAATTAGTAAGTAATAAAAGAGAAATAGAATAAACATTCTTGCCTTGGTTTTGACTTGAGAAGAAAGCACTTGGTCTTTCTCCACATACTTGGTGTTGGCTGTGTTATTTTTAAATTTTTGAAGTTAAATTTTTATTTGCCCATTTTGTTTGTGTATTTACGTGTGTGGTTGTGTAGGTGTCATCGCACATATGTGGAGGTCAGAAGACATTGCAGAAATTAATTCTCTCCTTCTACCATGTGGGTCTTGGAGATCAAACTTAAGTAGTTAGGCTTAATGGCTAGTGCCTTAACCTGTTGAGGCAGGCATTGGTGTCAGCCCCCAGCTGGAAGTTTTTCCTGTTCTGTATCAGGGTAAACATTTCTTTTCTATTTCTATTTTGATTAGATATTTTAAATGAGTATTTGCTTTTGTCAAATGCAATTTGGTATTGATTGGTCTTCATTAATTCAATAGTTAGAAAGATAAATAGTTTCCCTTTCTGGCTTGTAGAAATGATATTTAATTCTGTATCTAAATACCCATTTTCAGCTGCAAAGGACGTTTGTCATGAATCAGCACCACATGATGAGTTTTTTTTTTTTTAACAATAGTGGCATGAAAAACAAAGTTATATCATCTTCTAAAATTCATGATCTTTTTTTCCTACACAATCTCAACTTATTTTGCTAATATTCTTGTTTTTGTTAACAGCACCACTATTTTTTTCCACCGAAAAAAATCGTGAAGTGTTTCTGACTGCACAGGAATTCTATCCAATAAGGGTTCTCGTTTAGTCTTGTCAGCAATTACTTTTGTGACAGTAGACAAGTTATGTTACCTTTTATTTTGTTTGTTTCAGACTGGGTATCAGAGTGCACTCTGTGGACCAGGCTGTCCTAGAACTCACAGAATCTCCTGCCTCTGCCTCCCAAGCAATGGGATTATAGGTGTGCACTCTTGCTGGTTTTTTTTTTTTTTTTTTTTGCATGATGAGTTAATTGTGTTCTCTAAGAAGTAGGTGTCATGTTGGAGTTTGACACGCAATGACTGGTTGTAGGGAATGGCTATGTATGGCAGGACTGAAAAGAAGAATCAGAACATGGAAAAGAAAGTCCTCAGAGCATGACCCAGGTTTGATGCCTGAGAAAAGAGGCGAATGAAGAAAGAATATGCTTGCAGCATAGTTCTGTTCAGCCTGGCAAGCCCTGGATCCAATGTGAACATCACCTGTTAAGTAGCCCTATTTACAAAAATTATGTCTTTATTACTACCAACCCTGTGCTTGGGTGTAGGCTTGTAGTAGCCTGTGGGATACGTGACCTGTTACGATCTTGAAGCTCTGGAAAGGCATCACCTAGAAGCACTGGTTAATCATGCTTCTTGTAACAGAGAGCTAGGGAGTTCATTGATGTGGCTTCCACTCCTTATTTGACCATTTGTGAACTTTAAGGTTTAAACTGATGCAAAGTGCAGGGAATCATATGAAAGAAGGGGGAGTTAGTATGACCTGGAGAGGACAGGAGCTCCACAAGGACCAAATATATCTGGGCACAGGGGTCTTTTGTGAAACCGTATCTCCAACCAAGGACCATGTATGGATATAACCTAGAACCCCTGCTCTGATATAGCCCATGGTAGCTCAGTATCCAAGTGGGTACTCTAGAAAGGGGAACAGGGACTATTATTGTCATGAACGCAATGGCAGGTTCTTTGACCCCCTACCCCGAGGGAGGAGCAGCCCTGCTAGCCACAGAGGAGGACTCTGCAACCAGGCCTGAAGATACCTGATAAGCTAGGGTCAGATGAAAGGGGAGGAGGTCCTCCCCTATCAGTGGACTTGGGAAGAGGTAGGGAGAAGATGAGGGAGGGAGGGTGGGATTGGGAGGGAATGGGGGAGCAGGCTACAGCTGGGATACAAAGTTAATAAACTGTAACTAATATTAAAAAATAAAAATTTAATTAAAAAAATAAAATAGAATACACCATCATCTTCTAGAGTTTTGTTAAGTCTCAAGAATGTCAAGTTCAGCAGTTACTTATTTTATGTGTTTGAAGAACTATAAAAATTGTACACCGGGGGGCTGGAGAGATGGCTCAGAGGTTAAGAGCACTGGCTGTTCTTCCTGAGGTCCTGAGTTCAATTCCCAGCAACCACATAGTGGCTCATAACCATCTATAATAAGACCTGGTGCCCTCTTCTAGTCTGCAAGCATACATGCAGGCAGAACACTGTATACATAATATAAATAAATAAATAAATAAATAAATAAATAATAAATATTAAAAAAAATTGTACACTGAACTTGTCAATGTTTAGTGTGAATTACTGTAGAAAGCCTTTTTTATTGTGATTATAAATAGTAGAAATTTTTCTTTTGTAATTATGGACTGTATAACTTTTTGTTTCCAATTATAAAGAATTTAAATTTGAAAAAAACCCTGATAGTTTACAAGTGTGTTTGCTTCAGCGTTATATTAGTTACCGTTTTAGTTACTTTTCCTATTTCTGTGAGACGATACCATGACAAATACAACGTAGTGGAGAAAGGGTTTAGTGTGGCTCACAGCACAATGTATAGCCCACCAAAGTGAGGAAGTCAGGTAGCAGCATCAGGTAACACTGCATCCACGGTCAAGAAGCAGAGAGCAATAAATGCGAACTAATGCTCAGCTCCCTCTCTCTGCTTACACATTCCCTAGCAGTAGGTAGAGAATGGTGCCATGTACAAGAGGTGGGTCCTCCCACCTCGATTAAGCCAAGCAAGATAATCACCCACAGGGATGTTCTGAGGCCCGTCTCCCAGATAATTCTAGATCCGGTCAAATTGGTAGTTAACACTGATCAATACCGTTACTTTTTCTCATGGTGACAAAATACCTAATAAGAAGCAACTTAAAGAGAAAGGGTATTTATAATCACTGTCAGTCCATCATGGCAAGAAAGGCATGATGACAGGACTAGGAGGCAGCTGGTTATATTGCATTAGTAGTACAGAAGTACCCAGTGACCAGGAAGTGGAAACAAACTACGAAACCTCAAGTTCTTGGTCCTATTAACAGTGCCAGATATGAGGTTCATCTCATGAAGTAGGCTTTAAATCTGATCAGAAAGAGGTGCAATTCCCAGCAACTGCATGGCTCACAACCATCTATAATGTGATCTGATGCCCTCTTCTGGAATGCAGGTGAACATACAGATACAGCACTCATACACATTAAATAAATAATTTCTTCAAAATTATTTATTGTGATCCAATAAATTAGCTGTGGATCCTAGTCACAATGATACATCTATAAAACACTCCCACTACAAGAGCTCAGGGAACATTACTAAAGAGGGGGGTGGAAAACTAGGAAATTAGGGAGTTTTCTGTGAGGTTATGAGTCCTAATAATGTCAGAAGCCACATTGATTACGCCTCAGCAACATAACTGCCTAAACATGAGTTGAGCAAGGATGACACCAATAAACATGGCAAAATAGACAGGGAAAAGCCCATGAGCTCTCAATCCTTCACAAAAAACTGCAGGCAACCAAGGAAGGTTAAGAGCAGGAGAAACAGTCTTCAGGAAAGAGCAGTGCAATTGGTTATCCAACACCACATGGTCATCCCTGAAAACATAATAACATTATACAGACTGACAGGTTATATTTAGGATATATATGTATATACATATACATGCATGCATATAATAACAATTAATGAAAAAAGAGACCATGAATTTTAAAGAAGCAAGAAGGGTTAAGAAAAGAGAAGAAGGAAATGTAATTATAATCTTAAAAAAATTAAAAAACAAAATGGTTTTCTACTCCCATAATATTCAAGCTGTGATTGCATAAGTGGAAGTGTCTAGAGAGGTCTGTCATGACTATGGCTTACAGTGAATACTCATGATTACTTTTCTCCACAGGTAGTGTGCATAAAACCTTGCAGCATCATGAAAGCTAGCCAGATGGGATGAAGCTTCCAGGTGAGTTCCAGCTTATTTCTGTGTGTTCTATGACTCATGTGCTGTCTCCACTATCAGGGCCTTGCCATCAAGTTCTGAAGAGTAACCAAGGTATTGGTAACAGCCTGAAGGGTGTACAAGGACTCCATTGGGCAACAATTCAACTCTTCCTGTTTCATTATTCCCTGTTAGCCCATATACTACAGACTTCTGTCTCCTCCTCTTTGAAGCACAGCTTCATACTCCCTTACTATTTTCCCAATTTCTGTGGTTAGTCCACATGAAATATACATATCTGAAGAGTCAAAGCTAACATCCATAAATTTGAGAAAACATGTGATGCTTGTCTTTTTGTGACTGGGTTACCTTACTCACAAAGATTATTTATGAATGCACAGATGGTAGGCCTCTGGGGAGAACCCAGTAATATAGTGCTAAAGAGACATAGTATTAAAATAACTCCTAATAAAATTACTATACCTGTTGATAGGTACATCTCTCGACTCTTACTGCAGAAGCTTCATCTTGACTAGACAGCAGTTAACCCAGGGGTACTCAACTAGTCAGTGTGCAGAGAATTAAAGAGACGTTGGCATGAAGTTCAGCTTTAAATGAAACACATCTATCATGTCTTTTCCTCCAAGGGTCAAAGAACTACAGAGCACGTTTGCTGGTGGAAAGATTGTAAGAGCCAGAGTTAGTGGATAGCTTCAAGGAGCAGTGTTTTCTGGACACAGCAGGGCAGTGGCCATGTGGACTTCACAGCAGCTGTAACAGTGTGCACAAGATCTGTGCAAGCTCAGGCTAGACAGCATCCTAGCAATAGGGTGGAGAAGTGGACATGACATCTCTGCACTACTGGAGGAGCTATTGTTGACATTTGATAACCTCAGGAAAAAGTCAGTTTTCTTTAATGATGTGACCCCTGGTAGGTGGACCACATTCCAGGGTAGGCCCTACTGCCAAATCCTTGAAGTTGGATGGATAGGAGGGAGGGTGGGATTGGGAGGGAATGA
>NW_026587556.1:7296149-7352978 GCF_907164565.1 Psammomys obesus
GGGCTATGCAGGAAAGCTTTCCACCTTTTATCAAGTGTTGCTATGAATGTAAAACTGCTTTAACAGTCAGTTAAACTCTTGCAACCCCACATAGTCATTTTGATGATCACACAAGTCTCCTGACAGGACATTCAAACAACAGAAGCAAGGAGATGACAACTATTGACCAAGGTCTTGACAAAGTCTATGAAAGTTCCATTTGCTGTTCTTGAGATGAAAACTACCAAAAGCAGTGAAACACTGCATTGAAAAATATATTTTCTTGGAGGAAAGGAGGCTGGATAGAGAGAAGTCACCATAGGGCAGTGTGGACCAAGAGAACATGGCTGTGAGGGCTGGCCTGATGGAACAGAAGTAGCCCAGGCAGAAATAATTATGTCTGAAGTCCCTACCTGGACCATTTAGCAGAGATGAGAAGAAATAGCTTCGACACACTGTTCAAGCTTTTGGTCCACAGCCTTATATGCCTTCCTGAGGAGGGCTGCCCGACCTCAGGATCACCCAGCCTCTGCTCCAGGCCTCTACCCACCTTTGTGAGGAGTTTTATGGGCACAAGAAACACCCAGCCAACACCAGGACAACCATATGGCTAAAGACCAGTATAAGGAAACAACCAACAAGAGCCAGAGCAATATGGCACCACCAGGACACAGCTATCCAACTACAGCAAGCCCTGAATATCCTAACATAACTGAAACACAAGAAAATAATCTAAAGAAAGAGATGTCTATAAACATGTAAGAAGCTTACAGAACACCAAATAGATTGGACCAGAAAAAAAAATCCTCCATCTACACAATAATCACAACACTAAATGTACATAACAACAACAACAATGAAAGAATATTAAAGGATGCAAGCGGAAAAGGCCAAATAACATGAAAAAAGAAGTCCTATCAGAATTATACCTGACTTCTCAATAGAGATTCTAAAAGCCAGAAGGGCCTGGGCAGATGTCTTGCAAACCCAAAGAGACCACAGATGTCAGGCCAGACTACTATGCCCAGCAGAACTTTCAGTCACCATAGATGAAGAAAACAAGATATTCCATGACAACAACAAATATCTATGGACAAATCCAGCCCTACAAAAGATGCTAGAAAGAAAACTCCAACCCAAGAAAACACAGGAAATAAATCACTGCAGCACAACCAAAAGAAGGGAAACACACACACACACACACACACACACACACACACACACACACTACCACCACCAAAACATCAAAATAACAGGAACTGACAATCATTGGCCATTAATACCTCTCAACATTAATGGACTCAATTCCCCAATAAAAAGACACAGGCTAACAGAACGGACCTCTAAACAGAATATATCACTCTGCTGCATACAAGAAACACACCTCAGCAACAAAGATAGACATTATCTCAGAGTAAAGGGCTGGAAAAAGGTTTCCCAAGCAAATGTTTCCAAGGAGCAAAGAGGAGTAGCCATTCTAATATTTAATAAAATAGACTTTCAATCAAAATTAATCAAAAAAGATGGGAAAGGACACTTCATACTCATCAAAGGAAAAAATCTATAAGAAGATATCTCAATTCTGAACATCTTTCCCCCAAATACAAAGGCACCAACATTTTGTAAAAGAAACATTACTATAGCTTAAATCACATATCAAACCCTACACATTAATAGTGGGAGACTTCAACACCCCATTCTTACCAATGGATGGACCATCAAGACTGAAATAGATGTCATGAATCAAATGGCCCTAATAGGCATCTATAGAACTTTTAACACAAACACAAAAGAACATACCTTTTTCTCAGCACCTCATGGAGACTTTTCTAAAATTGATCATATAGTCAGCCACAAAGTAAGCCTCAACTAATACAAGAAAATTGAAATAACCCCTTGTATCTTATATCATTATGAAAGAAGGCTGGACTTCAACAACAACAGAAACAACAGAAAACCTACAATCTCATGGAAACCTAACAACTCTACTCAATGACCACTAGGTCAGAGAAAGAAATAAATTAAAGACTTCCTAAAATTCACTGTAAATTAAGACACAACATACCCAAACTTAGTTTTGCAGTGACTTAATGTGCCAGGGTAGTTGTTACACATGGGGACTTCCCCCTTCTCTGAGAAGAAAGAAAGGGGAAAGTAGGTGTGTGTGTACAAGAGGGAGGACTGGGAGGAGAGAATGGGGGCTGCAATCAGGATGTAAAGTGAATAAATAAATAATTAAAGATATATTCTCTACACTTGCTACCAAACCTAAGTATCCAAGTTTGATCCCCAGGATCCACATGGTAGAGGGTGAGAACTAACTCCTACAAGTTAATCTCTGACTTCCTCAATATGCTGTGGCATGCCTCTTTATTCTCCATTCACTTATATATGTAACTTTAAGAGATAACCTCTAAGCACATGTGTATATAAGCACATTAGATGGACTCTGTAGGTCAGCAATAACTAAGGAAGAGACCATGAATTTAAGAGGGAGTGGAGAGATGGGGGAGGAGTTAGAGGGAGAGAAAGAGAGATGGGTGAAAGATATAAATACATAAATACAGTGTTCATGTGTTATGTTCTCAAAGAACAAAATTTTTAAATAAAGGAATACACCGTACACACCCTCATTTGCTGTTATGTAAAGGCTGAAACACATCTGCTTCCTTAAAAAGCCATAACCCGAGGAGGCACACACACATACAGTTCTGGCTTCCGTCTCTGCATCTGCATCAGGGTCAGGGAGTAGGACCAACAGCTGATTT
Organism: Psammomys obesus; assembly: GCF_907164565.1. Lineage (NCBI taxonomy): Eukaryota > Metazoa > Chordata > Mammalia > Rodentia > Muridae > Psammomys > Psammomys obesus. The sequence continues at coordinate 7,298,897 of NW_026587556.1, forward strand.
TGGGTCCTGTTGTGCGTGCTGTAAAGGATGGTTTTCATCTGTCTGCTTTTACAAGGTGGGGTTACCTGAAGCAGACTCTGTAGGGCAGTGGCTCTCACTCTTCCGAATGCTGAGACCCTCTAATACAGCTCCTCACACTGTGGTGACCCTCAACTATAAAATTATTTCATCGTTAATTCATCACTGTATTTTTGCTTGTTATAAGTTGTAATGTAGATATCTGATACGTGTCCACAACCTACAGGTTGGGAGCCACTGCTATAGGGCATAGGAAGGTGTTTGGGGTTGATTCCTGAGGACAGGAGTGAGTGGAGGAGTGAGCAGAGGAGAACTTGGTTTGACGCAGATCTGTCTGGATGCCTTCCAAGACCACAGGGAAACTTTAGAGCCAAACAGTCTGTAAACATGGGCCTAGCTGGGCCTTGTTGATTTATTTACTTATTTTAAAGTAGCAAGGATAATTTATTCAAAACCAATTGACAGGTCAGATTACACTGCAGGAGAGCCATAGAAAGGGGAGTAAGATTCTCAAGGACCAGATCTGGGCTTTAAAGTGTCACATGAGTAGGTCATTGGTTGTGGGCCATCCAGGTCAGTGCATGGCCTTGAAGGAGGAGGTTCTTTGCTAATGCCACCTAAGAGATGCTGCTGATAGTGGGCACTTCAGCAGCTGGACCATCATCTCATCCACCAGAGAGCAGCTGAAGGGGCACCTAGGCTTGCCCTCTCTCAGCCTCTACTTCTTACTGTGTGTATGGGGACTAATGAAGGCACTGACCTTAGACTTTAGTGCGTTTATACAAGGTTTAGTGTTCAAACACCTGGTAAATGCTCATATGGGTAATGACAGTTTTTTATTTGTTATTGATTTTTTTGTTGTCACACATGGTTTCTCTGTGTAGCCCTGGTTGTCCTGGAACTCGCTCTGTAGACCAGGCTGGCCTTGAACTCAGAGATGTTCCTGCCTGTTCCTCTGAAGTGCTGGGATTAAAGGAGTACACCTCCACTTGGTGATTACAGAACATTGTTCTTCCTAGAACCCAACATGCTCCTTCCAACTCAGAGGCATGGTCTAGCGTCATCTTTTCCTTGGTGAATTCCTTCCCAAGCCAGAGTCAACACAAAATTTTCCTGTAAATTTCATGCTCTTCTGCTACTCCTAAGTAATTTGCATGTGATTCTAATTAATATCTATCATATTAATATTGATCATAGTCATACCTAACTTCTCCTCTCACCACCTAGAACTAAATGCAACCAAAGAGCAGAGATTACCTCTTCTTACTTCCTTGCACTACTGCTGGTACTGACTGCCATGCTCTATCGAGGAAGCAATGGAAATTTGTTGATGAATAAACATGCAAAAGTGAAAGGTTGTTCACTTGTCTCATACTGCTATTTTTCCTATTATAAAGATTTGAGATTTACAGAACCTATTATTTCCTAACTTCACCCTTGGGAAATCCAGAGTTAAGTTTAATGAACAATTATAGATATGGTATTAGCCAAGCCATTTGGTGTCTTATTTTCCTTTCACTCTGCATTGATTTTGGTGTTTGTTTTATTGGCTTTGCTTATGACTGTTATATATTTTTTATCATAATCCCTCTTAGATCTCTTTCGAATACAGGCAGGTTATAAATTCTGTGTATGCAAATAATATCCTCAATGTTCTGGCTTTCGAAAAACATTTAAGGATTACTATCTGAGGATAATTCATTATAAGGTTTTATTTCTGGAACACAAAGCTTCCAAGTATGTGTAGAATCAACTTGACCCATTATATTTTTGCTTTGATTGTATGTTTATTGGAAAACAGTGTTATAACCAAAAATATGGTAGGTCAAGTGATGCTTGAAATATGGTCCACAAGTGAAAAAATAAGGTGCTAAACCAAAAGAAATAATAAGTGGAATTATCCATTCATCTATCCATTCATTCATCCACCTTCCATTTACCTTTTATTTAGTGAATGCATGCTACATGCTTACACTGTTCTAGGTATTGGAGGAGTTAGGAGCAAGACCCATATTTGACAGGGTGTTTGCTGCTACATTCCTGTAGTTAAAGATAGGCAATCAGTGAGCAAACACTGGGTAATTTTATGTGGAAAATGCTAGGTAGAAACCAAAACAGGAGAATGTGGAAGAGCAACTGGTGAAAGGAAAGAGAATAGAAATGTTAGTGTGGACAGGAGAGATCTTTCAGAGAGGGCAAGAGAGACAGTTTAAAGATTAGAATACAATGTATAACTAGTCAGGAGAGGTCAAAAAGTCCAAAGGTCCTGAGGCAGAGCAGACAAGGATGTTTGTAAGCCCCAAGACTGGAAAATAAATTATACGTAGTATTTGCTAACTTAAATTGTAATCAATACATACAACAGATTGGCATTGCTAAAGAATTGCTAAAGAATTATACGTAGTATTTGCTAACTTAAATTGTAATCAATAGATACAACAGATTGGCATTGCTAAAGAATCACAGAATAGCTGAAGCTCCCAACTTCCATATAGTTCCCCTTTGTTGCCCTACAGTCTACAGACTTCAGATGTGATCACAAATGTGGACATACTTTGAGTTGAAATGTGTCCTGTTAGAACTTTAAGAAACTTCACACAGATTTCAAAATGGCTATCTATCATTGCTACTACAGAAAGGAAACAGCCTTGCCATGGTGTCTGGTCCAAGCCCTGGAGCATTTGATCTGAAGTAAATCAAGTACTTCTAAGGATGGAGTGTCTATTATTTTGTGAGACATAGCCAATAAAATTCCTCCTCCTGACTTTGGTGGAACAAATGAGAACCACTGGGGCTAGTTGGATTTATCTTTCTCTCTGAGACCTCTAAGTGGGCAGTGCTTTGGATTATTGAATCATCTTTTAGAGCAAAGGTCTTTGCGTTTCTTATGTTGAATGATATGTAATTTACTACTTATTTTAAGACTCTTCTGAGGAGTCTCGCTTCTCATATTTAAATTGAGCATTTGGGGGAGAAGGTGGTAGAACTGACTCATTCTGCCTTGGCAGGAAGGAGTGAGAGAGAACAGTTAAGCCTGAAGCTTCTTTTCATGTGATGCTATGGTGGGAATGCTGAGAGACACAAGATGGAAGAGGAGGGATAGAAGCTAGGAAAGGTGTCCCCATAACCTGGAACATGTGCAGTTCTCCCACGGGACACTTGACAATGACCACAGTCTCCCAAGAATCTAAAGATTGGTCAGCAGTGGGATGACAAACGCTCTGAGCATTGGTTTACTCTGTGACCTTCACACATTCCTCCTGTCATTTGGTCCATGGACACAGTATCTCTTGTGACTTCTGTCCTCACTACTGACCTTCACATGCTACTTGTGAAGGCAGAAGAGGTCAAAACTTGGTTCTTTGTGCTGAAGAGCTTATACCACTGGGTAGATTTAATAAGGGTATCAAAGAAGATGATCTTTTCCTTCTAAGAGTAAGCCAAACTATTTCAAGAAACAGTGGTAGGAAGTTGTTTTTGGCGTGGGCTTAGCCTATGATTTGCATTTGGAAAATAATTTGGAAGCCAAGCTGAAGCATGGCTCATGCTCGGTTGCCAGGATCTTTGGATATTAGAAAATCTCTTGCTAACTTTGCTACCTTCTTTTTTTACCCTATCACTTTTACTGTACATGAACTATGTGCTTATTGTAGAAAACCATGAAATACAGAGAACCAAAAAACATATACATCGAAAAAATACACAATTTAAGCTACTTCAATGGAAGCTTTATAAATGTCTCAGTGGTTAAGAGCACTTGCTGCTCTTGCAGAGGATTCGAGTCTGGTTCCCAGCACTCACATAGCAGCTCACAGACATCTCTAATTCCAGTTACTGGGGATCTGACTCCTTCTTCTGGCCTCTGCGGTCACACCAAGTATGCATGCTGTGCACGTATACACACGCAGGTAAGACATCCGTGCACAAAATGAAAGTGTTCCGCTAACATTTTACTTTCCATTCTGTCGAATTCTTTGTTGATGCACATATAAACAACAGTGCGAATGCAGCCCAAGTGCTTTCAGGGGAAGGTTGTCTGCTTCTAAAACAACTACATTACTTGTAATTGATATCTCTTCATAGTGATAAAAAGCGAATGCTTTCCCAAGCTTACAGGAATGCCCAGTTTTCTCGATGACTTTGGAGTTTCATGAAGATCAGTGAGCGTGTGTGAACTGTTTGGCACTCTGCCCTTGGTCTTGTCTTCACACAGTGTGTCTGAGTCTAACTTTGAGAGTCTTTGTGCTCTCTGAACAACTTACACCTTCTCTTTTTTAGCACTGCAAGTCAAGGTTCTGGACAGCAGCCAAGTGCTTGTGACAAAATCATGATCATGCTTTCTCTTGCTCATGTTATTTCCCTACAGACCTGTGTGGTGCAGTTCCTCTCAGGATGCACCTACTTCAGTCTTTGCAGGCTGCCCAGAGGGTGGGACTGTGTCTTAAAGTCCCTCCCTTTCCACACTTAGGAGCATGTGCAAAAATCGCTACATCCAACATTATTTCCAGTTGCAGGGATTTGTGGATTCCTGCTGCCTCCCTCATCCCACCCACTCCCCTGTTATGGTTTGTCCACCACATGCTGATTGTGATGGTGCTCTCTCTGATACTGGACAGTTTGCTCTCTTCCTCTTCATGGATCTGACTTGTTTGTGCATCTTTCTATCCTGATCATTCTTCTCAGTGTCCTGGGCTCTGATCATGAAGTCGCTTTTCCATTATCTTATTCCCTTGCTATCAATTTTCAGTGGCTTTTGCAACCAGAGAATCAGTATAATTGGATCAGGGCATGGATATTTGACAAAGAATTAATATTTTGTATATATATATATATATATATATATATAATTTGTATATATACATAATATGTATTTCTCTCTTTGTTTTCAACTAGTTAAAGAAATGAGTTGCTGAATTATGGCATTTCCAACCTGAGAGCTGTTACTGTGATCATGACTGAAAATTGCATTTCTCTTACATTTTATCATGAAATTACATATTTATTAGTTCCAAATAATTCTGAATATATATGTGTATATTCTAAAAAAGTATATTCTAAAAAAGCCTTATTAAAGGTATAAACTAGGTTACTAAATAAAAATCAGGAATCTAATCAACTGATTATAAGAATCTATTTAATAATTAGGACTTTTTTTCTGCTTTAGTTGGAACAGGGGCATCTCTTGCAATCATGCAAATACCTTGAAGAGAAATATGTACTTATACAAATCAGTTTTCCTCAGCCTACAGCCAAAGACTGTTTTAGGACACTCTTTGTAATTAGAATGGATGAACCCATGGAAGATGGCTCAAGGTGACATGTCTTAAAAGTGGGAACAGACGAGGAGGCTGAACCTCTGTATTATTTCTATGTGACAACATACTCTGACTATAAGGATGAATCCACTGTCCAGTGAGATCAAGAAAGCATGATGTCCTCCTTTCCCCCTGCATGTCGCACAGCACTTCCTGGGACTGGTGGGGAGAATTGTGACCGAATGTCAGAAACCCATTCAACAAAGACATTACTAAATGCCACTGTGAAACTCGCCCCAAAGGATACAACTTCTGGGACAAAGAGACAGGAAGCAGCATTTGATCAACTTTTAGTGGCTTTCCTTTTATACAGATGTTCTTCACAGAAGTGGGTACAAGCTAAGACAATAGTTAAATAGATAAAATTTTCAATTATAATAATGCATTTTTATCAGCATTATCATTATCCCTTACAATATCCTTATTTTATGATATCTTAAAAAATCTGTCCTTGACAATATAGGCAATGCTATATTGCAAAGAAAAGAAGCAAAGCAGTGTCTGTTTGTATTAGGCAGCAGAATTATGTATAGCCATGATGTTAGAGATTCAGAGTCCTCCCAAATAGTATTTTACACAGGAAACAGTATTGTATATACATATACATATGAAAAAGTAGGTGCTTAATATATATCATCTTATTCAATCCTATAAGACATTGAAAAATAGATTCTATTATCCCCATTTTCAGGTGAAGAAATTGAGGTTAAATACCTTGTCTGAGGGGCACAAGAGCAGCTGCAATTAGAATCTAGGTCTCCCCCAGGGATTATATGCCCTGCTTAGAGTATAATAAATAAAAGAAAAATTTGTAGGCCAGGTTTATACAGCTCAAATTAAATGGAGCTATGAAAATATTCAGTGAGATCATCTATACTTCTCATGTGAATAATACAGCAATTTTTCCCTGAGTTATATGTATTTCTTCAATTGCATTGGGATGAATAGATCATTTCTAAATAAAACAGGAGAGCATAAAAAAATGAAACGAATGGGCTCAATCCCAGTTGAAGCAAGAAGAGTAAAATACATTTCCCTGCTTGAAAGAAAACGATTCATCTATGTGAGATTCTATAAATGCCCTCTTTCAGAAAGTCACACCGCTGTCGGAAGGGCATTTTACCTCAAATGACAAGGGCTGTCATTTGGAGAAGGAGTATCTGCTCACTCATGACCCAAGTGAACAGCTCTCTCTGGAGATCAGCGGAGTTAGTGATGGTCATATCCAGAGACCAGGTTAGGAGATCCAAGTAGAGAAATGGGCCCTAGATTTCTTTGTGCTTAAAACATTTAAAAAGAAAATGAAAAGCTAATAGTAATTGCATGAAAACAGCAGAGCTTCTGGCCCCTCTGAAGGGGTGCAGAAAGTGGGTAAAGTCTCACTGAGAGACTATTTAGTATGAAGAAAAGGAACTGTTATATTAACACCCACACTGAGAGCATGGACATTAAAGGAACGAGCTGGACATGGTTTATCATGTGTTATCCTAGCATCTAGGGGACAGAGGCAGGAAGACTGACAAATTTAAGGCCAGCCTGGTCTACATATCAAGTTCTAGTTTGGCCAGCGTTATAAAGAAGAGTTCTTTCTCAAACAAAATAAATCAACAACTGAAGAAAAGTATTCCATGAAGGGCTGGGTGTAATAGAAGGGTGGTAGGCAGCTGGGTGCTAAAAGAAGGGGCCAAGGAAGCAAAGCACAATATTGACTGGACAACCAAGAGTCTGAAAGTGGGGTTGGTTCATGGACAACGGGTAACAAAAGCCATTCTTCCTCCAGGAGAGATTTTAATACGTATGGGGTCAACGTTAAATTCATGGTACTTAAATTCATGCAGTTCTTCTGTCTTTGTCTCCCAGGGAAGAACCTGGGAGTCTTTGGAGCATTGCCACGGTGATGACACACAGCACATAAGAGCAGCTAACCCCATATCCCTGCCTCATCTCCAGGCCTGTGTCCTGCCTGCCTGCTCCTCTCTCCCCTCATTTCAAAGATCCCATCACCGGCTTCTCCTTGTCATTTTGGCTTTGAAGCATTTCCTAGTATTTTTTCCTTCCTGCACACTTCTGTTGGCCTAACTAACATCTTCATTTCTTCACATTTTGGCCATTAAAAATAATTCTCACTTTTCGCATTGGCACTTCTAGCATTTGAGGAGTTTGGTGACTCCTTGAGAGGGTCAGGCTGTAAGAATGAAAGTGCATGGAGCAGTGACTGCTGGCTGTACAGTCAGAAGGGAAGTCTTTCCGAAGATTGGGTGAGGGATTCAGGTTTTGGAAGTAACATACTTGTCTAAGAAATGATGACAGATTTTTAGGACCAGGCAGAGTTAAGACTTGCTGGAATTCTGACTTCTGGCTTTGTGAGTTCACGCTTGACCACATTACGTAGTGGCACATCATACTCTATCATGTCACCAACAGGCAGGAAAGTGACATGGTCAGCAGCATGGACTGAGAAGGCCTATGGGGAAGGGTGGACCTGGGATGCTGTGAAGAAAGTTATAGTGCTGGAGCCCCAGAAATTACTATTACAATGTAAATGTAAATCAAGATGGCTGACAGAAAGAAAGGAGAGAATCTGAGAGACAGAATGCAATTTTGGACCCAAAACTCTTGTTTTCACTTACAGATATCATTAGGACAGAAACATTCCAAGAAACACAAAGGCTGGACTGCCTTAAAAGACTGTGCTCCCAAGACCCTTATGAGATGGCAGACAAACTCACAACTGAAGACAGGTTAGGTAACCCACGCTCCCGGATTAACTTGTGGTACAGATAATCAAGGAATTCTGATTCCTCAAGTGTTGTGCTGTTGATGGGAACTTGGAGACTGGCTCCAGGCAAAACAACTCCTTTCTTAAGCCAGTTTCCTAGAGGTGTCTACCTTTTATGGCTTTGGACAGGTTATTTTTTTTTCAAGCTAATATGATTCTGTGTCTTCGATTGCTTAATTTATTTCACAGCTTTCCACCATTATAGCAAGCTCCCTTCCCAAATTCGCTTCTAGTTCTTTAGAGAATCACCAGCATTTTACCACATGCATTGGGTCTTTGCTGTATTTGGAAACATGCAAATGTATATTCAAATTTATTTCTCTCAGAATTGACACAGAGGGGTGTTAGAAAGCTGGTCCCTGACAGATGACCACTGAATGAAGACCTAGATGTTCTTCTTATAAAGCCACCGACACCGTCATGCTCTTGTGAATCAAATACGTGAGACCAGGAAGAGGGTTCTGAAGTCATTCTCCACAGGGGGAAAAACATTTCACTTTCTAATAAAGTAGCACATTTTTACATAAATGCAAACGTAAGTGCACATGCTTAATAGTTCATTAAAATGTTCATGTCATTCAGATGTAAATATACGGTCAGTCACTTTTTAAATTGTGTATGCTGTGTGTGTATGTGGTGTGTATGCAAATGTGGATGTGCACATGGCATAGTGGACATGGGGAGGTTACAGGACAACTGTGTGGAATTGCTTCTCTCTACTGCGGGACCCACAGCTGGAACTTAGCTTGTTGGGCTTGCTCAGCAAACAATTTTACTTGCTGAGCCATCTTGCCCACATGATGAAGTCATCCCTTGATCTCTCTAGGGGCTTGGTTACCAGATCCCATCGAAAATAAAACTCACCGGTGCTCAAGTCCCTTATGATGTGGTGTGTGTATCTAACCAACACACAGCCTCCTAGATATCTGAAGCCTTCTCCAGACAACTTGTAATACTGACATATTATAAACGTCAGGTAAGCAGTTGCTACAGTGTGTCGATTATGGACAAATGACAAGACAGAATGTCCACACCCTGTTAGAACAGACTGGGCAGTTGTAGGGTTGGTGTTACAGAGTGGTACAGACTCTGAGATGTATGTATGAATGGTAAACGATGAGGTAGGCCTGATGTACACTAGCAGTGTATACACCCTGGAGTCGGGTCGGTGTACATTAACAATGGGGTTTGTCCTACTGTATACTAGCATGGGGTACTCTAGCATGGTATGTACTCTGAGGTTGTTTTGGTGTATGTTAGGATGGTATATAATCTGAGGTGGTTCCAGTACACATGGTACACACTCTACAGATGGTTAATCTGCAGATGTGCAAACTGTGGATAGGAAAGGCCAATGGTATAAATTGATTTACCTTATTATACTTCACTTACCCTGTAGTATATATTTAATACATAATTAAACACACATTTATATATACTATGTATGAATACTTATATTTATATTGTTAAACATTTATGTATACATATATACTAAACCTGCTTTGCATTAAGCATATATATGTTTACTAAATAAACTTTAAACCATATTAACAGTAAAATAGACTAAAACAGCATCAAAATATAATAGTACCAAATAATGATAAAAGCTTTGTCCTTCACAGTTAATGATCTATTTAGTATCTCTTTGAGTTCTGACATCTGTTCTAGTATTTTCTAGTATCTGTGTCTCACATTTTAAGTCATAATTCCAAGCAGCAAATGATATTCAAGTGGCTTGTCAGGGGTGTGCCAGAAGAGACCTAATCCCACCTTCACCTGGATGGGCATGGCAGTAGAGGCATTTGCCAGCTACTCTGGGTCTCAGTCAGTGTCTTCTGCTGAACAAGAGAGGCCCAAGAATGCCACCCAGGTGAGAGGCCCAGGCTAGGTGCAGCCTCCAAGAACATCAAGTACTGATGCTTCTTCAGAATCCTTGAGGCTTCGTAGGCACTCTCCCCTCAGCCTCTGCAGCCCCTCCCCAGTGTCCCTCTGGACTGACCAATCACATCAACACTTCCTCATTTGTCTTTACACTTAGTTGTAACAGTCTCAGAGAAAGGGAGAGGAGGAGAAAGAGACGAGAGAGGGTAGAGCGAGAAGAAAGAGAGGAGAGAGGGAGAGAGAGAAGAAAGAAAGGAGAGAGAGAGAAAAGAGAAAGGGGAGAGAGAGGAGATAGAGAGAGAAAGAGGGGAGAGGTAGCAGAGAGAGGGAGGGAAAGAAGGAGAGGAAGAATGGGAAAGAGGGAAAGAGGGAGAGACAGGAAAAGGGAGAAAGGGAGAGAGGAAAGATTTAAGTCTAAGTAATATCTGCTTCACTTGCTGTCCAATGTAAGCATGGGACAGCACCTTTCTACAGCATATGCCAGTGAATAGATTAATTTTAGATTCTTGCTTGAGACCGAATGGATGATTAATTGCTACATTACAATATATTTAAAACACAGAATTTAATAATTTAATTAACAACATACAGTTTATTAACATCCTTTATGAAGGGCTGATAGAAAGACCATGCTAAATGTTTTTTTTTCTCCCTTCAAATTAAAGCAGCCTAGTGCCATAAGCTTCGTTTTCCAGGTGAGAAAAACTGAGGACCAGAGGATTTAAGTAGCTTGCTCAAAGCCACACCACTAGTGAGTAAAAGAGCTGGATTTGAATTTAGCCTCATCATATCTGACTGAAAGGTGACCATGAAGTCGGGGAGAAAACAGAATTAAAAACCCCAAATGACAACCCAATAAACCCCACCACGCTCAGGCCGGTAGGGGGACTGCCTGGAAGGAGGAGAGCCAGGTGGGTGCTATGAACAACAGAGGGTTGGTGCCATGGTTTAAATGAAAGAGGAATGTCCCAGGGCCAGGGCTCATCACCTGAGCCTGGGCTGGAGAGTAAAAGAAAATAGCATCCCTAGAGAAAAATATTTATTCATTTAATGGCTGAAACAAAGTGCCACCTCTGTTGTGATAACAGAAGGTTTAAAGTGCATTACTGTCGTCCCCAATACACGTGCGGGCTGGCTTGCAGGTCACATGGCGCAACAGTCCATGTAATCTCCTGAGCGGGGGAGAAATTAGGCTCCGAGTGCCAAATGGACACCCACAACATAATATCAGGTAAAACAAGCATATTCCCCCATCCCCCACCCCTTCCCAACCTCCCCGAGTGTTAGAGAAATAGAGAGAAATTCCAGTCATTTCTCATTACTGTGAAGGTCAGCTTGGCTGGGAAATTGTTTCTGCTTTACAATTCCCCAAACTGTAGAAAGCAGTTAGACTTCTGGACAAAAAACTAATGTTGCATTCAAAGGGAAAAGAGGCTGAGACGGCACTGCTGCCGTAATAAGAGAATTTTTTACTCTTTCCACTTCCCTGTGAACCTAATCAACTGTGACATGAGAAAATATACTGGGCTCACCCAGCCAGAATCTGCCAGCCACCTGAAAATGTCCTCAGTACTCCACTGTCTGGGGCTTTACAATGATCCTTCCGACATCAATTTTGTGTATGTACATCAAAATGCCATTAGAAATGCCTCCCCCCCTTCTCCGTCATGGGCCTTTCCTGCTCCACCCCCACATGAGGAGACTCCCCCGTGGTTGATGGATGGCCCTTTTCAGTTACTGGCTGAAAAGCATTTGCCTATATGGAAAGGTGTCTTGGGGAAAACAGAGCAGCTAAGGCTCTCTGCTGAGTGACCCCAGACAACATTTGAATATCGGTAGATGGGAATTTTGAGAATCTCCTTCAATGCTTGATAAGCGTTTGCTCAAATAGTGAGCTCCCGGGCTTTTCCCTAGACCCAGAGAGTCGGTCTGCATCTTGCAGCAGGTTGAGAGTTTTAAGAAATAATAATAATAAAAAAAAACCCAAATGTGCTCGCGTGGGGTTGCAGTGTGGTCCCAGCTGCTGTGAGGTGCTGCGCCATGGGGGCCCAGAGGAGGTGCACAGGTTCTTTGTCCTTGTCCTCCAAGACGTGTGCATGTTTTTGGGACTCACACACAGACACGAATACATAGATAAATGATGCAGAACGGTTTTTTGACAAGTGCTGGGCATATACAATGAAATTCTTGCTGACAGTTTTATTATTTTTCAGTTACGTAAAAGTTGGGCAGATCTAACGCGATTCACAGTGGCGTTATCATCTCTCTCTGCCCTAATATTTACAGAAATATTACAAGTATTTGACATATAAATTCAGCATTTGACTGACTTTAATAACCATGTGATCAATAAGAAGTGATATTTTTATAGTCCAGGTTCAATATTTAAAGGGTCATGGATGGCAAATCTTCATCAAAGCAATAAGGCCAGATCTTTTTATTTTTTAGAACCCATCATTTCTCTTTCTTCCAAAAAATTCTCTTTGGAGTGACTACAATTAAGAGTTAATATCTATAAAAGTGTTATCAAATTCTCAAAGGATGTGGACACACTGTAGCATCTGGACACATTTGCTTCTGAATGACTTGAGAGCTTGCATAGCAAGAAGAAATTTAGTGGGTTAAAGAGAGATGGAAAATGGAAAATCAGTGCATGTAAATCTGGGAACTCATTCTTTACTCAATAAAGACATTAATTCCCAGCCTTTCGGGAACCCTCCAGCAGAGGGATAATGTTTGTGAAAGTACTTTGTAAACCACAACGCATGATACAAATAGAAGATTTTTGTTACCATGATACTCTGTTTAAGAAGTCAGGGGTGGGAGTAAAAATGCTCTTAAAAGATTCACATTTTACAAGTTTTATAGTGCTAGCACTAAAAGGTTTAACCCTTATATCTTCTGGGAAAAGTTGGCTATGGAGATGAACTTGTTTAGAGTAATAGACAGCCAAGACTTTTCTCGGTTATTCTGACATGCCTCTATGCTGTGTTTTCTCAAATGTACCATGCCTCTTCTGATTTTAACATTATATTTATTTTAATGGCATGGTGACTGGCAGACAACTGGCTTTCTACGTTCATTGTATATTTGAACATTTAATTTGTAATAGTGAAAAAGCAAATAACTTTCAGGCTATTATTACTGATGATGATTACATTAACTTGTATCAATTCACCAGTGTATTTTATTTAACATTTTTAATGTTTTTTTTTTTTAGAGAATTTCATACATGAACTCCTCCTTTCTTCCTGTCTCAAATAATTGAGTTTTCTTTCTTTAAATATATATTAAATATTATTTAAATATATATTTAAATAAATATATATTTAAATATATGCATATATTATACACAAAGTTATATATGTATATATACATATGTAAACTTGCTGAGCCCACTTAGCATTGTGCCTGTTTATCTGTGTTTAGGGATGACTACTCAGGATTGGATAACCTGTTTAGGGGAAGAGGGGAGTCCTCCCTAAAGAAGACTGATTCTCTCTTAACAGCCACTATTTGCCTTACCTCTTTATCTAAGCATGGCATGTTAAATCATGTCATTATTTAGATCTTAAGTGACTTCACTGTTGAGATTTCATGGGTGCAGCTTCCCTGTCCTATATAGAAGTCACTGTCTTGCATCAGAATCCTGGTCATCTGGCTCTTATAATCTTTCTCTTTTCCAAGATGTTCCCCGAGTGTTAAGTGTGTTGGTTACACTACAGCTGTATTAATTGGGATTGGGCAACCCATGGTTTTTTATTCTCAAATTTTGGCGAGTGTGGATTTCTATCATAGTTTTTTTTTCTTTAAATCAATGATGCAGTATTCTCAGTAAACACCGTTTATTGGTCATGAGGGAATAGGGTTCAAAGTCCTTATGTTTATTAAGATATTGCGCTTTCCCTAGTTTTCATCTCTGTCTTTGAGAGTGGAAATTATCTCCAAACTTTATGTATTTCTCTGAAAAGCCCTTACCTTTTCTATTCTGTCTCCTCACAGCTCCCACCATAGCTGGCTTTGAAAGTCATCAGCACTAAATTGTGATGTCTTATGGTGGTCACCTCAGGAAGTTCACCAGTCTCAAATCAACACTCACACTTGGGTGTTCTTTCCTGCCTGGTTTCTTCATTTCTCACCTGTCCTGACTCTTCAGTTTTAGGGACTCTTCCACTCTGGTTTCTGGATTTTATAGTTTCTTATTGGCCAAATGACCTATTTTTTAAGCATCCTGTCAGAATATTGTCTGAATCTTTTTTCCATACGACTCTTGCCCTTCCTTGAGAACATTGCTTCCATAAGGAGTTCATGCATGTGGCCTTCTCTATTCATCTCTTCTGATCCTGGGCCTGGAGTTCCAGTGGTGTCATGCTTGCTTATCATTGCTGCTCTTGTGCCAACCTACCTCACAGGTTCCAGGAAAATGCTTTGAGAGCTCAACTGGAGTATACAAGCTGCTACCCTTTGCTGCAGAAAACTGTAGGGTTTTAGGTTACCCTACTTTGTGGCTTAGAGACTTTTGAAGTGCTCTGTCATTCTCTATGGGTTTAAGATTATTATTGTTCTCTTTCTCTCTCTCTCTTTCTCTCTCTCTCTCTCTCTCTGTGATTTTCATAGTCTTCTGATACTCTGTTATCTCAGTTGTTTAACCTTCTGTGCTTCAGCAAACATTTCTTTCACTTTACCCCAGCCATCTCCTATAAGGTTTTGTTCCTGTGATGCCAAAGACCACACCTATTCCATTGTCTATTACCATGCCCAGTTCTTCAGCTTCTTTTTCTGTTTCCAGCTGATTCCTTCAACCTCTTCAAACTCCAACAATTATTTAACTTCACGGGAACTTATAGTCCTTAAACCTTTCTATTGCCCATTTCATTATCCATCTAGCATTTCCAGGCCGGCTCCCACCTGTTCTTCCCTACTTCTGCACAGCTGTCACAATGATGTGATAGCCTTACATTAAATAGTTAGTAACCTCAAGGAGGCAGACCCTTGGTGTCACCCAACATAGGTACATTCCCCCATAGTGCTTGAAAGATGGTTTTACTTTTCACTTCACCTTACATCTCCAGTACTGCCTTTCTCCTTGTTTCTCTTACCCACTCATTGACTCATGTCATAGAGAAAATGGAGTCAAAGAAGAGCGCTCCATCCTTGCTCATTGCCACGAGTGCACACCTACAGGACTCACATTTGCGCTGTATCCAGGTGAGAAAGCACGCAAACAAGAAGGGGTCTCCTCCAGAGAAGCCCTCCACAGTCTCAGTGGAGGCTGTTCCTCCTGCCTATCAAAGGGCATCCTCTGTGAGAGGACTGTGTCAGGAAATAATTGTGATGTTCCAGTTCTTATTGAAAAAAAAAGCAAACACTTGTTTAACTACCATCTGTCTGATTAATTTTAGAGTGAAATGTTGTCCTTTCACATCAAACCAGGGGCATAAAAAAAAAAAGAAAGAGCTATGCTGTAACTCTAACTTTTCTATTCCGTGTGTTTTTAATTTTTGCATTCTGTGTGGATCTCCTGTGATCAGACCAATGGTTTATTCTAAACTCTTGCCAAAGCTGCCTGACATAGACGCTCTTCCTTCTGTGGAGCATGTGTCCTACGTTGACTCGTGAGTAGCCCCACCCCACCTCTCTCTATCTCTGTACCCCTTTTAGATTCCACGGTCAGTTTCTCCCTTGCCTCAGTTATCCCTCACATTGGGAGCTTCTGGGGACAGCACTTGAACTTCACTGTCGAGATGTGTTTTCCACTCTTTGCATCACAGTGCTGCTCTGATGAATTCTTTAAGTCCAGAACTTTGAAAGCAACTGGTGCTTTCACATTTCTCAAACATAAGACCTATCCTAAGTGGGCACCCTAAAAACAAAACCTGTTTGTAACTGTTCTCCCCACAGCCTTTCAAGACTCTTCCTTCCAATGTTGTAAGTCAGTCACTAGAGACTACATTCATTCCTTCAGTTTTCAACTTAGAACCCAGTGGTCTGACTATGATTTATTTTTTGGGCAGTGATGCACACAGTATGTACTCTAGAAAGCTGAAAGAATGTGGGCCAACTAAAATGTACTTGGGCATCTCCCTAGGCTGGTTATTGGGCGACTGTATGAAAGCCTTTAGATTTGCTGCTGGGAATGTCTATTTGCTATGCACCCATGTTCTCACACCCAAAACTAGTCCATCCATACATCCAGATAGATAGCTCTTCTTCAGAGCATGCGAAATCAGATTACCACTCACAGTTTCTGCCATAACCAACCTGGGACAAACTAATGCCCCTTTCCCTCAGGCTTTAGTTGCCCCTAAGTGGGCTTCCTGCTTGTGACTTCATGCAGTCATCTTTTCTCCACATCCCCGGGCATTCATCTTCAAGTACTAGTTGTGGTCCTACCCCTTTGTCCTCCCTGACTCTGTTCCAGCATCGAGGGCCCCTCTCTGCCTCCTTGAATCTGCCGACCATCCTCCTAACTCTACTTCTGTTCCTTAGTGTGCTCCTTCCATTTGTTGGCAGAGATCTGTCTCAATGGAGACACATTCTCTGACTGGCCTGTTTCAAATAGCAAGCATCCCACTCTAGCACTTTCTTTTGCTTTGACTTCATTTATGATTATATCATAGAAGTTAAAATGCTCAATATGCTGTGTGTATAAGTGTTTGTCTTTTAAATTTCGTATTCACCCTTAATTTCTGCCCTAGCTGTAGACCGCTAGTACTTGAGAGGCGCTCGGTACAATGGATGGATGAATGAGTCAAAGGATTAAAAGATGTCTGAAATGAATTCAGAAATGTAAGTCACAAAGCAGCCAGGAACCAGAAAAAGGTTCCCCAGATGAGTGGGCCTCATTTTGGCATAGACTCCTCTGTGAATCTAAAATATCCCACCTGTCCCTCTGGCCTTGCCCTTCTGAGCAAATCCCCTTATTCAAGCTGGAATAGATGAAAGCTTTGTTCTCCCTTTTACCCCCTGGAAGCTGCGAGAACTTGCAAATAAAAGACCCCAAGTGGCCTGCTGTCTGAGTTTTGGTCAGAACTAGAAATGTCAGATAGATTTTAGTGGAAGGTGTCCTTTAAGCAACTTGACTAAATTTTGTTCAGTCACTGAAACTTCCTCTCTGTGTCCGCACACAAGGCGACAGCAGCAGTGGTGACAATGTAGGCAGAGGAAGCCGGGTAATGCTTCATAGGTTCAGAAAGCACCTCCGGGAGGACAGCTTGGGAGAGCCAACACTGTCCACAGGCGTAGGAGAGCTATCTGCACATGACTCGCACTGTGGGCTACCCTCACTTGTCTGACCTACTCATTTCAGCAACAATAACCTCATATTCCATGTGGAATCACAGCTCAGACACAGGCGGGCAGCCTTCATCCAGACTCAAGAACTTGCAGTTTCACTGGCATGCCTTTGAACAGCAAGTGTGCGCAAGAGCAGTGAGAGACACGGTGTTTAGTGTTGTTTTCTGGCTTACAAAGTAACTTACCTACAGAGGGAAAGAATAAACTTCAAAATGTTTGAACTGTCATTTGAGGATGTGTTTGGGCAATCTTCAGAAAATAGGTGCATGGTACTGCCACATTAGGGAGAGAATAAGCTAAATAGAAATTCGCAGCAGCGGGTCTGAAGGCTATCATACTGTCATCCAGTGCTCCATCTCTGAAACATTCCGAGTACATTTTAGTAAGTCTGCAGGCTTCCAGCCTTCTGGAGGCCGTACCGTTCGCACCATGTACGTCACACCTCAAAGAAACAAAGGTAGTCAGACCAGTGGATCCTAATTTGGAAGCTGAGAGATGAAGAGGCCTGCCTCTTCCGAAAAGTATCTACAGTTACAATTTTGAAAAGAAGGAAAGTAGCAAAAAGAAGAAGGAGGAGGAGGAGGAGGAGGAGGAGGAGGAGGAGGAGGAGGAGGAGGTAGTGTATTTGTTAATAATTGAGTTTTAAATGATACTTTTGCTTATTTCATTCATACTGTCACCCATGGGACAAGAAGTGTGGATTTTAGAGCTCTTACCCACAATTATGCAGCAAATCTTGATTTATGAGATAAACTGAGTGCTGTTGAAAACCAGGAAACCACCACACACAAATCAGAAGGCATTTTTCTGAGCGCACAGAGGGAGGAGTTTCTTAGTTGTGAGTGAGGGCTTTTGCTTGTTTCTGAGATGCCCCCCCCCCCCCGCCGGCTTGTTGAATTTCTAAGTGTTCTGGGGCAAAAGAAGAACATGGACTCTCTGCCTGCATCTCAGAATATCAAAGGTACGGAGGATCTGATATGGTCGGGACAACTGTGTAGGACCCTAGTATGAAATAAAAGTCCACGAGGATCTTTCCTAGTTCCCACCATTTGTCTGCAAATTTCATGATTTCCTTGTTCTTAATAGCTGAGTAATATTCCATGGTTCTCTGATCACCATCCTCTTAGGGGAGCAGCCTTGCCAGGCCACAGAGGAAGACAATGCAACCAGTCCTGATGAGACCCATAGGCTAGGGTCAAATAGAAGGGGAGGAGGACCACCTCTGACAGTGGACTAGGGGAGAGGCATAGGGGGAGGAGAGTGGGATTGGGAGGAGAGGAGGGTGCCACAGCCGGAATACAAATTTAACAAATTTAATGAATGATAACTATAAAAATTAAAATTTTTTTTAATTACAAAAAAGGTCACAAGGAAAGGTTGTGTGTGGTCAGATTGGACTTAGTCAGTAGAGAGGAGGAAGGAATGGAAGAAATCTAAGTTTCACTGGTCTACATGACCTTGGTCCTGGAGGGCGTCTTATTTAACTGTTTAGTCATCAGGACTGATGAGTGGGCCATGCAGCATGGACAGCTCTAGGAAGTCTTAGAACACTTATGGGATCTCAAAGTTTTTGCTCTTTCTATGCTGTCATGTGTCTGAAGCTTACTGAAAGTTTTTATCTGAAACATTATTTGTTTCCTTATGTTGTAATTTTTATTTTTACCTGTAAGTTGATAGTTTCTAATTCCACATTTGTGGGGTATAATATGAAATAATTGCATTACGTTAGTTAGTGTAATCATAATATTAAATATTTATTTTTTGTGATAAGAATATTTGGGAATAATTTGTAGAAATTTTCTACTGTAAAGCAAATACTGTTATAGCAGTATTTACCATTCTATAAGATAAGAATCAAAAGATTCTTTTAGTAACTGAGATTTGTGTCCTTTAGCTATTATCTTCTTATGATTTCTACTAGGCCCAGTGCAACAATCCTATTCTCTGTTTCAAAGCAATGGAATTCTATTCTGCGTAAAGTAAAAACTGTGCTCCTTCATGGCTAGCTTACTTCATGTAGCAAGGTATTCTCCAGTTTCATTGGATTAATGACATTTTTTTTTCCTTAGGGCTAACTTTTGTTCCCTTGTGTCCTTTTTTTTTTTTTTTTTTTTTTTTTTTTTTTTTTTCTAAAATGGAATCTTAGGTTGGTTCTGTAATTTAACTGTTACAGATATATACTATAGCATCGAAAATGGGAGTCTCTCTAACAAACTGATTTTTGGGTCTTTTGGTAGAAACTTGCAAATAAGATTGCTGGATAATATGGTAATCTGTTTTTCTTTTTTTAAATGCATTTTCACACACTCTTCCAGAAGAGACATTCTAATTTACATTCTCCTCAGTAGTACAGAGATTTCCTTTTCTTCACATCCTCCTGACACTTATCTTTAGTCTTTTAGATAATACCATTCCGACAGGTGTGTGTGCTACCTCACTTTTGGTCATTTCTCTAATAAGCGCTTTAAAAAATGTCTGCTAATCACTTGTATATCATTATTGAGAAATGCCTATTGAGTCTTCTTGTCCATTAATTTCTTTTGTTTTGTTTTGGCTATTCGTTTCTTGCTATTGAGTTTCTTGCATTTCTTATATATGTTGGGTATTAATCCTTTATTGGTTATAGCTTGCAAATTTTCTCTTCTAATCTATATGTTGTTCCTACACCTTGGGTTTTTTTTTTTTATGTTTCCCACAGCCTTTTGGTTTGGTTTAATCTGTTTATTTTCACTTGTGTTGCTTGCTATTTTCTTTAATAACCATGTATGGCTCCAGGAATTTTAAGGTCCACCTAATACTAAACAGCTAATAACAATGCATAAAATTGTTACTAATGGGTAACGGCATTGTGAGCAGGAAATTGCAAAAGGGACACTTTCCTTTGGTTAGTATTTCACAAGCATATCGGTAGTAGAAAGGTAACGACTAAAAGTGCAATTCTAAATAAGGTTGTTAGCTATCGTCTTGAAAAGCGCCTGAATACCTCACTGCAAACAAATCTCGCATGTAAAATATAAAAATTTCTGTGTTGCATTTGAAATCTGATAAATATTTATTATCAATGCTGTTTGCTTTTAATCTGTTCAGGATATCATTTTTCCAGCTTCTTAGTAGTTAAACAAAAATGGCATTTACATTACAATATTGCTTGCCAACAATCTCATTTTCTGGTTTAGTCAGCAGCCCTTCATGCTTGATTAGTCTTTAATTATACAAATACCTACATATTTAAAAAAAGTTTTCTTTTTTTCCATACTTTGAGCATGTAATTATTTTCTCTTGCATGCAATAACCTTTAATTTTAGGATTAAGCAACTGACTCTTTTTAGTATGAGATGGGCCTTTTCAAGTGTTGAAGCAAATTTAGTTATTGTATTTTAAGAAAAATTAACTTAGGGAAGCTGCTCATCAGTACATTTGACAGCTCCCCACTCCATGGTCAGAGGAAGCTTTAGGTGTTGGGTAGATAAAACCAGACTTCACTGCTCTGGCTTTCCCCCTATTTGCACCTGTATTGTTAGTCTGTGAATTCGGTCATTAAATCAGTTCAAGTCTTTGTGTACTGATTTCCCTATTTCTAGAAGTTAGGGATAAGAACATATGTTTTGTACAGTATTTTTAATGCAAAGTTTATTTACAGTAGTAGAGAAATGCAAACAGCAAACTTTTATAATAATAAAAAAAATTCTGTAATAAACTCACAGAACACCTAAAAGTACAGGAGCGGCTCCTCCCATACCAAGCCAAAGCGCATGGAGGCTGCAGGTCTTTTCCATGTCAGCCAGCACCCTGGATACTAACACTGTATTGGTGTCCTTGTCTCCTTACACCAAACCCAGAAAAACATCACTTCCTTATGAGAATCACCTCACAAGGTGAAAAGTATGTATATACATGCACATATATACATGTTATAACAATATATAACATAAATATGTATAAATGTTAAACACACATATCTATTATATACTGCTACGCACGCAAACACACACACACACACACACACACACACACACCAAGTATATGCCATGTTAAATGTGTGCTCTAGTTTGGTGTTAGCAGAAAGGACGCAGAGCTGACGAAGTTGATAATCTATTAAGGTGTGACACAGGTGACGTGTTAGAGAGCAACAAGTCATCCAAAGAGAGAAGAGTTTTGAAACTATATGTTGATGAGACGGTATCTCCTGATGAGACAAAAGTTAAGCTTGGCTAGATATCAGAAAGTATTCAGGCACCAGGAACAGTCATAGCCAAGGACCGGGGTACACAAATCCAAACAGTTAACTCATGTGAGCCACACCTGCACACAGGCAAAAATCATCACCCTCCTTACCCCCAAATCTCTCTTCACATTTTTTTTAGCTGTTTCTTTCAGCATTACCTCCAGTATTCTAAATAATACTCATAAAATTCCCCCAGTTTGCTAATTGTAGACAAAACTGACTTTCTCTTTTGAAAGACGGACGAACAATCTCCTGGATTCTGCCACTTCCCTGCATCCTCCCGTCAGTTGCTGATTTCATCAGCATTTCTTTTTTTGTGACCAAGGAAGTCCTGTTTGCCGCTCAACCTTTTGGTAGAGGTTTTCATGCTTACAAGATTAATGTTTGCATATTTGGTTTGTTTGCCTGTCCAGTCTTCTCTCTCCCCAAATTCGTTAAAGGGATAGTAAGGAACTTCTGTCTCCTACAATGTTTTCTCCTCCCGCCTCGCTCTAAGAGTGACTAGTTGGCTTTCGGCCTACTGTGTGACTGGTCCATGGACTCGTGTGGTAAACCTCCCATCTACTACCCTCTTGCTTACTCCACTCTTTGTTTGAAACGCCTCCACCGCTGTGTCTGACGAAGGAGGTAAGACAGACACAGGGGAGATAAATTTCCAGAGACGTCGCACCCACATCTTTAGCATATTTTCCATCTTGCTGGATAGCTGTGTGGTATTCAAAACGCCAGATAAACGCCTCACCTCCCAGAGGCAGTGTGACCCTGCAGCTTCAAATGTTGTTCTTGTACACAAATTCACTCCGGTTTCTACTGTTTTATCTATCTTTCTTCTTCCGTGAAAATGTTTGTAGTGGTGTGTCTGGGATGGTTTGTTCTTCTTTTTATAATCTCTTCGGGTTGTGTATGCAGTGAAACTTGGAGTGGGACAGCATCCTTCCACCTGCTTAATTGTTAGAACTTACCGCCTCACTCTCCCCTTATTCTGCAGATGTCTCCTGCACAGAACCCCTGTGTGAGTTTTGTGGATCTCTTTCGTTTCTATTTGCTTTTATGTTTTTATGGCCCTTCCCCTTCATTGTCTCTATCTCCTCCAACCCCCTTTTCTAGCTTTAGTTTCTGATATTAGGCAAAGGTGTTTCTCAAATTCCTAGTCATTCTTTAGTGTCGTCACACGTGTGACCATGGGACAAAAAGCATGGTCTTTTTGTTTGGGGATCCCAGGTATGCACCACTGGGGCTGTCCTCTTTGGTCAGAGGGCATTTCTCTGTCAGAACCATCTGACTGTTTCCTGAAGAGTGACAGAGTGCGAAGCAGCAGGAGGTGAGGAGTGCAAGCAGGTGAACACCTAGAGATCTGGTCCTTCTGTGAGGCCAGTCTCATCATTAGGGATGATCCTTTCTCCGGATCCTTTGGGAGAGAGCAAAGAGTCACGCCAACGACAGCAGAGCGGTGCCTTCAAGTCTAGGGCCTGCCACTCCATTTCTCACGCATGAAGCTGCCCGTGTGGGCTGGGGAGGGAGCTAACGTTCTAACTATTTACTTCGCTGTCTTTTAAACAGCTTCCTGTTTTAAGTACCACGCCACCCATCCCCCCTTCCTACCATGTTCCGTCTCCAAACCCACTGGTCTGTGCTCCTCAGAGTGGCTGCCACTTCCCCCAGCCCTTCTCTCAAGCTCCTGGTATTTCGCGTTCACAACCCATTCACCATTGTCTTTTCTCGACTTACATTATTGTTTAGGATCCAGAAACCCTTAGAAATTTTGCCTTTAAGATCATGTTAGTGGGATTTGGGAGGAGGTGTGAATAAATGCATATACTCAATTTACCCCACTTCGTAAGAAGACCTTTCTTTTTTAAGAACTGGAAGTATCTTTATTGATTTTAGTTTTCTAGTGCCTTTCTTATTCCTCACAATTTCTCAGCTAGTAATGACCATCTTTGGTTATTCAATTTTTTTTTGTTAAAAACCTTAATTTTTTAACATAATCTTTCTCAACCATTAATCACTTTGTATATTGCCCCAAAGCCTTAATCTAATCCATTTACAATTACATAAAAGAGTTGTTCCTTTAATTTTTAAAGTTGTTTTAGTATTTTGTGTCTATGGGTCTTATTCCTGCCTATATGTTCACTACATTCATGCAATTTCCTCAAGGGACAGAAAAGGGCATTAAATCCCTGGGACTGGAGTTACAGATAACTATGAGCCACCATGTGGGGTGCTGGGAATTGAACCCTATACCTTTGGAAGGACAAGTAGTTCTCTTAACCACGGAGTCATCCTTCTAGCCCACAGAGGAGTTGTTCTAAGTCCTGACGAGCATCAGAATCTCCAACTGTACACTGAAGAGTCCAATTTTATATTTCTGGGATTGGAAGATGGAAATTTGTATTATTAAAAAAATCCCCAGAGGATAAAAACTCTTTATTTTTTATTTTCCCCTAAATAAATGTTTAAGTACAAATCAAAGAAGGAAAAAAGTAACTCCCCTGGGCTCATTATACATCTTAAATAATTAATCAAGCTCATGGACAACATTCTTACATCCATCCGCACCAATTAGTCTCATCTGAATTATTCCTTTCCCTCTCATATCATTTCAGAAAAAGTTCCCAATAAACTATCATTTCATCTGTGTTTCAGTGCACATCTTCAAGAGTTATTCAAACAAAGCTGTAAAGCTCTGTGTACACTATCATGTGAAAATCACTTGAGTTGTGTTTTGGTCAGTCATTCAGCTAATAGTCATGTATCCCCATATCCCTCAGGGGCCATACTCATTCCTGCTTACAGTATGCTTGAACTGTAAACTCAGTGAGGCCCAGCAAGAAAACCGGCTGGGCTGTCTTTTGATCTCCAGGTCTAACTCCCTCAGTGTGTACCTGTCGGTTCTCTCTCAAAATTTATTTATTGATGAAATCCCTACTTGTGATTTATATGTGTGGTCAACCCTTAGAAGCATCTTTAGGGGCCGCCTGCCCTTAAGAAATTTAGGGCCTCTCCCTTGTCTATGAACAGTTTGTGTTCCCCCTCCCGTTTTTTTTTTTTTCTTATCAGCAAAACCATCAACAATGTAATATTGGCTCTAGGAATAACACAATATGTTCACAGGAATTTCCATTTCTATGTTATTGCGTAGTTAAGTCATCTAAATCTTTGTGGTGTTGAGCAGCCTGAAGTCAGGAGGAGGCAATTTGGTAGAATGGTGACTCGATGATGAGCATTGTGGAAAGGATGCTTCTGAGTACCAGCTGGCCCTGACTGAGTACACAGGTGGCAGACAGCATGGAGGCTGCCCTGGTGAAAAGGCTGTGTGAAGGCCCCTGAGTTGAGCCTGATAGCTCAGTTAAAGCCTGGCTACACCTCTCAGAGATTTTGGAGGTTTGGTGAGTTACCAGCTTCTTTGGGTTCTGGTCTCCTTACTGTTCTGGTAATTGCAAGGAACGCGTTCATAAGACACCTAGCACAATATCCGGCCTGTGTTAAATGCCAGTGTTTTTCTTGTGTCTTTATTTCTGAAGTAGGGTCATTATTTTTGTATGAGAAGATCCTGTGTTCATAGGCTCTGACAGTAGAATTGGGGTAGCAGGAGCCTGCCACAGGACAGTCCCAAGTATCCAGTGGTGGATACTCAGAGTGAGAGATCTATTCTCATCTTCCTTCAGTGCCTTTGTGTGTGTGTGCTCATAGATCATTTGGACCTATAAAACGTCAACAAGGCCCTTTTTCTGCCTATGATTGTCGTTTTTTTAAAGGTTTATTTATTTATGTACATGAGTGCTCTACTTGCATTTATTCCTGCATTCCAGAAAAGGCATCAGATCCCATTATAGATAGTTGTGAGCCACCATGTGGTTGCTGAGAATTGAACTCAGGAGCTCAGGCTGCTTCTTCAGTGCTCTTAACCACTGAGACATCTTGCCAGCCCCTGCTAGTCTTAATATTAGTACCGCCATGTGTTGGTGAGATGATGGAGAAAGGCAATAGAAAAGTTTTAAAAAGTGATCGTCCTGGCTTTGCTCTGTTTCCTCCTAAGTGAAAGAAGCTGATTTAAAACTGTCTATCTAAATCAAGCCGGCATCTTCAAAATCCTACTGTACAGAGATGATGATGACTAATACAATAATTAAACCTAGTGAGACCCAAGGAATTACAGTGCTTGCCCTGGGCTAAACATTGTTCTAAGTAGGTATCACAATAAATAAGCACCATCTCATCAAGTAATTTTGTGAATAATTTAAAGACATCTGACAACAGACACTTGCGTATGTGTGAAATGAATAGCTATTAAAATGAAATCTTATCATGCATAACAGTCAGTGATAACCTTGGGATATCAGAGATTTGAGACACTGTGGCCATTTTTAAGATCATTATTCAAGCAAGATAACAAGTATGTCTACAAAAAAAATAACTAAAGAAAGAAAAAAAAACCCTAATATATGAGTTCAGAGTATAGGGCAACTTCTGGGAGTGGGGTTGGTCATTGAACGCACTTTATGGAAGAAGCAGGTGTTCCAGGTGACAGGCAAGACCCTGACAAAAGCATGGGAATTAGCAGGCACAGAGGGTTGGAGAGACACACAGCAGGGCAGGACAGAGGTTTCTGGTTAGGATGGCAAAGGGGAGGATTTTGATCATAGGAAGGTTGCTGAGGTTTGGATGAACCCTTGGAGTTCATGTCTTAGAAAAGTAACACCCAAAGCAGCAGTTGAGAGAAGGATCTCTGTTTTTGTGACTGGATTCATATGGTCACCTGAGAATGGATTTGTTGAAAAGTGCGTTTGTCCATCATTCAGACTTTCTTTCTTGCTCACGTGAGCCTTCTGCTGCCTCATGACACAGTAGGATATGGCACCTTGATCCTGTTCTTCCAGCCTTCAATGCTACATCTCTCTTTGCTATATGTTATCTCTTCAAGTGTACCATTTAAGCAGCAAAGAGTGGTCCCAGACAGAGACAGTGTGAACAAAGATCTCTTTCAGGAGGAGTATGTGCTGTGGTTGGCAGAAACTGTGGCTCGTGGAGAAAACAGAAGCAGGTAGGCAATAGCACCTCCCAAGGCCAGGGCAGATGGAGATTCTGAGAAAAGTTCTAGCACCTGGAGAGCTAAGTGGCCCCCTTTTCTCCGACTCGGTGGCCTTCTGTAGGGAATCCAGCTTTCTCCCAGAGATTTTATCCATCAGCACTGCAGGGATCTATGCTTCCTGTTGCCATTTTCTCCCTTCCTTTCCCTTTCTCCTTAGTTCTGTTCATCATTGTCAGAACTAACTTCCTTAGCATTTACTGGATTACATAGCCTTCATACTTAGTAGGTGTATAAACTATCAATCTGGAGTGAGCTTTAGGCGGAGGGGCAGCAAAACATTGTTGAACATTCATTTTCTCTGAAAGCGGTGGTGTGTAGAGAGAAAGAGGTGGATGGGAGCGAGGATGGGTATTGCATTTTTAAAATTTTATTTATTATTTTTTGACTTTTGGGTGGTGTTTAGTGTTTGGCATCTCATTGTTATATATGAGAGATATCAGGAAATCTTCCAGGCTTATTATGTGGCTAAGAAAGCCCACCCTGCCTGTGTGAAAATCTGGCATTTTTTTTATCACAGTTTTTTAAAATTTAATTTAATCTAATTTAGTTTTTGTAATTTTATAATTTCTTTGACATCGTTTAAGTGAGGAACACATTTTCTATCTAAAACTAACCCAATGTCTGCATAAAAATGCATGTGATATAATATCTTTCATTGTGTTAGTGTACATATATTTACATATATGTACATACACAAGCTGCAGGAAAGAAGCAATGCCGTCCTGCTATGTGTCCTGTGAGCCTCTCTTCTCCTTCATTATGTTCTGTAACTGTTGGCTACAGG
Source organism: Psammomys obesus (assembly GCF_907164565.1). Classification (NCBI taxonomy): domain Eukaryota; kingdom Metazoa; phylum Chordata; class Mammalia; order Rodentia; family Muridae; genus Psammomys; species Psammomys obesus. The sequence continues at coordinate 7,326,287 of NW_026587556.1, forward strand.
CATTAAACTGATGTAAAAGTCATTCACAGTATGGGGAGGTAGCTCATCCCCCCTCCACTCCCACCATATCTAAGTAAATGGTCTGATCTCATTCAGCATAAGATCACTAGAAAAGTCCATACAGAAGGCACAAATTTTGTTTTCCTCCCCTGAGAGCCTGCATCCTCATTCACAGTTATAGAATGTACCAGGCTCGTTATGGATGAGAAGGAGGACACGCAGGGTAGGGAAGGGCTGGCAAAAAGCAGGAAAGCCTGGCCCCCATGAATAAATGCACCCTTTAGCCTCAGGAAAAGCATTATTGTAAAGGACAGGATACTCCTTCCTTGATCCTTCCCAGCAACCTGCTTCCTTTACCTAGTTCCCCATGAAACAGAACCAGATAAAGTCCTGCAGAATCCTAACTTCCAGGAGCTTCCCACAGAACCTCTAGGCTATCCTCCTGGTCTTCTTTCTATCTGTAACAAACGATAATTTTTGTAAACACGGGATGAAGTACAGCCAGGTTTAGACTCTATATGAAAAGGCTCTATACCAGAGGTTTTTTTTTTTCTTTAAAACAAAACAAAACTAAACTAAACAAGAGAAACAAACAAAAACAAAAAACTACACACCCCCACACACAGAAGAATCCCAGCACCACACCCACATTGAATAAATCAGATTCACCTGACCAAGGTTCTCATTCCAGTGATGACATTTTAGATTATTTCAATCCATGCATCCCAGTTGTCGCACAAGAAAAAGATTATTTTCCTTACAGTGTCCCCCCTTCCCCCATCCAGAGGTTTTGGCCTCTGACCCTTTGATTCCCATTCTGCATCTAATCGGTGTCAGGTCAGTTCCAGTTAAACTAAAAGGAGGTTAAGTGGAAAACCGAAAAGCGCCAGCTCAGCGGGCCTGGGAACGCTGGCTGCTCACCATCTTGAGACAGAGCCCTGGTACACTCGGTGGGTAGGGAATGTTTCTTGCTTCCCCTCCCTGGCTTTCCCCACCCTGATTGTTTGGTGCCTGATTTGTTTCTAGTTGCAGCAGGGAGGTCAGAGCAAGCCAGGAAAATGAATGAAGCAGCCTCCTGCTGGCCGCCTGGAGCGCGCGGGTGTTACGGATCAGCGTAAAGCCAGCTTCCTTTGCAGGGCCCGGCCGATGTAACTCACTGGAGTGGCAAATTACATCAGACCTACAGCTGTAACCCGACATTATGATTAATTTGATCAGTAATTTCTCCTGTTTTTCATTTTAATCGGTGTGACTATTCTGCTGTGGCGGGTCTTTCAGATCTAATTAAGATAAATTTCCCAGTAAAAGACTTGGCAGACTTTCCGAGTCAAATCCAGGCATCAAGTGTGAAGACCTGCAGGCCCAGTCAATCACCTTCAGGGAGGGCCGGCCTCGTGCTCCGCAATCAACCATTCACCCTTAGGCAAATTCGTAATCTCCAGCACTGCTTAGTCATTCTCTCAAGACATCCAGGCAGAAAGGGGGAAGAAAATAAAACAGACAATGTCATTCTTGCCCCTTGCTTACCCTCCACTGATTTGCCATACTATGAGGATGGCACTTTAAGTAAGGTTGCAGGGTCCCTGAGCTGATGTTTCTAAAAATAATTCTAAATAAACATCTCCATGTGAATATATACACACAGCTATTGAATGCCCGTGCTTACACATAACTATGAAGATGGACAACGCATATACACATGTTTGCACATACATAGTCTAACACTTGAATGCAAGCACATAGCCATATACATGTTAGGTTTGGGATGGCCAGGTTTAAATTTTTAATTTCTTCTATTTGTTTTTTTCCTTTTAGGTCATCATAGGCGTTCATGTACGCATCCCAAATCTGTTATTTGTACAAGTTCTGTTAGGTTTCTCTTTCTGGAAAATGAAAGTGCTAATGAAATTTCTTTCCCTGGCCACTTAATCTGAAGGACCTACCTATCCAATCTGGTGGAGGCCGACATTGAGTAGGTTGTCAAGAATTTCTCTAGATTATTGGACTTGTATGCTTCCTTGCTGGAAACAAAAAGACAGGCCCAGAATGTCAAAAGGGAAGGTGTTTTTTCAACACTTTACTCCATTGGATATAAACAAACAAACATGATGGCACTACTTCAAGTTATTATGAGATGAATTCCCTATTCTTACAGGAATAGCCATCCTGAAAATGTACTTTGACTGGAGCCCAGAAGTTTAATTTGTACTTCACTCTGTATCCAGCACATCACCGTCCCCCTCCCCCAGTCTATTCAGGAAACTAAGCATTTTTCCTTATAACTGACATAGGATCAAAAATTCAGTTCAGAGATGCACACAGCTTTGGGGGCTTCAAGGACAGCTTGCTACTGTCTTACATGTATCTTGATTTTGATTCTCCCCAAATGTTAATATAATGGTATAAGAGAAGACTCTGATTTCCAGTGAGGCAGATAGTGCTCTCTCACTGGCACATGGAAGATGGTCTGAATATTAGATTGATGTGGTCATCACATCCCTAGAGCAAGGTGACTTAGGTCTGAAATGTAGTGTGTGACCTGATGCCCTCTCACAGGGATTTTGTCTATCTTACATCTAATTTAATTAGTAGCTACAGACCACTATGGTCTCTGTATTAGTATTTTAGTTCAGTAGAAATGACTTCAGCAAGCTAGTGTACTCACTAAAGAAAGAAAGAGATGTATGGTCTGGTCCTCTTCTCCAAGTTTAGAGGAACTTATGTTTGAGTGGTGATAAGGTCAGCATTTAAAATCAGGAGAAAGACTCAACCTGAGAAGAGGACCAGCCAGGTCGGAAAATGAGAATATTCCCCCCTGACAGAGCAATTCACCCCCATCTTCATCTACAAGAAAAAAAATGTTGTGTTTCTGGTGAGATTGCTTTCTAAAGATGACAATTCTAAAATTAAGAAAAAAGAAAAGAAAAGCTTGTAAAACAGTGAGGGGAGGAGATTTTGATGATATAACCAATATATTCTACTATGCAACTTGCTTCTTTAAGGTCTTCACACACAACTTGTTGTCTGAGAAATGGAGCTGGTAGCAGGAGAGTGCTCTCTCAGCAGAGCTCTGTGAGTCAAAGTGAGGGCTGAGGATCCTCAACATTATCACTAGCAGCTGGTGGGCAACAAGGATCAACCTCACCCATTGACCTAAGTGGAATCAGAACCCCACGAATGTCAGCCACCTGTCCTATGCCTAGACCCAAGGTTCACATGGATCCCAGCACAGAACCCTAGTTAGAGACCCTCATAGCCAGTCACACACCTGAGGCCTGCCTGAAGCACCCCATCAACCTCAGCAACGTGGAACCATGGAGAGTCACGCTCAGAACTCCAGAGTTGCCCCAAGTCTGAAAATCAAGCATCATTCAGCTGGCCAATAACCTGAGAAGTGGAAGTAACAGAAAAGCAAACAAAAATATCAACAACCACCATCCAAAGGCAAGATGAAGTATCCATATCAAGAAACTCCGGAAACCACTTAACTCCATACGTCTAGGTCCCATCCCTAATCCACAAAAACACAGCCAGAACAATAGGTGTGTCCATTAACTAGATCCCTCAGCCTAATGTGCCCCAAGATAAGAAACTTAGATAATACACAAGAACTTCAAAACAGAAATTATAAACTTTCTCAAAGAGGATATGAATAAGTGCATGAATGAAAACACACTTGAATGAAATAAAAATTCAAGATATTAAAATAGAATTTAATAAAGAGATAAAATCTTGGTGTGAGGGGGGGTAAGTGGGGAGTGGGAGAAAGCAAAACAAAAAAAAATTAAAATGAAAACTCAGGTATTCAAACAGAAGGTTCAGAATAAAGTCTCACCAAAAGTTTGGATCAAGTAAAAGAGAGAATATCATGTCTTGAAGACAAGGTATAAGAAATGGTTCATCCAATAAAAGAAAATGTTAACTCTCAAACACCCCTATCTCCACAAAACCAAGAAAACAAAACAAACAAACAAAAAACAACAACAAGAACAACAAAATCCAGGAACAATATTCAAGAAATCTCAGACACCATTAAAACACCAAACCTCTTTAAAATAGGTGTAGAATAAGGAGAAGAAACCCAGGTGAAATGTGCAGAAAGTATCTTCAACAAAATTATAGAAGAAACTTTTCCAAATCAAAAGTTGCTCATAAAAGCTCAAGAGGGATGCAGAATACTAAATAAACAGGAGCAGAAAAGAAACTTCATATGGCACATAATAATCAAAACATTATATGTGTAGAACAAAGAAATGATATTAAAATGATAAAAAGGACCAAATCATATAGTTGACCCATCACAATAACATGACATATTAATGGAGACTTTGAAGGGCCTTGAATGATGTTCTGTAAGTTCTGAAAGACCACATATGCCAGCCCAGACTACTGTATTGAGTTATCATTCATAATAAAAGGAGGAAGAAAACTGTTTCCTGATTAAAAAAAAAACAAATTTAAGGAATCTATGTTCACTAACTCAGCTCTACAGAATGTAACAGAATGAATATTTCTGTCAGAAGAGAAGATTAAAGATACCCAGAATAGTTTACTAGAAGAGGTGTAAGTAAACACCACAACAATGAAAGAACAGAAATTAATAAATATTGTTCAGTAATTACCAATATTAAGTCTTAGCTTCCCAATAAAGAGATACAGACTAACAGTTTGGATTAGAAAACAGGATCCACCTTTTTTTCTGCCTCCAAAAACATTCTTCAGCCTCAAGGACAGACAGACGTTAAGGCTGAAGGAAAAGAAAAAATATTCTAGGCATATGGAATAAAGAGACAAGTAGCTGTAGCTATTCTAATATTGGACTAAAGAGATTTCAAATCAAAACTAGTGACACAAGATAGGGAAGGCCATTTCAACCCCACTAAATAAAACAAATCCACCAAGAGAATATTATAATTGTAAACATTTATGCACCAAATACCTAACTTCATAAAAGAAAGACCATTAGATGTAAAATCACAGATTGACCTAACAGACAGATAAACAGTAACTTCAATACCATGCTCTCAGCAACAGATGTGTCATCCAGACAAAAACTAGATAGAGAAACTCTGGAGTTAAATGACATCATAAATCAAATGGACCTAATGGACATTTACAGAACATTGCACCCAAACACTGAACAATACACTTTCTTCTCAGGAGCCTATAAGAACTTTCTCTAAAATTGACCACAGTAGGACACAATTAAGTCTAAACAAATACGGAAAACCTGACATAAGATCATGTATCCTTTCTGACTACAAAGGAAGAGAGCTGGACATCAACCACATTAGAAATATCAGAGAGTCTACTAACTCACAGAAATAAAACGACACACCACTGAATGAGAACTGGATAATGGGAGAAGTAAAAAGAGAAACTTAAAATTTCCTAGATTTGAAGGAAAATGAAAACACAACATACCAACATCTATGGGACCCAATGGAGGCAGTCCTAAGAGGAAAATTTGTATCGCTAAGTGCTTATAGAATTCTGGAGATAATTCATATTAATAACTTAATCATATGGGGCTGGAAAGACAGCTCAGTGGCTAAGAGCCCTGGATGCTCTTGCAGAGGGCCTGGCTCCATTGCCAGCACCCACATGGTAGCTCACAACTGCCTGTAACCCCAGTTACAGGGAACTGGATGCCTTCTGTTGTCCTCTGAGTGTACTGAATGTATGTGGTGTCCCCATATGCATGCAGGGAAACATTCACACACATAGAGTAAAATAAGTAAATCTAACGAAGTTTAACAACTAATAACTTCATGATATGTGTGAAAGCCTTAGTAAGACAAGAGCAAACAATATTGAAAAAGATCATATGGGAAGAACTGATCAAACTCAGGGTTTCAAATAATGAAGTAATAATAAATAACGAACAAAAAATAATAAAAGGAATAAGCTAAGCAAAGTTGGTTCTTTGAAAAAATTAAGATTGATGAATCTTTATCCCAATTAATCAAAAGAAAAGAGATGATGGATTCAATTTAATGACTTAGAGAAGAAAAGTGAGCATTATAACAGACAATGAAGAAAGTCAGAGAGTCATAAGGTCATGCTTTTAAAAAAACCTACATTCAAACTGGAAAACCTAAATGAAACAGATGAACTTTAAGATATATGATGTCTACTGATCATAAGAAGAGTTGAAGTAACTAATTTAAATACATTCACAGTATATAATAAGATAGAAGCATTAATTAAAAATCTTAAAATTAGATCCCTTAGGGATTTCATCTCTTGGTGCAGACCTAGGGTCCCCACATTACTGTCCCACCACACATTTCAGTCTTTCCTTCTAGATTTTCTCCATCTCTTTGTGACATTCACTGACCCAGAAGAAACATTCTTCACCAAGGACCGCACAACCGCAACATGTGGCTAAGACCCAGATTAGGCAAAGGCAATCAAAGAACAGAAAACCCACACAACACTGGGGAGACCAGAGATCTACACCAAGAAACACCTTGAACATCATGACTCCAGATTCCTAGATACGAGTGCAAAAATCACAAGCATAAACAATTAAGACAATGTGGCTCCTCCAGAAGCCATCAACCCTATTATAATATGCCCCAAGAAAAGCAATTTAGCTGAAGCACAATACAAGGTCTTCAAAAAATAGCAATTATGAATATGTTCAAGGACCTTAAAAAGATATGAAGTCTTTAATGAAGACCTTGAAATCACAAACAGTTGAGTAAAATAATGAAAACATTTCAAGACATGAAAGTAGAATTTAACAAGGAAATGGACTCACCAAAGAAAATCCAAACTGAAATAAAGCTGGAAATGAAAAAAATTTAGGAGGTCAAAAGTAAGCTTCACCAATAGGTTACATGACACGAAAGAGGGAATCTCAGAAATTAAAGAAAACGTAGAAGAAATGTAAAGCTCAGTAAAAGAAAACATTAAATAAAAAAATCCAGAAAAAATAGCCAGAAGTCTTGGGACCCCATGAAAAGATCAAATCCATGAATGATAGTCATTGAGGAAGGAAAAGATAAAGACACAGAAAATTATGTTAAAGAAAATTTCTCCAATCTAAAGAAAGAGATGCTTATTAAGGCACAAGAATAATACAAAACACTGAGTAACAAGACCAGAGAAGATACTCCTCAGAATACATGACAATCAAAACACTAAATGTAGAAACAAAGGATATCAAAAGCTACAAGGGGGAAAAGACCAACTCATGCATAACAAATGCAATTGGAATAATACTTGGTTTTTCAAAGGAGACTCAGAAATCCAAAATGGCCTGGATGGATGGCCTATCAGCTCTGAAAGTCCACAGATAACAACGCAGACTAGTATACCCAAAATAGTAACAATCACAGTAGATTGAGAGAGAGAAACATTCCAGTAGTAAAAACAATTTTAATAACTTCTGTCCAGCAATCCAACTTGATAGAAAGAACTAAAAGAAAAAAAAAACTTAAGTCTGAAAGGTTAACTACATTTAAGAGTACTCGAGAAATAAATAATCCCAGAAGAGTAGTAAAAGGAGGGAAAATAAACCACAAACCACCACAGCAAAATAACAGGATTCAAGAAACACTGCTCATTAAGAATTCTCAATATTAAATGTTTCTAATTCCCAAAGAAAGAGAGACATTAAAAGACTGTAGTAGAAAAAGAAGCATACATTATTATCAAGGACAGACATCACCTTAGGGTTAAAAGATAGAAGAAGATATTCCAAGATAATGGTCCCAAGAAGCAAGGAGGTCTAGCTATTTTGATATCTCACATAATAGACTTCCACCCAAAACTTATTAGAAAAGATAGGGAATACTACATATTCATTAAAGGAAAAACCGGTTAAGAGGATATTGCAATTCAAAACATTCCTGCACCAATGTCAAGGACACCCAAGTTCATAAAGGACACACCAATAAAGCTAAAATAACACATTGAGACTCACACAGTGATAGTGGGGTGACTTCAGTGTACCACTACAGCCTCTAGACAGGTCGTCCAGAGAAAAACTAGTCAGAGAAAGGCTGTAGTTAAATCATGTCATAAGTCAAAAGGACCTAGCAGATATTCGCAGGACATTTCACCCTAATACTAAAGAATATGCTTTTTTTCCCCTCAGTAGCCCATGAAACTTTCTTCTAAGAAGGAGAAATAGAATATAGTGTTTCAAAGAGATAAAGGGGAAGCTAGAATATGAGGAACAGGTGGGGAAGGGGAGAACAGGGTCAGTGAGGGAACATGGGGAGGGACAACCGACATCAAGGTGTTCATCTTACAGTGGAAACTTACCACTGTAATGTCATATATGTCATATACATTATGTCAAGTATAAGATACATATACATACATACATATATACATATATATATATATATATATATATATATATATATATATATATATATATTAAATTTCAAGTTACATCGAGCTTGAATCATCTGAGTCCTGTGTTCTATGTGTGCAGTGCCTTCAACAGTACAGGGTTAACTTCAACCTGTGAGATGCAACCAAGGGCTCCATTAGTAGTCTAAATTCTTTTGGGAGTCATTTGGACGGGTGTTCAACCGTTCAAAAGTGTCTAGTGGATTTTCATTTTATTTGGATAGTTTTTGTCTCATTAATTTTTTTGTTTTAATTTTTTTGTTGTTGTTTTGAAAGAATAGGAAGGGAGAGGAGACACAGAGATAGATTAGATAGATAGATAGATAGATAGATAGATAGATAGATAGATAGATAGATAGGTAGGTAGATAGGTAGATAGAGAATGAGAATGGATAAGTAAGTTGGGCAAGTAAGGAAGGAAAGAGAAATCTGGGAATATTTAGGGAAGGGACACATGATCAAAATATATTGTATGAAAAAAGTAGAATAAAAAAAACAGATCACTACTAAGAAAAGCTCAAGGCAAGATGAATTCAGCACAGAATTTTATCTTACTCTGATACCAAAACCAGATATAAAAGAAAATAAAAGGCCAATAACTCAGATGAACATAGACACAAATTTCTTAACAAACTACATCCAAACCAAATTCTAGAACACATCAAAAAGATTACCCACCATGATCAAGTCAGTTTCATCTCCGAGATGTAAGAATGATACCAAATAATAATCAACACATGAATACATTAATGTAATGCATCATAGAAACAGGCTCAAGGATAGATAGCACATACTCATCACATTAGATATAGATAGTCTTTGACAAAACTCAACATCCGGTTGAAAGTTGTAGTGGAAACTGAGAATACAGTAAACATACCTCAACACAACAGAGAAAATTTACAACAAGCCACAGCCAGCATCATTCTAAAAGGAGAATGACTCAAATCATTTCCACTAACATCAGGAATAAGACAAAGGATGTCCACGTCTTCACTAGTGTTCAGTGTAGTCCATGAAGTCTTAGAGCATTAAGTGAAGGAAATAAAGAGGATACAAAAAAGAAAGGAAGAATTTGAAGTATCATTATTTGTAGATAATATGTCTTCATGCATTAAAAATTCTAAAGACTCTGCCAGAAAACTGATAAATACTTTCAACAAAGCAACAGGATATAAAATTAACACACAAAAACCAGTAGCCTTCCTATAAACAAGTGACAAACAACACCTAGAAAGAAAACAGGGAAATTACACCATCCATAATATCTTCAAAAATATTTTGGAATAAATCTAAGAAAGGGAAAGAGTTGCATACTACACACCTTAGGACATCAAAGGAAGAAGCTGGAAAAGATACCAGGAGGTGGAAGACCTCCCATATTTATGGACAGGTAGGACTGATACCATGAAATGGGATCAACCTAGCAAAATCAACCTGAAGATTTCACTGCTGTCTCCATCAAAGTGCCAACACAATTCTTTACAGAAATTGAAAAATAATCTTTTTTATTTTTCAGGATTATTTTAACCCCTTTTTATTTTATTTTATTAATTACACTTTATTCATTTTGTATCCCCCCCCATAAGCCCCTCCCTCCTCCCCTCCCGATCCCACCCTCCCTTCCCTTTCTGCATGCATTCCACTCCCCAAGTCCACTGATAGGGGAGGTTCTCCTCTCCTTTCTGATCTTAGTCTATCAGTTCTCATCAAAAGTGGCTGCATTGTCCTCTACTGTGGCCTGGTAAGGCTGCTCCCCCCTCAGGAAGAAGGGATCAAAGAGCAGGCCAATCAGATTATGTCAGAGGCAGTCCCTCTTTCCATTACTATGTAACCCACTTGGACACCTCGGAACCTGCTACAGAGGGCCTCTGAAAGCCAGAAGAAAACAGGAAACAACCTTGGAACCTGCCACAGAGGGCCTCTGAAAGCCTCTGCAGTATAGACTGTCAAAGCAGATGCTGAGCCTGATGGACAACTGATGGGCAGAGTGAATGGAATTTTATGTAAGAAGTGGGAAATAGTAAGAGCTGGAGGGGACAGGAACTCCACAAGCAGAGCAACAGAACAAGACAATTTGAACACAGGGAACTTCCCAGAAACTCATACTCTAACCAAGGACTATTCGTGGAGATAACCTAGAACCCCTGCACAGATATTTTAACCCTTTTTAAAAATATACATTTTTTATTAATTACAATTTATTCACTTTGTATCCCTCCTATAGCTCCCTCCCTCCTCCCCTCCCAATCCCATCCTTCCTTTCTCATCTCTGCCCCTGCCCCTCTCTCAGTCCACTGATAGGGGAGGACTTCCTTTCCTTCCTGCTGATTCTAGTCTATCAGGTCTCATCAGGACTGTCTGCATTGTCTTCCTCTGTGGCCTGGTAATGCTGCTCCCCCCTTAGGGCAAGGTGATCAAAGAGCAGGCCAATCAGTTCATGTCAGAGACAGTCCCTGTTCCCATTACTAGGATACCCACTTGGATACTGAACTGCCACGGACTACATCTGTGCAGGGGTTCTAGGTTATCTCCATGAATGGTCTTTGGTTGGAGTATCAGTCTCAGAAAAGACCCCTGTGTCCAGATTTTTTGGTTCTGTTGCTCTCTTTGTGAATTGAAGGAAAAACAGAAAAATACAGTCAGACAGGTGAAGGATACTAGAAAAAATAATCTTAAATTTCATATAGAAACACAAGAAAACCAGGATAACTAGAGCAACCACCCCCCCCCAAAAAAAAAAAAAGAATTACTGGAGTTATCACTTTTCCTGATTTTAAGGACTATTCAGAGCTTCAGTAATAATAGCATGGCACAGACACAAAAACAGATATGCTGAAATTTTAAAAAGTTAAGCATTAAGAAAACAAGCGAGCCAATTTAAAAACGGAGCATGGATAAAACAGTTCTCAAAAGATGAAACACAAATGCTTGAGAAACACTTTAAAAATGTTCAACATCTTTCACCATCAGGTAAATGAAAACTGAAACTACTTCGAGATTTCATTTTATCCAGGTGAGAATGGCCAAGATAAAAAAAAATTAAAACAAACAAACAAAAACCAAATTACAACAGATGCAGGCAAGGGTGTAGAGGAATATAGGACACCTACTCCCTGCTTGTGGGAGTTCAAACTGGTGTATCCAATAGACAGATCTGTGTGGAGTCTCCCCTAGAAGCTGGAAATGCATCTATAAGATGCAGCTGTAACATTCTTTAGACTATACCCAAAGGACTACACTGTGCTGCAGAAATACTTGCTCACCCGAGTTCATTGTTGCTTTAGTCACAGTAGCCAGGATATGAAAACAGCTTAGAGATCCACACACTGATGGATGACTAATGTAAATGTGGTGTATTTACACAGTGGAATGTTCCTTAGCTCTTCAAAATATGAAGTTATGAAATCCGTGGGCAAATGGATGGAACTGAAAACAATTATCCTGAGTCAAGTAGCCCAGACTGAGAAAGAAAAACATTGAATGTTTTCTCTCACGTGGTTGTTGCTTTTGAGCTTTACATATATGTGTTTCATTTGGAATAATCATTGAGGTTATAGAACTCTCTGGGGGTCATGGGAGAGAGTCTTTCCAATGACTCCTCAGGGTCTCTCTGAAGGGACTCAGAGCCTTGGCTGTCCTCCATGACCCTCAAACTCAGTATCTTTCCAGAGACTTAGAAATAGCCAAATTTGGCTTCCAGCTTGAGATGCAGCCTTTACCACCTCTGGACTACAGCTTTTGTGTACGGACCCTGAGGAAACACCTCCTTATCACCCCAATGAAGCACAGATTTTTTTTTTTACCTCAATTATAATGATCTTTTATTAATCACAGCCAATTTCTAGCCTCATCGGACCAACATCCATTGTCCCAGTAAACTACTGGGGCCCACGGTTCCACTGGTTTGGTCTACAGCCTGATAGTGGAGCATGGCAGGAGGTAGGCAGACACGGCACTGGAGCAGCAATGAAGAGCTCACATCTTGAGGCATAAGTCCGAGGCAGAGCGAGGCAAGGAGAGCTGACCGGAAATAGCATGGGCTTTTGCAACATCAAAACCCACACCAGCAACATACCTCTCCCAGCAAGACTATACCTCATGATCTTTCCCAAGCCGTTCCAGACTGGGGACCAAACAGTCAAATATATGAGCCTATCGGGGCCATTCTTATTCAAAGTAGCACAACACAGATTCTTAATTCAAATATACCACAGGAACAACCTCAATAGTGCCTTCGTCTGAAACGTCACAAGGCAGTCCTTCACTGTCTGCATTGATTTCAACATCCTTGTCTTCCAAGCTCTCACAAGAATATCTTAGTAAGCTCTGAACAGTCAAAGACTTTTCCAGCCAGTATTCTTCAACCCCCTTAACTCCCACAATTCTCCCCCAAATCACCATGGTCAGTTTAATTACTGCAACAACTCTACCTCCAGTACCGTTTCTGTTCTAGTTTGCTTTTGGTTGCTCTGATATACATAGTAACCAAGATCAACTTGGAAAAAAAAGGAGTTATTTTATCTTACAGGTTATGTCTGTCATCCAGGAAAGCCAGGCAGGGACTCTGATGTAGAAGACACCAAGAAACATTGTTTGCTGGTTTACTGTCAATTGTCTACTGCTGCTGCTCAGCGAGCTTTTTTATAAATCCGGAGCCTTCTGCTCAGGGGTGGTACTGTCTACCATGGACTGGGCCCTTCTACATCAATTAGCATTACGAAAATGTCCCATAGACAGGCCCACAGGACAATATGATGAAAGCAACTCATAATGTTTCCTCTCCACAGCTGTGTCATGGTTGGGCTCTACAATCATTAAGTGAATTTTGGCTTGGAATTGGGACAGAATTTCCAACAATTTCTGAAATAGCTCTAAACATAGTTCTGCAGTTTTATATTCCAATTTCTGTTAAGTGATAGTCTCAGCACTGATGATCATAAAATCAAAATATTGATTAATCTGAAAACGGTTGAATATGCTCTATATTCTGCAACATCAAGTATCTGGCCAAGATTTTATTCTTGGGCCTAGTGAGATGGTTCAGCAGGTAAGGGTACTTGCAAGTAACGCTGACAGATGGAGTCTGATCCTTAGAAGCCACATGGTAGAAGGAAACTCCTACAAATAGTCCTCTGAACTCTACATGTGCATTGGGGTTTATGTGTATGTGCGTGTGCACGCACACACACACACACACACACACACACACACACACACACACACAATGTAAAAAGTTTTCATTCTTTACTTAAAAGTGATCAGGCTGGGTGGTGGTGGCACAGACCTTTAATTCCAGCACTTGGGAGGCACAGGCAGTCCAGTCTCTGAGTTCAAAGCCAGCCTGATATACAGAGAGAGTTCCAGGATGGCCAGGACCACACAGGGAAACCTCATCTCAGAAAAAAAAAAAAAAAGATCATGCACATCTGTCATTAGTACCAAAATTTTCTTTTGTCCTTTACATGTGGTAAAATTATATTCATATTAAATTTGTTTCAAGAAAAATTTCTTTATGATTTATTATCAGTAAATGTTTTATTTATAAGGAAATTTCATATACTGACATACCCAGGATCATATATAACTTTTTCAGGTAAGAAGAGGTTGGTGAGCTAAAAAGCTTAAGAAGCCCTTGGCTAGAAGGGGACAACAGTTAGCAGCAGATGGACACCTAATACTCTTAGTTCTTTTGAGAAGGTGCTAAAGATTACGAAAGAACTATTTACTTTCCGTATAATGTTTTAGGTGTCAAATATACGTTAGTAGGGTTCTTTCCCCGCCCCCCAATAGATAGGGTTATTAAACATGCAGAGTTGGGGAGAGGCTTGGGTAGATTCTCTGATGCAGTATGATCTGGGGAGACACACAGGGGAAGCGCCAGCGGTTCCTTCTTTATGAAAACGAAGATCTCTGTATCTTAAAGGTCATAAGGGCCAACTTAAGCAGCCAATACTTTGAGCAAAGGCATTCTGGTCACTCTTACAGAAATGGATAATTTGGACTCTGTTCCTAAGACCATAGATGGTTGTTTGCCTTTTCCCCATTTTGGCCCCTTCTTGGGAGTTTAACAGCTGTTGATGCTCAACCTCACATAGAACCTGTAGCTCCGTGGTTCTCAACTTTTCAAATACTGTGATCCTTTAATACAGCTCCTCATGATGTGGTAATCCCCCAAACATACGGTTATTATTATTGTTATTATTTTTGCTGCTTCGTAACTCTAATTTTGCTACTGTTATGAATCATAATAAAGATATCTGATATGCAAGATATATGATATGCAACCTTCAGGTGGTCTCAGCTCACAGCTTGAGAACCTCGGCTCTAGGTGGGTCCTATGTACCAGTATTCAAAAACTCCCTGATCCTAATCTATAGCCAGGGCTAAACACCAACTATAGACATCTGTAATTTTTTTTTTTAAATGAAAACACGAAAAAGAATTGGGATAAAGTACAGCTATAGGATTACGGATCTGTGTAGCTTGAGTTAGAAAAGTTGAAAGAGGGTGGTGGTGGTGCCTCCCAGCACTTGAGAGACAGAGACAGGAGGATCTCTATGAGTTTGAGGCCAGCCTGCTCTACAGAGTGAGTTCCAGGACAGCCAGACCTGTATGGAGAAACCCTGTCTCAAACAAACAAAGAGAAAAATAGTAGCCAAGCTGGCAAGGTCCCAGCGGCCTAGAATATATTTGATCACAGGCCGGTCTTCCTTCTGGTAAGAAGAGACTCATGGAAGGAGGCTGGGTAGCTGTAAGAATGGTGTAGATTGTGCTTTGAAGACTTTTCAGATGGGTTCCATGTAATTCTTACAATGTAGGCAACTTAAGAAACAAAAGGGACTGCCTCTGACATGAACTGATTGGCCTGCTCTTTGCTTACCTCACCCTGAGGGGGGAGCAGCCTTACCAGGCCACAGAGGAAGACAATGCAGCCATTCCTGATGAGACCTGATAGACTAGGATCAGAAGGAAGGAGAGGAAGACTTCCCCTTTCAATGGACTTGGGGAGGGGCATGCATGGAGAAGGGGGAGGGAAGGTGAGATTGAGATTGGGAGGGGAGGAGGGAGGCTTATGGGGGGATACAAAGTATAATTAATAAAAATTAAAATAAAAAATATTTTAAAAAAGAAGAGACATTATATGAAACTGTAAAAAAAAAAAAAAAAAAAAAAAAGAACCACTCTCTTTGATCTCTGCTTTCACTGACATTCTGCCTGTTTAGGCAGGTTCCAAGGAACATTTGGCATCAGCCCTACATTGGCAGGTCCTTTTGAATGCAGAGTACTGCATGTGATCAGTTTGCGAGAAATATAACTTTTTATGACCACAGGCAGGAATGCAGATATTTTCCCCTAACTGAAAAGATTTAGCCTTTTAAGCCTTACAGGTCATGGCCTAGGGAGCTTTCCTGGGAGAAGCAAGAGGGATTCTTTTTAAACCTTCTCCTATCTGAACTCTTAAAATTTTTCATTCTCTTTCAAAGCTGTAAGTGCTCTCTCTGCCTTGCTGCCCGATAACACAAGGACAGAGGCCCAACTCTGGAGAGAAGAGTCCAGCTGAGAAGTTAGGGATTCCTAACTTTACTTTTTTTTTTTTTTTCTTTTACGACAGTTAAAAATCTCCTGTTACAGCAAACTGAGTGGTGCTGGGCTCATCATTGTGAAACTGTAGTGCAGACAAAATGTGACGGCCTAGGAATGTTGCATTGATTGGAGCCCCAGCTGGGCTTTCAGACACAGCCACTGGTTCTGAGACCCAACAGAGCCAGTAGCAGACAAATGTCAAACCCTCCCTCCATTGTGCATTCTTCTGTGGCCTTGCAGACAACCCCACTGAGTGGCCAAGGATAGGAGAATTGTCCTTTCCACTAGACAGCCAGTCAGAGGCAAGTGTGTCTCTGCTGTGTTGGGTCAGCAGCACCCCTGAAGATGGTATTCCCAACATGGTGCATTTCTTAGCCTTGTTTTTATACTCATAAGGCCCAACATTTAGGTCTTAACAGTGGGGAATGGCGGAGAAGGAAAACTCAAATATATAGTTCACTAACAACCAAACTAGACATTGCAGAAGTAGAAAAATATAATTAACGATAATTTGAAGTCAGACCTGCTCTGGAGTTCATATTCAGTCATTATTAATGATGCCTAGGAAATTGGTTCAATCTTTTTGAAACTCAAGTTTTTGTTTTTTCATCTGGAGATAATTTAGGCCTCTTTTGGCTTGTATAGAAAATGTGAGGTTGAAATTAATTCTGTAAGATATACAGATATTTTTTTTATTTCATAAAAAATGGTTAGAGCTTTGGATCAAGAGGCCATGAATAATAAATATAAAATGCATGTAAATTTGAAAATACTATAAATATTAGCCCTGTATCAGGAGTATTTCCTGAATGCTGCATATATTTTATGGCTTATGGTATACGTGTGTGTGTGTGTGTGTGTGTGTGTGTGTGTGTGTGTGTGTGTGTTTGCCATCAAACCATGTTATTTATTTCAGGAATAGGATGTGGACCTGGAAAGGTTTAAAACATCACCCAGTATAAACTCATCAAGTAATAAAGACACAGCTGGGTCCCAAAGAGATTAAGTAGCCTGCCCAAAGTCCTAAAGTTCCAAAGAACAGATAGGTGGCTCAGCCATTGAAGGTTAGACATGCCACTAGACATGATAGTATGAGTTCAACCTCCAGGACCCACATGATGGAAGGTGAGAACCAACTCCCTAAGATTTTTCTCTGGCTTGCATGTGTGAAGTGTGTGTGCGTGCGCACACACACACACACACACACACATGCACATTCTCATTGTAATCAAATAAATGTAATAATTAAAAAAATGTCCTCCTCTGCTTACACATTGGTAAATTCGTGTAATATCCAAAATCAACCTGTTAAGCCCCACCTTTCCCAAGGGCCAGGTAACTTCCTAGAATGTTGGGAGTTGTAGTTCCTGGAAAACGACAAAACCTCATGGAAAAGTACAGGAGTGGGGTGGGTGGCTATGAGGTTTTGTCCAGAAAAGCCCCTGTAACATGTGCACTGTGGCCACTCAGCTGGGAAATTCTAGGGAAGTGGTCCAGTCTTGACCAAAGTTCATCTCTTTGTCAGTATTTAATATTTAATAAAGCTTGCTTTAAATTTGGCCCAAGATGGTAGAACTGATTTTTCATAGGCGAATCCAAGAATTAACATTAGAAGTAAATTTATCTGGCTTCTTAATGATAGTAATAGTAAAATGAGATCTGTGGGCTTAGGTCTTTAAAATGAGATGGTCAATCGGCATTAGGCTTAAATGCATGAAACTGTTTTCTTTCTGGCTTAGACCCCTTGGACATCTTCAACAGCCTTTGGTAAAAGCTCCCTGAAGAGGATCTCTTCACCTTTCTGACTCAGGGTCATAGGATGAAGGTCATGTGTAATCATTGTGTGCATGCATTCTTATAGTTCATGATTGTTTGCTTTTGTTCAAGTGCATCTGTTTGTTTCACAGTCCTCCTTAGATGAGGATAGGTATTGTCAACTAAGGAAAATCCCCAGAGGTCCCTAGCTCCACCCTTGGGAACCATATTAGTTGCTCTCACATGAGCCATTTCATTTAATCCCCACCTGACCCAAGCGCTCAGCAGAAGCATCCTTCAACCTAGCAAGGTTTGCTTCTGAAAGATGCTTTCTCTGTAAGGAGCCGCCTAGTCCGATCTGTAGCTCTTCTCAGGGTTGCAAGGCATACCATTTGTGCTCCAAATGTTTGCAGAGATTGATAAAAGTACTTTATTTTTTTTTTTTTTACAACCTAGAGAATATTCACTTTCTAGTCTATGACTTGGGAGTCAATTTAAAAGCCCATGGAAAATTTACTTCAAACTTGTGGGAAATGAAGCTAAAACATAAAGAATAACACGGTGTTAAAGCAGTAGAATATTATATTGCGTTCACATAAATGCTAAGTTTTGCCTTGTTCAGAACAAAGTGTCAGCCGAACGATACATTTATGAATGCAAAGTTAAAAGGGTTTCAGAAGCATTCTGCAATATATTTTGGGATTGGTTCACCAACCACTCTCTAACAGACACCACTGAGACTAGGAGACATGTGGGGTGCCAGGATCTGGGCTGAGGTCGTGGATCTGTCCATTGTTATAATCATAATGTTCCCATTTTATTTGATAACTTATATCTTACCATGCTCAGATGCTACAATAATTTTCCACCCTCTCCCACCTTGAGCACACTTTCCTTCTATCACTATTTGATGTGAGTTTCCGTAGTCGGTGGTGAGGACCTGCTGCCTGTTTTGTAAAACCCCTTCCATATGATCTGACTAATTGACAATGGAATGGCAAATCCAAACAATGACAAAGAATCAAGGCAGTGTATACGTATATTCTTGCTAAACTAATTTTTCCCCCTGCCACTCTCAAAGCAATATAAACTTTGTTGTTCCTCTCGGATCTCAAATGCTTGTAATAAATTCTTTGATATGTCAGTAATGTTGAACTGAGGGTTCTGTTAAAGGAGATTTTCTTTCTTTCATAAAAGGAAAAATTGTCCGTTTCAGGGTATATGGGTAAATATATTTTGCTTATTTTATTCAGTGCTTCACACAGATGGGTAAAGAGATTCCCATTTCCCACCAGACTTCTTGCTGAATGGGTGAATCATGAATAAAATCCTCAGTCTTCTGAGTGGTGGTGTGAGCAGAAATAAAGCCTTACTCCTTCACAACTTTAGACTAATGAAGGCTCATTTGAGAAATTTATAGCATACAAAACATCTTTATTAGTATGTTACATCTAATCTTCACAGTAAATCTCCGAGTTTGCTAGATTTTCTCATCCATGATAATCAAGTTTTCTTTGGCTCTTTAGACCAAGAGGGAATATTTTCCAGCCCACGCCAACTCCTGCTTTGTAGAGGTTCTTGTGGCTGAATTGCTGTGGGAGCCTATTGTCTACATGGTGACAGTACTATCATTTTAACCCATTTTACTTGATTTAAGAAAATCTTAAATCTTGATTTCAGTAAAATCAGTCAGCCAAAAGGTTTATCTGATTGTCTAAATACATCCGTAAGTCAAGCTTGGTTTATTAGTCATGTGCAATGAGGAGAATGGATTTGCAAGCTCTCATCCTTCTCTAATCCATTAGACAAATGAGCTTTTGTCTTCCTGCTGTGCAAAATTTGGTAAACTTGCCAATACATCTAGAAAGTAGAATATAAGCCACACCAAAACTTACAGCCAGTGGGATTCCACTGGCTTTCGGGGAATGCCTGCTAACTATATTATTAACACATCTGGAAGCAAGAGGTGTAGGGGGCATGAATGAGGAGACACTGAGCAAAGGTAATGCATTGAGGACCAAGATGCAAAGCAACTCAATGCAGCATTTAAAATAGGAAAATGAAAGTCTCAAGTTCAGGCCAGTGTGGCGTGTTCCTCGTGTTTTAAAACTGACTATAAGCCAACACGGTCTTGGAGCTTAAAACCTTATGGGTTTTTGCCATTTGAATTTTCGAAGTACTGCATTAGGATATTATCTTTTTTTTTCAATTAGTGCATTTTGGAGGGCGATTTTAAGTTCTGTGTCTGCAAGGAGAACTGTACAGTCTTAACTGAGTGTCCCTTCTGCAAGTGACTTGGCCCTGTGTGAGTACAGAGATGTCTCTGTCCTGTCAGAACTGATAATGGCCAAAAGAGGCTGTATATGAGCGCACGTGCATGGGCACGGATACCACACAGTTACTGCTTTCCAAAGTAAAACTCAAAAAGGAGAGGCGAGGGCCTTGGAAGGATTTAATTTTACGAATGAAAAACCTATAGCCAGGGACCTTGTGCTAAACTGATCAAGAGTGATTGGGAAGGGATGGGGAGTTTGGCTTCAAAAACCTCAGGATGATGGCTTATGGTTGGAGAACACTTGCTTTAAAAATAATGGAAGTTAAAGGGGTATAACACTTCTTCTAATTATGTATGTACATCAAATGCAGTACTGAGTTTGCCAGTGGGAAACTATGTCAAGATCAGAAACTATGTCTTTCCCCTGAGTAAAAGAGGTGGGATTCAGATCAGGCTTCCTTGCTGAGCTGTTACTATGCCTATATGCCAGCAAATGCTCATACGCAAAAATGCATCTTACCCCGTCTTCCGTGGACTTGCGCCTCTAAGGAGACGACCAGGCTCCTCAATTCTCATAAAAGCACACATAGTTTCCTTGCTCCTGTGTCCACTAATATCTCTCTCTCTGTTGCTTATTAAAATGTGCAGTACAACAAGAAAAGGAAAAGATTATCCTGCTTCCTGCCATGCGAGATGGCTTGCAGAAGGCCGAGGTTAAATGCAGTGTTTGCTTCCTTAAGCTTCTCTAATGCACGGGTGTGGCAAAGCAATCTGGGATGAGAGCTTAGAGCTGCGACTTTCTGAGGATGAAAACTTGACTTTAATTTGGGCTCTCTGGCTAAGATAAAACCTTCTTCTGCTATCATTATCCCACTTACGTCTGTTTTCCACTCTCTTTCCACTCTGCCATCCAGCTGAGTGGGAAGAAATTCACCTGACCTTGAAGAATACTCAAAATCTGAAAATAAGCTTTTCCGCAGCCAGTGAAATCCCAGACTTCTACCAACATTTGTATCATACATGCATAGGCCTGAAAAGGTTCTTAGAAATGGCAGATGGCAGATGAAAAAAACAAAACAAAACAACAAAACAAAACCGACATCCAGAGAGTTACAATAACCTGTCAAAAGGCACGAGTGTTGGAAATGGAGCTGGAATGAGAAGGAAGCCCTGGACCTTCCAGCACACCACAATGGCTCCAGACAGGCCCAGTCAGACCCTTTAGGAGGGGCTAGTTTGGCTGTCAGCAAAATGACCGTGATGCCTCCAGTACTTGTGAAAAACGGATGGGCATCCCCAGGAAAGGAAGAGCCTCACCATTCTCACACTCACAGGATCTCTGCCTGATTAGACTAACACTGAACTAAAATTTTGAGGGGTTTTTTTTTTTCCTATTGGGAATAACTACATTAAATCCTCCCTATGTAAAAGGTTGCTTGTGTTTGTTGTTTCAGATCTTTGCCTATTCTATTTCTGATGGGTTACAGAAAAATGGAGGTGCATGGACTCCAATCAAACCATCCTTGAATCCAAGGACTAACTTCATCTTTCTGACACACTGCTGTGTTCCATACACTCTTCATATAAATTCATTTTGCATTTTCCACTTGCACCTGTCTGTGTGCCCTGACTGCCTGGCTCCTGAAGACCTGTTTGTTTTTTTTGTTTTCTGTTTAGAACCTCTCACCCTGCTACCTTGGAAGCAAGGCTTTGAGTCTTAGTGGAGAATCTAAACACAACCCTGCAGTGTTCTATTAGACTCTTGACTCACCTTCCCTGACCCCCCCTAGCGATCAACCTTAATGAACAAGGTTCTCCTCTTAACCAAGCTTTTCTGAAGGAGTAACACTTTAGAGTCTTGTCTGCCTTGAGATAACAATCTGGTTTTGTAAACGCAATCCGTTTCATGGAATTGAGTGTAAAAAAAAAAAAAAAAGTGAAATAAAATTATACGGAGAATTTACAGAAAAACCCAAGGGAACTACTTGGAAACTTTTTGTCTAGGTGTGGCTACCTGTTAACACTACTCATTTTTTTCCCCTCCATTTTGAGGAATGACCTCACCCAAACATACTTTCATTACCTGCTTTCATGAATGTTTTCTGAGGACATCACAGAAACTGTACAGCATTGGAAATAATTGTTATCTTGCAAAAGGTTTTTTTGAGCCAAATATAAAACAAAAATGCCTTCAGGTGCACTGGCTTTCCCTAATAATCTACATTGCAGTTCTAAAATAGTATCTCTGAATAGTGTAAAAGGATAAAACCCACATGAAAATGAAGAATCGTAAAAATGAAATTTAAGTTGTCACATATGAATTTAGTTGATCTTTATTCCCTGAATAATTTTCAGACAAAACACTTCATTCTACATCATAAAGATTGTTACCTCTGAGAATTAAATGTCTGTGCTGTGCCTTTTAAATGATTTCCTTTTTAAAAATTTCAAACCTTCCATTTCAAACTCAAAAAAGCCTTGCAGTGAGTGTTGGGGAGAAAAGCTTAGACCATGAAATTCTCCCTTTCCTTTACACATGCCTACATTAAGGGGAAAGTGCTTTTATTCTGTTGACATAAACTTGTATCTACTCAGAAATGTTTGAACTTTGAACAAGGCACTCCTTTGGTGGTTCCTATTCAGGTCCACAGATGTTTGTGTAATACCTACTCTGTACTTAAATACCGTAAATGTATTGATTAAGTTTAGAAGCAAAACTCCCAACAATGAAACATTGAAATATTTCATCAGGACTATGAAGAAACCAAATGTGGCCTCGAGCATTCCTTTGCAGAAAAATTAAACAAAATGAAGCAGCTGGGATTTCCATCGTAGTTGTTGGGAGGAAGCTCAGATCTCTTCAGGTCTCCTCAGAGTTCGGTGATATCTACACAGCTCCAACCTAGCTTCCCACTGGGCAACAGCTCTGGGTTATCATCAACAACATGGGCAGAGGCAAGTCATGCCATCTGTCAAGACAAGGTGAGCTTTCTTAGGCAATTTAACCCATTTTGGTGTCTCAGTGGTGGCAGTGTAAAAATGCTAATCACATGCTGTTGTGGTTGGAATGTGAACCATCTCCCACAGGTCCTGTTTGAAGCTTACTCCCCAGCTAGGGGAGCTGTCTGGGGAGAATGAAGAACATATAGGTAGGGTGGATGGCAGATCCACCCCTGAGGATAGGCCTTTGAAGGCCAGTCCCTGGTTTCCTCTTTGGTCTCTGTTTCTTGGTTCACAATTGTGAATAGGATCTGCCTCTCACTGCTGCTACAGACGGGGCGGCTTCCCCATGCCCTCTCTGCTAGAATGAAATGCAACTCTCAAAAACACTATCAAAGCAGATGCTGAGCCTGATGGCCAACTGTTGGGCAGAGTGCATGGAATCTTATGTAAGAAGTGGGAAATAGTAAGATCTGGAGAGGACAGGAACCCCACAAGGAGAGCAACAGAACCAGAAAATTTGAACACAGGGGTCTTCCCAGAGACTCATACTCCAACCACGTACCAGGCATGGAGATAACCTAGAACCCCTGCACATATGTAGCCCATGGCAGTTTAGTGTTCAAGTGGGTTGCATAGTAATGGGAAGAGGGACTGCCTCTGACATAATCTGATTGGCCTGCTCTTTGATCACCTCCCCCTGAAGGGGGAGCAGCCTTACCAGGCCACAGAAGATGACAATGCAGTCACTCCTGATGTGATCTGATAGACTAAGATCAGAAGGAAGGAGAGGAAGACCTCCCTTATCAGTGGACTTGGGGAGGGGCATGCGTGAAGAAGGGGGGGGGAGGGTGGGATCGGGAGGAGAGGAGGGAGGGGCTTATGAGGGGATACAAAGTAAATAAAGTGTAATTAATAAAATAAAATTAAATTAAAAAAACCCCAAATCCAAACCAAACCAAAACAACAACAACAACAACAAAACTCTGAGCCAAAATAAAGCAAGTTCTTTCTGTCTGGTAGTGTTTGCTTACAGAATTTGAAAGTCACTGACTCACTCAGTATGTATATGATGCATATATATGTATCATATATATATATATATATATATATATATATATATATATATATATATATGTGTGTGTGTGTGTGTGTGTGTGTGTGTGTGTGTACGATCACTCTGTCTGCTTTAACTGTTCTTAAAAAGCGTTAAACCCTCTCTCTGTGTCTGGAATGACAGAAATGTATTTTGGATGCTGACAATACTGAGCTGCTTGAAAAGTGCATTTGCTTATGTCTGCTCTCCCATCAGATGTCAGGCATCCAAGGAACACATCTTTTGGCTTGTGTTCATTTCAGTATCATGTCAAAATTGTTAGGTTGTCTTGTCCTTCTAAGATTTGTGAAATAATACATTTTTAGCTCTGTCTTAGGAATGTGCTCATGGGGAAAGGTACCTTGAACTACTTGTCCAGGAATCAAATGTTTGTCTTTCCAGGCAGACTTGTGGCCACTCTGAGAAAGCAAGTTCAAAGAGGCAAAGCAACGGGCACCAAGTAAAATCTGTTTTAAACTGCTAAGTTCCTGACCTACCAGCGTTTTTGTCTGTTTGATCGTGCTTCTTTTCTTTTCTTTACTTTTTTTTTTTGTGTAGCAGCCACAGATGCTCTCGGTGGTGTCGTGCTTGTGGTGGGGGGGGGGGGGGATGGATCAAGGCTCATCTCTAAGGAAGGCGGGTGGGTTAACTAGCATTTGAAGTGAAGGCTAGTAAACCGCCTCTGTGTTTGTTATCATGCCTAGGAATACCCTGGGTCGGAACCTCAATGAGGAATGTGCCTCATCTAAGTCGAAAAAAGGGTAGTGTCTCTCTGCCTTCTGGAGCGTCCCACTCATCCTGTCTGGAGGGATCGGTTCTAAAGAAAGCCATCAGGAAGTTAAAGTTACATACTTCTTTATGTTCCTTCCCAATCCTATTCAATTATAGTAGGTAAAAGATAAGGTTTTTTTAAATTTTTTTATTTATTTTGTTTTTTTTTAAAAGATAAGTTTTTATGATTAGCCTACAAGCACCTTTCAAAAATTTTTTTTCTTCAGCCTCACAGGAATAAAGTAAATAAAGAGCTGCTTTATCTTGTTTCACAGTCCGTATTTTCTGGGGCTCTGGGCATGAATTTAGAATACTTGTTAGTTTGTGGAGTAGTGGTTGGAATCTGGGACCCAGGACTAGGGCTAAATTCCTTTGCCCTCCTGATCCCAGAGAGTCCTTAGAAAAATAAAAACAAAAGAGCAGAAACTACTGAAGGTAAGACACTGTTGTATTCATAATAGAGAGAAATAACCACCAGGCCTCGTGGACAGTAGATGCAGTTCTCCACGGGGCTACAAAACTGTGCTAGTAATAATTTTAATTGGATGCTATCTTTGCTGCCTTCAAAAAGTATCATAAAATGGAGTTATTACAGGCTACAAGTGCACTTACAGTGCTGTCCTCTCACCGAAAGAAAGACATAACATTTATCCTTCGGAGGGCAGCATCAATGGGCCTCTATTTGTTTCGTTTACATGCATCCCCAGCTGCCTGCCAGTTTGCTTCCTCTCCTCTAAGTCTGGGAGATCAATTTGAATTGGACGCCGCAGAACGGGGATGCTATGTCTTGCTGGCCTTGTGCCTGTGGGGACTGTAGGACACCATGGAAAAGTCCACTCTCCTGAGGAGGATGGAAAGCGTACCTGTAGAGGGTTAGGCGGCGTGAGCGGTGACGGAAGGCTATGTCCTGGAGATGGGCTGGGTTTCTGAGGGGGACTTGAGCTCTGCTGGGTTGGAGATGGCTGGTTCTGGCTCTGGCTCTGGGGGTGGGAGTGAGGTGGGTGCTGTGGAGGCTGGGTAGCCTGCTGCAGCTGAGTTGGGGGAGCCGGCAACTGCTGGGAGGCAGATGGTGGCTGGTGGGGCGAGGTGGGCTGGGACTGCGGCTGCTGAGGCTGGGGGGCTGGCTGTGAGGCTGGCTGTGGGTGCTGGCTGGTTGGTGGAGGAGGCGGTGGTTGCTGCTGCTGCTGCTGCTGCTGCTGGAGCTGGAGTTGCTGGAGCTGTTGCAGCTGGGAGTTCAGGGATGAGGTAGCTGTAGGGAAGACAGGAAGGACGGCGTCAAAGAAACAGGACAGATAAGAGGCGTCTGGTTGGCTGCCCTGTGCACTGACAAAGATCCCCTGTATGGTGGGTTGCCGCCTCTCCATGAAGTTCCTTGGCATGGCAGAGGATTGTGGGATTCTGTATGAAACGAAAGCATTTCTGGTGGAAATTTTACAACTTCAGACTAGAGTGTAACACAGCAGATATTCTTAAAGCTCCGAGCATTGCTTTAAAAGCCCTGCATTGAAGAAGGGCCTAGGGATGGAAGACTGGAGCATTTTCTATCCTTTTCCCTTCTTTTCCACCTGCAAAATATACTCATGCTTTCAAGATTTGCTTTTGATTTTCAAAGTTCAACCCGTTTAATTCTTTTGGTAAATGCTTGACTGAAGTTAGGAACGGAACACTAAATTGTTAGTAATCTTCTTTCCATCCATCATCAACGCCATTAGTGGCATCATTTTCACTTGCTACTTCAGACCTCCACCAATTTTCTCAGACATCCTGGTTTAACAGTGTTCTGCTTTAGAGTACAGACTTCTCTCTCTCTCTCTCTCTCATCTCATCTCTCAGAGTAAAAGAACCCTGTGTTATCTATCTATCTATCTATCTATCTATCTATCTATCTATCTATCTAT
>NW_026587556.1:7352988-7361560 GCF_907164565.1 Psammomys obesus
TATCTATCTATCTATCTATCTATCTATCTATCTATCTATCTATCTATCTATTTATTTTTGCTTGCTGATCAGAGTTCTTAAACTAAAGGAACTGTGGTTGGTGACTACAAATTGGTTAGATACATTATCACCTTAAGGACCTAAGAGAATAAATTGATCCTTAAGGTTTTCTCGGAGTTGTGTGTCTGTGGAAAACTGTCTCTTCAGTGAACAAGACACATTGCTTCTCAGATGTTCAACAGCTTTAGGACAATCTCAGTTTTTAAATCTATACAAATATGTAATATGAAATGGCATATGATATACATGCTTTCAAACAACAGATATGCCTGAAAATGCATGCATATTGAACTATATATTGAGGGCACCCAGCAGGGACATTAGCTAATGAATACTTTTGTAACAAATCATTTTATAAGAGATATTGAATGTCACCTAGAAAATGGTAGGGTGACAGATAGTATGCAGGGTTTAAAGAGACAGAGTTCTGCCTTCTAGAAGCTTACTGTGTCTTTGAAGAAATAATACTAATTCATAAAACATACCACTTGGAGGTAATTATGACAGAATCCCAGCAGAAGTGTAAGCTAGATCCATAACTATTAATTGATTAGATTATAGATGGTGTAAACCTGACAAAAGAGAGTTAAATCTGAAGAGTTTCTCTGTGGCCTGAGGAGTGATAGCAGCACCATGGTGGATGTGGGTCTATAAAGACATGGCTAAGGAGAAGGAAGTGAAGGAAGAGAAGGAGTCTCTAGCTGGAATCTATATGTCTTGAGTGACATTTACAGGGGAAATGTTGAGGCCGACTGCCTGAAACTAAGAGTCAAAGAAGTTCTGAGTCACTTAAACTTTGGAGACATGGGGGGGAAGATGAGCCCTCACAATCAGCCATGGTGTCTGTTAGATTTCAGATAACGATTCAGGTTTGCTCAAGGAGAACACTGCCACACTAGTGAGTTTGCAGTGTCCCCCTGGGTTCACTGAATTCCAGTTCTCTGGTCTCAGGCACTACCAGGATGGCCATAATGGCCAGTTTGATAAAAGTCCTCAGTGGGTCATTCAATCTCTGTATATCTCTTCAAATACTCAAGTATGTGACGTGTCTTGCAAGGTACCCCGGGGTACCTTGGGCCCTGTATGTGACTCTAGAGGTCTAGGTAACTTATATAACCCAGCCATTGTCATCATTACCAGAACTTTAAGGGGAAGGCCTATTTTGTTATTTTTCCCTGATTGAAAATGAAGGATCCCAAATCAATTCTGACCTTCAAGATCTCTTGCATCCTGCAATTCCTGGAAGAGTGGGCTTTGACATTTTTTTTATGATGTGGTTACAGACAGTGGGATCTAATTGCACCTCACCTCCTGCCTGATTCAAACCAAGTTTTCTCTAGTCTTCTTTCAAATGTGGCATGTGTAACAGTGCTTATTTTCAGGCTCCATTCAATACTACATGGTTTCATTTGGATTAGAAAAGCATTTATCTAAATCACCATTTAGAAACTGAAAAGACTTCGGAATATTGGCAGGTAGGTATTGGCAGACAAGCGCAACAGACCTTGGCCTACTAATGAGACAGGGTCCCAGATGTGTCTTCAATGCTTTGTGTCCACGAGCTCACATTACTCAAATATTTTCTCTAATAGCAGCTTGGCTGGAAAGGCACACACCTAAGCAAAACCCTATTGCATTCTGAAAACTGATTTGCATCTGAAGCAGCAGCATCATGGGCAGTCAGATGTGACCATATTGTGGTACAAAGAAAGTAAGAAGAAATGTGCAAACGTGTAAACTTGGGTTAAAAATGTCAAAATCCATTCACTCTGCCCATCAGTATGTAAGAAGTGGGAAATAGTAAGAGCTGGAGGGGTCGGGAACTCCACAAGGAGAGCAACAGAACAAGATAATTTGAACACAGGGAACTTCCCAGAGACTCATACTCCAACCAAGGACTATTCGTGGAGATGACCTGGATCCCCTGCACAGGTGTGGCCCATGGCAGTTCAGTGTCCAAGTGGGTTACATAGTAATGGGAAGAGGGATTGCCTCTGACATAATCTGATTGGCCTGCTCGTTGATCACTTCCCCCTGAGGGGGGAGCAGTCTTACCAGGCCACAGTAGAGGACAATGCAGCCACTTTTGATGAGAACTGATAGACTAAGATCAGAAAGAAGAGGAGAACCTCCCCTATCAGTGGACTTGGGGAGTGGCATGCATGCAGAAAGGGGAGGGAGGGTGGGATTGGGAGGGGAGGAGGGAGGGGCTTATGGGGGGATACAAAATGAATAAAGTGTAATTAATAAAAAATTAAAAAAAATAAAAATAAGTACATCCTGAATTAATAAATGGTTTATACTTTTAAAAAATGTCAAAATCATCTACCTAATAATATAAAATACAAAAACACTATGTCTTACGTTATAAAGCAAAGTGAAATATTGCCATAGAAAATTTAAAAATAAGTAAACTGAGAAAGTTCAAGGACATAGCTGAACTATACAAATGATATTTGAAGTAAAATAATGCATTGAGGGACAAAACTGACTCCAGACATGTAATATCCAAGATTTCACTTTCTTCTAGTATTTATTTTCTACATCTGGTTACAATATGCTTGAGAGGGCCAATATTAAATATGAAATTTAGTTTATGAAGTACACTTTGAAAATTTTAATGCCTAAGGTTTTGAAAAAGATAAGAAAAACAAAATGCTCTCAAACTCACAACTTTCTAGGGAAAGGAGAGTGCTGTAGTAAAATGGCTTGAAAGTTATAAAATAAACAATTTACTATGACCAAGGAATAACTAAGAATCCTGTATTTTGCTATTTGTTAAGTTTCTATAATTTTCCTATACATTAAAAATTTTTTTTTGAATGTTTAAGGTTTCCACAAGACCCAAGTGATCAACGGCATTGCGTAGGATGAGATCCATGTGAAATCAGTTCCAGAAGCCCAGAGTAGAAAGTCAGAATCAACAGTTGTTCTTCGTGTTCTTGGGTATTGGTCTCAGTCCCAAAACTTCTGCGACTACCCAAATTCACAGGTGCTCACAGCTCCTATTTACAGTGAGTTAATATAACCTATATGAGTCCTGCACATACTTTACAAGGCCTCTGTATTACTTATAAAAACCAGCCTGGCTTGGTTTTTATTACTGTATTGCTAATTGTTATATCATCTTGCCTAGAAAATCAACACAATGGAAAAAGTCTGTGCACATTTATTACAGATGGAGTTGAAAATGCTTTTGATCCATATTTTCTCGAATCTTTACATTTAGGACCCAGGCTGATTGTACCTGCATTTTTAATAGTTCATCAGACCCAGAGAAAGCAAAAACATGCCCTCTGCTGACTACCACCCTCATTTAACCTATGTTGTGTTGTCTTTCTTGCCTTAAACCAAGCTCCTGTCAATTGTCCCCCCTTTTAGTTTCTTTGATTCCCAAGATTCTCTGAGGGAGATGCACACAATTAAAGAGTCAGAGCTAGGATCCTCATATCAGAGAAAACATGCAGTGTTTCTCTTTCTCAGCTGGTTTGCTTATATCCGTATATTTATATTTCAGTTCTATTCATTTTTTTCCTGCAAATTTCTTTTTTTCTTTGTAGGTGGATAAAATCGCATTGTGTATTTGTACATTCTCATTATCTGCTTGTCTGCTGCTGGAAATCTGAGCTAATTCCGTTTTCTAGCTATTGTGACTAGGGCTGCGATGAACACGGAAGTAGATGTGTCTGTGTAGTGGGCTACAGATTCCTTAGAGCGTGTGCCCAGGAGTGGTGTAAGACATATAGTGTTTCTACTTCTAGCTGGTAGAGGAAACGCAAGACTGCTTTCCCAAGTGACTTCACTAGTTTACACTCCGGCCCTCAGTGTGTAAGAGATCCTCCTCCCTCATGTCCATGCCAGATTTGTTGTCATTTGATTTCTTTCTGATAGCCACTCTGACTGGGGATCTTAGAATACCACCGAAATACTAAAATTTGAGAAAGTTTTGTCAGTTTGACACAAAATAGAGTCACCAGGGACGAGGGGACCTCAACTGAGGAATTGCCTGCCTCAGGTTGGCCTATGGGCATGACTGACTATAGGGGCATTTTCTTGATTAATAATTGTTGTGGAGGTGCCCAGATCACCGCAGGCAGGGCCATTTCTTAGCAGGTAGTCTTGAATGATATAAGAAAGCGAGTACAAGTAAGCCATGGGGAGCAAGCAAATAAGCAGTGTTCTTCCACGGTTCCTACCTTGGCTCACCTCGATGATGGACTATGATCTGTAACTGTGAGCGGAAATAAATCCCTTTCTCCCCAAGGAGCTTTTGGTCATGGTGTTTACCACAGCTACAGAAATGAAACTAATATGAACAGTAAACAGGATCACAAGAAATTATCAAATAAATGAAAGAAAGATCTAGACCATAGAAGGTGCCCTTAGGAGAGATACCACAGTGTGGGTTGAACTGTCACACATTATCTGTTACAGGTTATCTTTGATAAAACATAAAGTTACTCTTTGTGAGTTTGAGGCCAGCCTGGTCTACAAAGTGAGTCCAGGTCAGCCAAGGCTACATAGAGAAACCCTGTCTCGAAAAACAAACAAACAAATCAAAACAAACAACAGAGAAAACCCAACCAACCAACCAACCAACCAAACAAACAAACAACAACAACAACAACAACAAAAAACCAAACCGAACTAAACCAAAACATGACGTTACTTCCTTTGTTGTTGAGGTGACTATAGAGAGTAGAACCACAAGCCATCTTGATAGTTTTAGGTGTGATTTTGGTGCTCAGATGGAGCATTCTAGCTCAGCCCCACCTCTTCCAAGACAACCTTGTACAATAGGTTCCTAACTGAGGATGGATATTTTGCTGCCACCCTGGGGGCAGTGAGAACACTTAGTCACAGACATGTTAATATTCATGGACATGTGGAATAAAGCTGGACTTCAACAACAACAGAAATAGCAAAAAGCCTACACACTCATGGAAACTGAACAACTTGTTACTAAATGACAGCTGGGTCAGGGAAGAAATAAAGAAAGAAATTAAAGCCTTTCTAGAACTCAATGAAAATGAAGACACAACATACCCTAACTTGTGGGACACAATGAAAGCAGTGCTAAGAGGAAAGTTCATAGCACTAAGTGCCTTCAAGAAGAAATTCGAGACAGCTCATTCAAGCAACTTAATGGCCCACTT
The DNA here is from genome assembly GCF_907164565.1 of Psammomys obesus. Taxonomy (NCBI): domain Eukaryota; kingdom Metazoa; phylum Chordata; class Mammalia; order Rodentia; family Muridae; genus Psammomys; species Psammomys obesus. Next base: position 7,358,205 of record NW_026587556.1, read on the forward strand.
AAAAACCCTAGAAAAAGAAGAAGCAGACACACCAAAAAGGAGTAGACGGCTGGAAATAATCAAACTCAGGGCTGAAATCAATCAATTAGAAACAAATAAAACAATTCAAAGAATCAATGAAACCAAGAGCTGGTTCTTTGAGAAAATCAACAAGATAGACAAACCCTTAGCCAAGCTAACTAAAAGGCAGAGAGACACCACCCAAATCAACAAAATCAGAAATGAAAAGGGGGACATAACTACAGACACTGAGGAAATCCAAACAATCATTAGGACTTACTTCAAAAGTCTATATGCCACAAAATTTGAAAATCTAAATGAAATGGACAATTTTCTTGATCGATTTGACTCACCAAAGCTGAATCAGGACCAGGTAAATCAACTAAATAGTCCTATATCCCCCAAAGAAATAGAAGCAGTCATCAAAAGTCTCCCATCCAAAAAAAGCCCAGGACCAGATGGCTTCAGTGCAGAATTCTACCAGACCTTCAAAGAAGAGCTAACTCCAATTCTCTTCAAACTATTCCACAAAATAGAAACAGAAGGAACATTACCAAACTCATTCTATGAAGCCACAATCACCTTGGTACCTAAACCTCACAAAGACTCAACAAAGAAAGAGAATTTCAGGCCAATCTCCCTTATGAACATTGATGCAAAAATACTTAACAAAATACTTGCAAACCGGATCCAAGAACACATCAAAGATATTATCCACTATGACCAAGTAGGCTTCATCCCAGGTATGCAGGGGTGGTTCAATATACGGAAATCCATCAATGTGATCCACCATATTAACAAACTGAAAGAAAAAAACCACATGATAATCTCCCTAGATGCTGAAAAAGCATTTGACAAAATCCAACATCCATTCATGTTTAAAGTACTGGAGAGTTCAGGGATACAAGGCACATATCTAAACATAGTAAAGGCGATATACAGCAAGCCTATAGCCAACATCAAACTGAACGGAGAGAAACTTAAAGCAATCCCACTGAAATCAGGGACAAGACAAGGCTGCCCACTGTCTCCATATCTCTTCAACATAGTGCTGGAAGTCCTTGCTAGAGCAATAAGACAGTCGAAGGAGATCAAGGGGATACAGATGGGAAAGGAAGAAGTCAAATTATCACTATTTGCAGATGATATGATAGTATATATGAGTGACCCCAAAAACTCTACCAGGGAACTCCTACAGCTGATAAACACCTTCAGCAAAGTGGCCGGATATAAAATTAACTCAAAAAAATCAGTAGCACTCCTGTATACAAAAGACAAAAGGGCTGAGAAAGAAATTAGAGAAACAACACCATTCACAATAGCCACAAATGACATAAAGTACCTTGGCGTAACCCTAACCAAGGAAGTCAAAGACTTGTATGAAAAAAATTTCAAGTCTCTGAAGAAAGAATTAGAGGAAGATATGAGAAGATGGAAAGATCTCCCATGCTCATGGCTTGGCAGGATTAACATAGTAAAAATGGCCATCTTACCAAAAGCAATCTACAGATTTAATGCAATTCCCATCAAATTGCCAACACAATTCTTTACAGACCTGGAAAGAAAAATTCTCAACTTTGTATGGAATAACAAGAAACCCAGAATTGTTAAAACAATCCTCTACAATAAAAGATCTTCTGGAGGTATCTCCATCCCTGATCTCAAGCTGTACTATAGAGCAACAGTTATAAAAACTGCATGGTACTGGCATAGAAACAGAATGGTGGATCAATGGAATCGAACAGAAGACCCAGAAATAAACCCACACACTTACGGACACCTGATTTTTGACAAAGATGCCAAAACCATACAATGGAAAAATGATAGCATCTTCAACAAATGGTGCTGGTCCAACTGGATGTCTACATGTAGAAAAATGAAAATAGATCCATACTTATCACCCTGCACAAAACTGAAGTCCAAGTGGATCAAAGACCTCAACATAAAACCAGACACATTAAATCGGCTAGAAAAAAAAGTGGGGAATACCCTAGAACTCATTGGTACAGGAGAAAACTTCCTGAACAGAACACCAACAGCACAGGCTCTAAGAGCAACAATCAATAAATGGGACCTCATGAAATTGAAAAGCTTCTGTAAAGCAAAGGACACCGTCATCAAAACAAAGCAACTGCCTACAGATTGGGAAAGAATCATCACCAACCCTCTATCTGACAGAGGACTCATATCCAATATATATAAAGAACTAAACAAGCTGAAAAGCAACAAACCAAGTAATCCACTTAAAAAATGGGGAACAGAGCTAAAGAGAGAATTCTCTGCAGAGGAATATCGAATGGCAGAGAAGCACTTAAAGAAATGCTCAACCTCATTAGCCATTAGGGAAATGCAAATCAAAACAACCCTGAGATTTCACCTTACACCCATCAGAATGGCCAAGATGAAAATCTCAAGGGACAACACATGCTGGAGAGGTTGTGGAGAAAGGGGAACGCTTCTCCACTGATGGTGGGAATGTAAACTGGTACAACCACTCTGGAAATCAATCTGGCGCTTTCTCAGACAACTAGGAATAGCGCTTCCTCAAGATCCAGCCATACCACTCCTAGGCATATACCCAAAAGAGGCGCAAGTACACAACAAGGACATTTGTTCAACCATGTTTGTAGCAGCTTTATTTGTAATAGCCAGAAGCTGGAAACAACCCAGATGCCCCTCAACTGAAGAATGGATGCAGAAACTGTGGTACATCTATACAATGGAGTATTACTCAGCAATGAAAAATAAGGAAATCATGAAATTTGCAGGTAAATGGTGGGACCTGGAAAGGATCATCCTGAGTGAGTTGACCCAGAAGCAAAAAGACACTCACGGTATATACTCACTCATATAAACATACAATATAGAATAAACCCACTAAAAGCTGTACATCTAAACAAACTAAGCAAAAGAGAGGACCCTAACTAAAATGTTCAATCCCCATCCTGAAAGGCAAAGAGGATGTACATCAGAAGAAAAGGAAAATAGGAAACAACCTCGGAACCCGCTACAGAGGGCCTCTGAAAGCCAGAAGAAAACAGGAAACCACCTTGAAACCTGCCACAGAGGGCCTCTGAAAGCTTCTGCAGTATAGACTGTCAAAGCAGATGCTGAGCCTGATGGCCAACTGATGGGCAGAGTGAATGGAATTTTATGTAAGAAGTGGGAAATAGTAAGAGCTGGAGGGAACGGGAACTCCACAAGCAGAGCAACAGAACAAGATAATTTGAACACAGGGAACTTCCCAGAGACTCCTACTCCAACCAAGGACTATTTGTGGAGATGACCTGGAACCCCTGCACAGGTGTAGCCCATGGCAGTTCAGTGTCCAAGTGGGTTACATAGTAATGGAAAGA
>NW_026587556.1:7361660-7375040 GCF_907164565.1 Psammomys obesus
TTACATAGTAATGGGAAGAGGGACTGCCTCTGACATAATCTGATTGGCCTGCTCTTTGATCACTTCCCCCTGGGGGGGAGCAGCCTTACCAGGCCACAGTAGAGGACAATGCAGCCACTTTTGATGAGAACTGATAGACTAAGATCAGAAAGAAGGAGAGGAGGACCTCCCCTATCAGTGGACTTGGGGAGTGGCATGCATGCAGAAAGGGGAGGGAGGGTGGGATTGGCAGGGGAGGAGGGAGGGGCTTATGGGGGGATACAAAATGAATAAAGTGTAATTAATAAAAAATAAATAAAAGATTTAAATAAAAAAAATGAAAAAAAATATTCATGGACATGGAACTAACTAGTTAGTTGTGGTTTCTGGAATGCACAGAAAGAGTTGTATTATAGAGGGGGAAAGCCATCACCTTGGTATTGTTGAAGACAAATCTCAGGCTGTCTAAAGTTGGGAAACGACATTATCATCTAAAAGTTCACATTTAAGAATCACTCCAGCCAGTTATAGGAGGAGGAGAAAGAGGAGGAGAAAATAAAAGAAGTCACACATAGGAAACTAAGGTCATGGTTTTGTGTTAGGCTGTCTTCTTAGCTCTGCTGGGCTGCAGGTTAGACATGCTCACTAGTGAGGGGCCTGCGGCTTCTTGTGAGATGAAGCCATCAGATAACAACTTTCCTGTTCCCACATACTTTCCCAGCTGTTTTCAGGAAACAGACATGGAAGCCCAGGGCATGACTGTAAGAGTCTGGTAGAATCAGGATACTTAGAATGAATAGACTCTCAATATAGAGCTCAAAATGTCCTCAGTTAGAGGCGAAGGATGCTGTTGCTGCTTCATCATCATCACTTCATCAGTCATCACTGCCACTGCTGCCTTCCATGCTGCCACCACTGTCTTTTGTTGATATCTGAACCAGTGGCTCTCTGGGCATCAACATTAGACTGGGGCTCTGAAGCATCCTCCAGTATTATAGCTGGGAACAGCTGCTGGCTCTCGGGTAAAGACAGCATTGTTGGATTGCCCAGACTACATTGTGTAAAACAATCTAAAGAACTTCATTAAAAAAAGAAATTCATCCTATGGGTTCTGTGACTCTAGAGAACCCTGACAAATACATAAAGTATTCACAAGTCCTATCTGGTTGGTTCCATTTACTTGGTTCTGACTATTCTAGGAACCTCTGGCTATAATCTCCCAGTTCTCTTTTTCCCTTTATCTCTCAGCTTAAATCCCTCGGCTACTTGTGGTGAGAGCGACTTGTGGAGATTTGAGTATCAACACTAAACTCTCTCTCATACACAGAAAACAAGAAAAGTGCTATAGCTGGACATGCATGTTGGGCAGCAAGGTCATGCTTGTTATCAGTTAGTCTCCTCTGTTAGAGCAGTGTTGAAATCAGAGGTTATGGAGGGCCATTACTCAGCTCTCTGAGTATTCTTAGAGGACCGCAGGGCAGGATTCCTGCTGCAGTATATCCCTGGTGACTTACTATTATTTCTCTATTTTTGCGTCATTACATGCATTCACTCGCTCAACAACCACTTCCTGAGTCCTTACTATGCACTGGTTATTGTTTAATGAAGGAGACAGTGCCAAGCAAGGCCAACCGCATTCTGTTCTCAGGGGACAAAAAGTCTGATAATCTTGTACAGAAGTGATAGTGGCATTGTTCAGTGTCTGGAACAGCCCATGTGTACTGACTGACAGGACTAACACCAGCCATTATGCTATGCTAATGTGTACAATTAATTGTCAGCTTGTGATTTGAGCAATGTATATATTTGTTCCATTATAAATACTTTTATATTAATAATAAAGAAATGTACGTAGATAAAGAACACCAAAACACACACACACACACACACACACACACACACACACACACACACACACTACCCAAGCTCAGAAGGAAGGAAGTAAGGGAGTGTTTTTAAAAGTGACCAGGTATCCAACCAGAAACATGATGGGTGATGAATCTCCAAACCTATTCTTACCCCAATTTTCTGGAGTATACCTAGTTGTACAGAGAGAAATAGTGTCAAGAAAATAAAACTGAGCAACCTTGAAAATATAGTAACTGGAAGGATCCAACACAGTGTATGAGCCTACTAATAGGAAATGGGCAAAAGAGGTAAACACAAACAGGAAGCAGAGATGTGGGTACTAGGGTCTAGGGTAAGAGGAGTGCTTACCCTAGAGGTAAGTTCTTTATTCTGTTCCTTGAGAGCAGGGACAGGTCACCTGTTTAGGGAGGAATGCACTGTGCCCATTGGAGAAGCACAGGCTCTGCATAGCAGAGAGGCATCCCAATCTTCTGGTTAGATTTTGTCAGCTCAATATAAGTTAGTTATCTGTGAAGAAGAGCCTCAATTGAGAAAATGCCTCCATCAGACTGGCTGTCGGTAAGACTGCAGGGCAGTAGTTTTTTTTTTTTTTTTTTTTTTTTTTGTTTATTTGTTTGTTTAATGATTGATATGAGAGGGCCCAGCTCATTAGGGTCAGTGCCTCCGTAGGCAGGCGGTCCTGGGGAGTCTAAGAAAGCAGCCTGAACAAGCAAATTCAGCAAGCCAGTAAGGAACACTCCACCATGACCGCTGCTCTCTGCCTCAGTTTCTGCTGGGTTCCTTCCTTGAATCCCTGCCCTAACTTTTCTTCATGATAATCCCCCTCTTCTCTGAGTGCTTTTGGTAATGATGTTTATCACAACAATAGAAAGCTAGCCAAGCATACAAGTGAGTGTGTTTCTGACTTGAAGATGTATTTGGGGGCGGGGGGGGGGTACAGTAAACAAACTGTCAAAATGACGACTCCATAGTAGGAGAAGGTTGTTTGTTTGTTTTTGAGATATGAAAGTGAGAACAGACAGAGGCATCCAGAAGACTCCGGAGCAGAAAGAGAAAAAGAAGTAGACTGAACATGTCCAATAGGCAACACGGCCAGGGCTATCTGCTATAGCAGGGTGTTCAGCAGAGAATAGAGAGCATAGTAGCTGGGTTATACGGAAGTATGAGTAGCTGGGAAAAGGGAAGCCAGTGAGCTGGAGGTACTTTAGGGTAGAGAAGGAGGTTTGAAGTGTGGGATGCTAGTGTAGATTTTTAAATATACAACAAGTTCTTGTGAGTAAGGTCTGAGGGAACATGGAGGCTAGCAAGGACCTTGATAGGTGCCATGGGGATATGGTAATTGGAGAGCCACCTGTGGTTTGTCATTGTTGTTGCTGGTGTTTGTTTGTTTGTTACCACAGGTAGGGGAAATGACTCTTTAGCAAACAGGAACCAGTTTCCCAAGTTCCTGGGGAATGCTGGCTGTTATCTAACTGCTGGAAATCCTCCCATTGTCCAGCTTGACCTGGCCCTATACTCAACTCTGCGTGAGTGGGCCTGCCCTTTCGGGAGAGATGCCCATTGGACATGACCGCAGGGTTATTTCTAAGTCATGTAACTCACCACAACACTGGCTTCTAGAAATTCAGAGCGGTCTTGGATGCTCTGCCCACAGGTGGAGAACAGTGCAGTTCAAAGTGAAAGTGCTGCCACTGGACATCGTGAAGTGGCTTTGAAGGCAACTGATTGGGCTAATATGACCAGTGCTACACAGCAGCCTCAGAATGGCTCTGTTAACCTTCCCAAGCATACACAGCTCACCAGCACTCCTACTGACTCTATAGTAGGGTGTCACCTTTCCAAAGCCGGTGAAGACAACAAAATTGCGTTTATAGATGGGGTAAACCATTCCTCTATAAGAGTTTTTACAAAAGCAAACACTCATTTGTAGATAAATGCCCTTTATGGCCATGTTCTTGAGACATGGGTATAAATACTTAGACACAGGGGCTGCACTTAAAAATATTTGTTCCATGATGCCATTTATTTCTTGAGGGAGTTTCTTCTTCACACGTAATTTTGGTCCTGCTATGGGCAAACCATCTTTCAAAAGCCCGCTGATGGGAAATTAAGTGTTTATTCTGAGGCTAAGGATGCTAATCTCAGTGTGAATCCTGAGTTTTTATAAAGAGCAAGGGTGACAGGAGGGAGCAGATAAAAGGTATGAGTGGAGGAGAGAGGAAAGGGCCTCAATGTGGTCATCCTGATGGCACAGGAACTCTAGAAGAAAGGAATACGTCATCTGGCATGACTGAAGAGGAAAAAAATGACTTAGTAACTAGACATCTGTGCACACACCTGTCAGGCAGTAACGTCAAAGGAAGACGAGCCAAGGATGCAGGGAAGCAACCATCTCTGGGGCCTTCACCGAGGACAAGTACAACTTGTACTAGTAGACAAAAAGTTTGCAAATTATATGGTGCAGTATAGATGGTTAGGAACAGGATTTTGAAAATCCACACAGACTTGCTGGGAAATCTGCCTTTGTTATTGGCAATGGTAGGAAACAAGAAAAATCGATGCTGCCTTAGAGATGCTGGGCGTCCATCTCCATAATGTGTTAGCTCCAAAATATGGTTGTGTAGGCCCTTACCCCCCATTTTGTCCCCTATGAATTTATGGCAGAAGATCCACATATCGCTTGAAAGATCTAGGGTAAACAAACAAAAAAAAAAAACCTGTTTTTAAAAACATCTATGCAAATTGCTATCTGAACCAGCCAGGCCCTGTCTTAGCTTGATGTCTTCCACCATCTCCTGTTTTAGGCTACAGGACCAGCAATTCCATGGGAGTTTGTTAGAGAGGAGGTTCCAGAGTGCACAAAACCTGCCCTCTAAAGAACATTCCCAGGAGACCAGGAAACATTGCCCCTGGAGCTCCTAGCAGCTTACTGAGATGTACACAATTGTGTGAGTCTGCTCTTCCCCTGACCTTCAACCAGGCCTACTCCCTTATCCACCTCCCTAGAAACTTCAAGAACATTTCATTCAAACAACTTGCCCTGGAGAAAAAGATGTGTGATGGGTTGGAAAGGGAAGAAAACAGATCTCTGGAAGTCAGGTGTTCTATAGTACTTTTTATTTTTTAATTTTATTATATGGCATCTCACTACTCTTGCCTGTGTTTATTGAGATTTTGGATCACATGCCTGCTGGAGTACATCTAACAAGAACGACTCATGAGACACATGAGATTCATCACTATGTAGGGATGGTGGAAGGGGAGAGCTGATCCCTGGGTATGGCGTGAGGACAGAAGGAGCAGCACCTGTCCGGTGGTGTCAGAGGAGCTGAGGATGCAGATGGAATGAGAGCACAGAGTTGAGGGGAGTTTGCTGAGGTCTCTTGATGGAACAGCTGACCTTCTCACTACCTTGTCTGGTAGAATGGATCAAAGCTAGACCTAAAATATCAGAAAAGTAATGGAAAGTTTCTCCTTTAAAGAGACTGTAAACGCCGTCTGGAAGAGAATCAAGATTTTTAATGTGTATGTGAGTACATCGAAGTGAAATTCTTTCCCCCCACTTACCTAAACAAGCCTATTAACCTACAATATCACTGCACTATGGAGCTCTTGCCCACTCTCCAACTCTCCTGAGTCCTTGGGATTTCCACTCATGTTCCTACCGAGTGCCAAACAATATTAAAGAAACAAGACCTACCCTGAATAATTTCCTCATGGACATGAAGGACACCAAAGAGAAATAGATTTGAAAATATGAAAGGATTTTGCAAAGAAAATGGCCACCTACCATGAGATAGCTATCTGGCATCATGTAGCTGCCTTTCATTAATGAAACTGTGGATAAAATCAGAGGAGCAATGCTTTCAAAGTTTTGAGGGAACTTCACTTCTGTAAAGAATTTTATTGCTAAACTGTTAAAAACAAGTGCAAACTAAGGACCTGTTTGGAATGTAAACATATAAGTGATGAGCTTTTCCCAACACAATCTAAGTGCACATATAAAAATGTTGTTTTCCCCTAATAAATCTGTATGGGTTAATTCACATATGTGGCTTAGCCCATGTGACAACACTGATAAGTTCACTAAACAGAATGCTAGAGTGCTGTAAACACCTTCGATTGACAAAAATTAGCTTATAAGGAAGTAAATGATACGCGTTTCTTAATAAATGCAGCTTCCTTGAAGGCAAAGTGTTTCGGATAGTCTGATACAAAAGAAGACAGAGAAGCCAAAAGGGGGCTGAGGATGTAAAAGTAGGATGTCAGTCTCCACAGCAATCAGGACCAGCTATAGTCTTGCCAACCCCTCCGTTGGCTCAGAGACAGTGGAGTGCTGTAGAGTTGCAGCTATGAGGAGCCTGGTGTGTGTTAACTTTTCCATATGCCTATAAGAAACATGATTAAGACCAGGAAATGAAGTTCTATTAAAAATAGAAGATCTTCCTTAAGAAAAGAAAGGTCTAGAAACTTCTTTCCTGCTAGGCTCTTAAATTTTTAAGTCTTCTTGTGTTGTTAATGCAGTATCACATCAGAACCCTAAAGATTTTAACAGGCGTTGGAAATTGAATTCTTGCGGGCAGAGCCTACATGTTCCTTGATTTGCTTGACCCATGCTTTGCATAACATCTGCAGGGATTGTATATGGAAATTTGATTCTTGATTTGAAATCCATTTGCCCTAAAGATGAGGCCAAATTTGCCCACTCGAGAATTTAAAGCCACGGTTTCTGAGATCCTTCTCTTGCAGTTTGCAGAGGCTTGAGGAATCCTGTAGGAGCGCAAGAAGTGTCCCTGAGGATGTCTGCTCACTCTCCAGTATGCGCATAATAAAGTTGTTTGACTGAGAGGGCTGAGATCCACCAGGCACTGCTGTGCTATGCCCCACTCTCTTGATATGATGTGAGTATAGGATAGAGATCACATTTGTATTGTGTGTTGTTTTGTACTGGGAAGTTGGTGTAACACAACCTTAGCATTTTGAAAATGTGAAGAACAGTTGTCTATATCTCTTAGAAAGTCAATTTACCTTTTGCTAGCCATTAAACTCTTTTAAATTGCTGTTAATGTTTGTCAAACAGGAATTTTTGAGGAAAAATTTTACTTCTTTAATTAAGGTACAAGCGAATCCATATTTGCTAAATAAGATTAAGCATAAAAGGGAAAGCAAGAAATGTGCTGTGTTTCTATGCTAATCAAACAGTAACTTGATTCTTTAAATGTAGAAGGCTGAACCCTGACTTTCAAAGTGTGAACATTCACTTTTCATTTCAAATGGAGATTTGCAATATATATATATCAAGCAATGTAATGGCTACTGCGCCTGGTTTAAACACAGCACTATGCTCATTCACATTTCTTTTAGGCTATAGACACATGGGCCAGTGCTTATTTTCATGGTTGATTTAATCCATCCCCTCTGCCAGTGTGGGGCTTATTCCCTACAGTTATTCTCCAGTGATCTGTCAGTTCAGATTAAAAAAAAGTTAAGTGACAAAGATGCGGTGGCTGATTCCTTTAAAACGCTCTGGAAGCTTGAGTGTACAGTATGAGATTTCTTCCTAAGAATCTGACTATGTTCTCTTTTAATTCCCTTCCTGTCAGCAGGAGTGTTCCTTATCTAGGCTGAGCTGAAACTCCCTAAACAGCCAATTCAATTTTGCTCCTTTACAACAACTTTAGGTTTGCCAAAAGCTTTACAGATCCAACTGCATTAGATTCATGCTTTTGTAGTTGTTCAAAGACAAGACAGGGCATAAAAAGACCCAAATCTAGGGCCATGTACACCCTTACTCTGCATGGAGTTCATAATAAACAATGACACTTCCCTGCAATTGGATCTATTTTTATATTTTGAAATAAGAATTTAAAATGCTCCCTTGTCAAACTTGTCTAGATTTTAGAAAAGAAACTTGTTGCAAAAACTACTGTGAATTTCAAAATGTTAGTTAAGTAAAATATTAAAAGTTACTCATATTATATCATTGATGTTATTGTTGTCTTATTCTTATATTCTTTTCCCACACCTGCATTTAAATTCTTTAGAGTGTCAATGAATGTAGCACATTTCTAATTTTCTTATTTTGTACTCACGTATTAGCCATTCAGTGTAAATAATTTTAAAGGTTTTTATATATAATATGTTAAAGAGTTGGCAATTCATAGGTTCAGTGAAATACACCAATAATAAGGTTAGCTGGGAGATAAAGGTCATCAGAAAAGATTCCTAAGAAAATTCATAAAGAGCATAGATGTTGGAAAGTGAATGCATGTCTCACAGGTTATTGACAAGCTGGCTTATCTTGCATACAAGCAGTAAAATAGTAGTGTATTTACTTGTCTCTGATACAGTACTTTTAAAAAGAAGTAAGGGCAAATGGACCAGTGAGGACAGGATACACTGCAGGAATGATCCTTCTCTGGACAGATTAGGATACGCTGCAGTAACATTTCTTTGGATGGGTCAGGATACACTGCAGTTACAGTCCTTTGGATGGGTTGGGATACACTAGTTACAGTCCTTTGGAGGGTTAGGATACATTGTAGTAACACTGCTTCTTCAACTCTTACTATGAGAGCCGAACAAGCTCATTTCTTTACATCACAGGGGACAGGGTCTAAGCTCATCATAGATACTTGGAATGGCATTGCCAGGATGATGCTATGAGGGAAAAAAGCTTTTGAGGGTGGGCATTAAATACCCTGGCTTTGAAGTAACTCTATCATTTTCTCTCATCACTTGTCATTGGCTAACACCAGGAAGTGCAATCAGCTCCCAGAGAGGGAGGAGCCTAAAAAAAATGTGAACACCGTTAACAACCTCCATAAGGGCTCCTCAGAGATTTTACATATTTATTCTTTTTGTTTTTATTTCCCTTACTTTAACCTCATTATACCTTGTGTGAATCACTGATAGAGCCTGTAACTGGACTCTAATATATTACTTATCCAATTATTCAGTTTTTTTCTTCCACTAGAATTTTCTAAAACACAAATGTGATACAACACACACACAGAGTTTGTGTTTCTATAAATGTTATTGCTGTGGCTTTGAGACAGAATTAGCTAATAGTGGTGAACTCATGATCATTTTGCCTCAGCCTCCTGAGTGCTGGAATTATAGGACTATGTATCATTATGCCCGGCTCATCTCATAGTCTCATAGTGTATTTTTAAGCGGATGCCTGATGGTTCTCGTATTGAAGAACTATATACAACAGTTCAACGCTTAGCTCAGGACTAGGGACTGAGTGCATTGTGCTCGCACCCCACTTTTCAGACACTAGCCGTTATGAGAACCTCTACTTTTAGTTCAGAGGTAGCACCTGCAGATAGTTGGCTGCGAATATCCAGTATTAGGGACACCTTGCTCTCATAAAAACAAGACTTTGAAACAGTTTGAATTTGTTGACAGTTCTGAAAAATAAACCAGGAGAGCCTCCGTAATATAGGCTTTGTCTATTTTTCTTGGATCACCCAGAAGGACTGCTAATCTAGCTTTGTGGGGGACTAGAGCTGAGTGGGAATGGGCAGGTTGGGTAAATGCTCCTCTCTGACTCCCATGAGGGGACACTGAGTGGATCGTGCATTGTAATAATGTGTGCTTCTTTGATCGCTTGCCGTCTTCTCTGCCCCATATAGAATGGGATATGATCGTTATTGAAAGCTGCAATGCGACTGGCTGTTCGCTAGCTTTAGTTTGGTCTTCTTGCCTAATACAGAACACATGCCTTCTCTGGCTTTGTTCACAAAGGAAGGATACCACAAGAATGGATTAAAGAGGCTCACTGCTCAGATTTGCAGAAGACCAAATGCCCATCATGCGAGTAGTGGCAACTGACGCTAAATAATGCTGTAAGCTTGTTTTACACGCAAAGTTAAGTTCTACATTCTTTCTTTAATAACTATGTAGGCTAAGGTAGTGTCTACAACTCATCTGAAGTCATGTCATAAAGGTTTGGGAAGTTAATGAGGGTCTAAGGATTTAGGATTTGAAACTTAAATTAGGTATACAAAATAGGCTTGGCAATTGAGAGCTGCTGAAAAGGCGGGGGGAGTGTTTTCTTTAAGAGTGTAGCTCCGATAAGTTGAGTGCACTTTAGTGGAAGGCCACACATCCAAAAATATTTGGTCACAAAATATCAGGACACAAATTGGTCCTGATAGGGGTGGGGTGGGGGACACAAATTTGGGTGGGAAGGGAAGGGGTTAGCTTTAGGAGGAGTTGGAGGACAGTGTGTGAATCTGATTAAAGCATACTGATTGTGTGAAATTCTCAAAAAACTAATAAAATATTTTTAAAAGTATGTTCAAAGAGGAAACAAGAAGCTTATAAAGCCCTTAAGGGTTATCTTATTAGACAGAAAAATATTTCAGAAGAAGAGAAAAAAATCATAACCATAGAAAAATTAAAAATACCATTCTAGTCTATTTTCACGTGAATTCTGCCCAGTCTGAGGAGGCATATAATATAGCAAATAGACTAAAAATGTTTGTGTTGAAGGTCGAGTTTTTAGAATGTCCAGGCTTCTAGCATGTGGATGCCAGCCAGGCATAAAAAAAAATGTATTTCCCTGTTCAGTGAGCCTTGGCAAAGAGACAGAGTTACTTGTGGATATGGGGTCCCACAGGTCAGTTCCTTCTCCCGTTCATGGCCAAGTTCCACTCTTCACTGCTACCAAGGTGTGCTCTGATTGCAAGTGAAACTGGGTGGAGGCATAGGATGGACGAGCACGTAGTCACTGACAGTGAGGGGAATGATGCACAGCTTCTCCTTTTATAATGAATTAAGTCCTTAATAGCCACCCCTGAGCTGGTGATGTTGGAATGTTGTTAGAGTTACTCTACAGAGCGTCTCACTTGTGCTGGCCTGAAATGCAGTAGTAGCCCCTTGTTTTCTCTGCCCCAACTCTTCATCCCTAGCCTCTCTTTCCACCTCTGTTCTTTTTTTTTTTTAACCTCTCTGCCAGTTGAATTACCTCACTTCCAGAAGCCCATGTTCATTTTTTTTATTATAAATATACATTAGTGCTGTCCTCACCTCTTGTCACAGAAGCTTCCTTTGGTGGTAGTCAATACAGAGACTCATGACAGGTCAGAGTAAGGTGAGTAAGTGACCATGGAGGGCTCAGTCCCAAATCTGGATCATCCCCACTAAGGCTCAAGAAACATGATGGAAGACAGAGTAGAAACAATGTAAGAGCTAGAGTTTGGGGAGGAGCAGTGTGAAACAGTGTCTTTTGGATATAACTTGTCTTCTGGGGGGGGGATACTCATAAATTCACTGCAGTTGTGGTCACCATGTGAGGGGAAGGGCTAATGATGTCCCACCCCTCATCGAAGGCCTACCCTTCCAAAGAGAAAAAGACAGCAGAGTAGGAGGGGGATTCTCAGGATGAGGGATTTTGGTGCAGGAAGGGATGAGAAAATATAAAGGTGAAAATGCTACAAACTCAGTACATACATGTACGGAAATGTTAACTAATAAGAGGGACACTTGCCAGAGAATCTGCAGCAAACTAAACAGAAATGTGAGTTAAACTTTGATTCTGCTAGTGTGAACTACACTCACATTCTACCTGGGGAAACAGGTACAAATGCCAGTTTTCGTACCACGTGATGTGTTCATACTGTTTCTTCTTAGATAATGATATTCATTTGTTCTCCACTTCTCCAAAGTAAATGTGCATTTCTATCCTTCAGAACCTCACACCAGTCTCACGTTTTAGTTGAACTTCCTGCATCTTGCTTCATGTTTATATTTTGGAATGGTTTCTTGTTAAGCTCAGGTTAGCCTCAAGTTTTATATCCTCCTGTCTCTGCCTCCTAAATTTTGGGGCTATGGGACTACACCCCTGTGCCTGGACCATGCTTGATTTACTCATGACTCATTACGGTTTCTGAAATGGTCTTCCCTGCACCATCACTCTACCGCCTCTCTTCCTGCTGTTTTCATCCATCATAATCCTGTACAGGTGCTGCTCGATCTATAATGGGGTTCTTTTTCAATAACCCATTGTTAAGTTGGATAGCACCTTGTCAAAAATGCATCTAACAAACATAAGCTACCTCATCCACCTTAAATATTCTCAGGACACATATGAGCCTATATTTGGGCCAGTTCTGAGTATTTCATATAGTGGGCTGGAACATTGTTTCTGCTATGATCAGAAACGTAGTTCAATCTGCTCAGAATGTCAAGGATTGCACTGCATATTGTTAGCCCAGGGCAAAGATACAAATTCAGAACTTACGGAATGGCTCTATTAGATGTATACTGCTTTCACATTATTTTCACATTGAAAAATTAAAAAGACAAGTTTGGTCCATCTCTGTGTCCTAGAACTCATTCAATATTTCTACGCTCCTCTTCTACCTCCACTTAGCACACAGGAAATACAAGGCCTGGTTATGGGAGCACTGGGGTTTTCTCTTTCCACCAGGCTAGATATGGGTCATGTAGGTAAAAAACAATAGTGTGGATCATCTTAGAGCTTGAACTGGAGAGTCCCATGGAGACAGGAGTGAATTGATCTAAACAATGAGATCTCAGAGGTAGGGTATCAATGGCCCCAGGGGATCTGTATCTGAGAGGTCATGATTGACAGGTTTCAAAATGACCCCGCCCCCCCAAAGTATCTTTCCGAAAAAGAAAACATCATTAAGGCCAGTGAACATGGAGGCAGACAACAGTAATGTCACTTACTTTTATTTTTTCTAAAAAGGTTGGGTACGAATTATGAAAGAAGAAGAAATGAAATTCAGGTATGGAACAAGGACAGGAAGGTAGCAGAATCTTTCCCCATGGCAGGAGGAAATGGGAGAAGTCAGATATGGGAGTCAAGGAAAACTGAAACGCCCCATCAAGATAGAATATTGATGAGTGCTTGCATATGTACATCCCACCTACCCATATGAAGAAGTGTTTGTAGTAAGAGTGACACAGCATGTTCTGGGACATTTCTGAGTTGCCATGGGGCCAGAAGAAAGGACAGCCTAATTGAATCAATTTAAAATGATGATAGTATTTGGACACATAAGCTCCAAGGACCTAAGCCTTGATTTGTTCTTCCTGAGAGAACAGGCTTGTCCCTTTGCAGCAGATCCTAAGAACTGCTGATTAAAGGCCGCTGTCCTTTTCTCTCTGCTTTCCCACATTTTGCCTGTCTGAGCCCAAATCCTTTGCTGGAGAGAGGGATAAGTTTTCCCTTCTTTGTAAACATTCATTCAGCACACAACATATTTATTGACCATATATCTCAGGGTCTATGAAGCCTCAGGGGGCAGAACAATCACCTAGGGTGCTTATAAAAAGGCTGGTTAAAGGGCTCTACTCCCACAGGCTTTATTACACAGCTCTCCAGTGGAGTGATAAAAGGCTTCCTTTAAGCAATATTTTGATGTAGGGGTCCTCAGTCCATGCTTAAGGTACTATCCTAGAGTTCTAGGCACTGGGATTGGTGCGAAGAAGAAGAAGAAGAAGAAGAAGAAGAAGAAGAAGAAGAAGAAGAAGAAGAAGAAGAAGAAGAAGAAG